>NC_063206.1:9150031-9325031 GCF_017589495.1 Alosa alosa | reverse complement strand
ACGCACACACACACACACACACACACACACACACACACACACACACACAAATACACACGCACACACACACACAAATACACACACACGCACCATAGTATCACCATGGCAACAGCTGCCACCCATGCCAGCCCCCAAAGGCAGGAATGGGTCTCATTGGTTGGTGGCAAAGGGCCAATTACTCACCACAGTCGCTGTCAGCTCTGGCAGCCCCTGCCTGTCAGCTGGATAACAGGCCACTTTCACACTGGCTTAGCCTCCTCCTCGCTCAGCTGACCAGTTCCCCTCCACACTGCACCGCACAGGAGAGGCCACTGAGGAATTAGTAGTTGTTTGGTTGAGATGTGTCTGTGGAGGATTTCAGTGTTTTGACCTGCTTTAACCTGCAGTTGATGTAGGTGCTACATTGGCCCCTAAACCTTCCCAGCAAACCAGCAAAATAAGCTTTTACTCTCAGTGAGTAGTCCCTGGTTAAAAAACGTTAAATAAATGAAATAAATAAAGCAATTATGTATTTAAGGCTTGAAAAACTTGGCCTTTAGTTGCACAGGATAAGTGTGCTGTCTCTTGACGGTGGATAATGTAAACTGAGCTCCACTAAACTGCTCTATTACATAGTCAAGAAATGGGCCTTGTCCTTGTGGCATGATGAATTCATGTGTCCTTCACCCCCCCATCTTTCATCCTCTCTCTCTCTCTCTCTCTCTGTCTTTTTCTCTCTCCCTTTTTACTTTTTCCCTTTCTTCCACTCTTCCCCCCCCCCACACACACACACACACACACACACTCCTCCAGGTAATCCACGAGCCTCTGATTGATGAGGACCCCGTGTTCATCACCACCTGCACTGAGCGGGAGCTGCGTAAGAGGAAGAAACGGAAGTTCAGTCTGTGGGTGCGCCAGTGCACGTCCACGGGCTTCATCTGCCAGGTGACTTATGGCTCTCTGGGTTTCCCCCTGCTCTAATGCAGACCACAGGCTGCCGGCCGGCACTCAAGGTCACATTCATATTTCATTTTTTTGTTTGGATTATTCAGTGTCCGTCAAGGATTAAAGAAATGTTTTATAGATGTAGTATGTATGCAGTGTATTTTATAGTTTCTGTGTGTATACGTTTGTGTGTAAAAACAGTTCCGATACAGTGTATGAGGTGGCTAGACCATAAGGCCATTTTTTTCAGCAGAGCCAGCAAAGTATAGTGTGTGGGTGTGACCAAATATGATTTGAAACCGATTTATTTCTCCTTGTTCATTAACATTTTCTAATGAATAGAAACAAGATATCCATGCTCCGGAATTTTTCTATTTTTTGTAAGGCTTTTATAGACCACTGGCCATCTTTTCGCCAAAAAGGCCAAGTAATGGTGATTGAATTTGCCAGAGCATCCAGACTGCAATGTAACAAAATAAATAGACGCTAGTCCTTTTCCTCATCTCATTCAGACCCAGATGGGGCAATAAAAAGGGTTTGGCCACTTAGCCTAATTGCACTCTGCTCATGGTGGGTGCCCAATAAAGAAAATGAATGCTGTAACATGGCAAGAGTCAAACGAGAGCAGGCCAAGAAGTAATGGCTTTGCCTAATGTTTCATCCAAACGGAGAGTATTAATTGATGTCTGCATTAAGCAGCTTGATTGGTTGACAAGTTCACGTGAGCCATGGGATTACACTCCTAGCTGGGCAGCTCCAAGTGGGATCACCAGTGAAGGCAAGCCTTAAATACGTTTTTAAATACAGCAAGACTTGAAGTGGACCCAGCTTAGTTGTTGGAAAACTAATCAGTCAAAAAGTATATGAGTTGGCATACAGTAAACAAACAACCCATACATGGTCATATTTGATGGATAGTGAAGATCATAACGGTCTGGTGATTAAAAGATGACTAATCTGGTTCTCCTTTCAGATTTCTGTCCATTTGAAAGAGGGCCCTGGGCCGGACGGGCTGGACACTCTGAAGAACAAGCTTCAGCTCCACAGTCTGGTGGCCAAGCAGCTGTGCCAGAGCCTGTCCGGTCGCAACTCCGTCATCTTCACCGGACCCAGCATCACCAGTCTCAACCTCTTCCAGGACTTTGAGAAACAGGGTAGGCTCTTGCACAGCTACTGTATGATCTCTCTGTGTGGACATGTCTGATTCTTCACCTCCTCTTTTCTTGTCCTCTTCCCCCATTCCTTTTATTCTTTCTTTCTTCCTTTCTTTCTTTCTTTCTTTCTTTCTTTCTTTCTTTCTTTCTTTCTTTCTTTCTATCTGTGTTATCTGTCACCAGTGTCCTGTGGAGATTTTGCCCTTTCTGTCTTGTCCCTTTCCTGCCGTTCTCTCTCTCTCTCTCTCTTCCTTTTCTTCTCTCCTTTCTTTCTGTTTGTCTGTCTTTCATCCTTACTTTCATTATCTGTCCATTATATTATTTATTATTTCTCTGTGGTCTCATGCACCCCCTGCAGTTTTTAATTAACATGTGATAATAGCCTCAGACAGGATAACCAAGGGCAAAAAGTCAACCTTGAATTGTTACTGTGATGATGTGAGAATGTGTACGTACTCGTTTCTGTTGTCCATGGCTTCCTCCTGCAAGGGAATATCAGGTTGAGACTTTAATATACTGAGCAGTTTGCCGTAAGCATTTTTTTCCGTTCTACTCTCTGACCGTGTCATCGCTGTAAGCCAGATGTAAGAATAGAGAATTCTAAGTGTTCAGCAGTCCTGTAGCCATGGTTACAACACGTCAATCGGAAATCTTCAAAGACCCAGAAAATGGAGACACACTCTGCATGAGTTGGCAGAGCCAGAGGGGGCTAAGTGCCGGCCGTCTTTGTGTTGTCCTCGCGTCTGCGCCGAACCTCATCATCAGATCTTAATCAGGCACCTGTGTCTGCGCACCTGTTCTCTCTGTAGTCTGTCACGTCTGCAGGGCTTGAACACGCTGTACAGGACTGTAAACAACCAACCTGACTGGCAAGAACAAAATGGAGTACCCCCCAAAAACAAGGACTCACTCTGGAGAGAGAGTATTGTGAATTCAGTGATTTCACAGTGTGTTGCCATCACATTAAACACAAGTTTAATTAGCCCTCTCTTGTGTGGATGCTGCTAGGCTTGTTGATGTGAAGTTCAAATAAAGTAGAGGAAACAGAGGGCATTCTCTCTTGTCAGCTAGTGAAGTTTCAGGCACACAAACACAGACACAGAGCATCTTTAATGAGTTCTGTGTGTCCACTGTTCTCCCTGGGCAGAGATCTACTGCTGCGGCCTGCTGAGCACCAAGAAGAGCGACTGCACCGGGCTTCCCCAGTCCATGCTGATCAACACGGACGGCCCCCAGGCCCGAGGCCAGTCCCGCACCATGATGAAGGGCAACATGTCCCTCATCAGCTGGTACAACAAGGGCAACTTCAGGTTCCTCACCAACGCATACTCGCCCACCAAACAAGGTGAGGTGAGGGGCTCGAGGTTGAGCAGAGAGGGGTTGAGCTTCAACATCACCTCAGTGAACCAGATCAGGAACATAGCTACATTCCTCCATACTACTCTCTACTCTACTACTCGTTCCTTTCCTCTCAGTATTCTTCAGATATATGTACATTATTTTAACACTGTACACTTTTTGACAGGCCTTACACTGATTTTGAACAGCTGTTACTATTCATATCCACAATTCTGTTGTAAATCCTTGAATGTCATGTCAGACCAGATTATAACAAATCATTCATGTCAGTAGACATGCTTGTGTGCTTTGTCCCACAGGCTATTTGAAGACAGGCATTCACTGCCTTTATCCATCTCAGAATAAAGTTTGACTGTTTAGTAGAAATTACAGTAGAACAGGAATTTAATCTCAAATCCTAAAAAAAAATCTCTTGAGGAATAAGGTATTACCTTGACTCTCCAATTTGTCACCAACACAACATTTCTGGCTTAAAATGTCTGATGACTAGGGACAATCTGAGAGAATATGGCAAAATGTTACTGGAGATTCTTCTGGTCGTCTTCTTATTATGCTTGCTCTGCAGCCTGTCTATTTTTAGGTCTCATTTTCTGGCTCTCATTATAAGATACCAATTTATGAGTCCAAAAAATGCATTCACGTTACTCTGAGTCTCTCATCACAATTTGCATGCTATGTTACTCATTAGCAGCACCATAGTGTATTCCATCATAATTACCACAGACTATCTCAAGATGCCTTTAATGCAGACAACAGATGGAGATTGGGTGTGTTGCTAAGATATCAAAAAGGCTGCTAATGGCTGGAATATGATGTTGAGGGAACATAACAATTCCCAGCCAATTAAGGCTATTCATTAAACAGATCACACACTTTGGTTGTTTATTTGTTTATTTTTCGTAAACACCTAGTTCATTGACCTTTTACAACATCAGCTTACAATGCTTGGTTCAGTTTCATTTGAGCTTGGCTCATCTGTGGTTTAATGTGTGTGTGTGTGACTGAATTATGCAGAGCAATACAGTTTGCCTGGCAAATGGATAATGGCCTCACTGGTGATGTAGTAAAATAAGGCTATTTGTGTGCACCTCTGTGAGATGAGAATAATTAGGGAAATTGATTTGACCATTCCCATCCATCCATCCAGCCACTCCTCTCTCACACACAATCCAGCCATATATGCATAGGTATTGCTATTGTTATCTACATATACTGTGCATCTACATATTATAGTTCTTATATGAGCACGCTCTGCAAACCTCACATAGGTCTATCATTCCATATCTGTGATGCCGCCAACGGGGAAATCCCCTCCGCGTTCTCTCTGGGCGTCCCCCACCCCGACCACGTGTGTGACATTTCCTGTCTTGTTTCCAGGGGTGATCATCAAGAGGAAAAGTGGGGAGATCCCGTGTCCACTCGCCGTGGAGGCCTTTGCGGCGCACCTGAGCTACATCTGCAAATACGACGACAAGTACAGCAAGTGAGTGCTGAACCTCCACCTCCACCTCCACCCCTCTTTGCCCTGCTGCTGCCCTTTGGCATGGTGCCAGCTGCAGTGGTGCAACACTAACATTGGTGGCATAGTTATGAGCATGAGATTCACAGCGTGTGTGGCATGAGGTCGGGCATGTTAGTGCTTAGTGCTGCATGATGCTTCTGTGCGGGCCGTCCAAATCGATTGTGCAAAAAGCACACAAATCTATTGTTTCCATGTGTTATCTATCTGATTTGACGAAGTGACTCCTGACCAGATCCCCCCCCCCATGGGCCCAAAGTGGTTAGTGGTGACTGGGTGAGTGTGTGTGTGGTTCACTCCACTGGAGTAGTGGGATTTGGGAGGAATCAAACTCTGTGTGCTGCTCATGACTTTCCTCTCTAAGGCTCAGAGAATCGCTCACACTTTATGCACGGCGGTCTGGTGTCTTTTCTATGCTATATCTTCCTGGGTTGGTCTGAATGCTGTGAGTTTGGTTTGAGTGTCCTTGTCCAGATAGTTGTTTGTTGCTATTGTAAATGTGCAAGATATCATCCAAAAGAGCAGTATTTAGAACTAAGTTACCTCAAAGCAGCAAGAGATATCTGCGATCACAAATATCCAGCTGACATTTACTCACATATTAAACAGGGAGTTTGACGGAGCACTTCTGTAAATGTCACTGTGTTTGAATTGTTGTCCAAGTTTGCATGTGAGTATGCACCACTGACATTCAGGAATCATTTGGGAGTTTTTCTCCTTTAGGGAAACTTGGAGAACATGTGAGTAACACCTTGTTGAGCACATACAGAGTACTCAAGAACACTTGAAGTACTATTTACATTAACATTTACAGCCAGTATGCTCTAGAACAATATCGCCAGCAACAGTGGGAGGAAGTGTGCAATTGTGATGAAGGTAGATATAGTCAAGTGTTTTTATTTGTATGAACAAACGGCATGTGTTAGCACTGGTTGCAGAGATAACGAGACAAGGCACTAATTAAGACTAAATGTGCACTCGGTAGTCACAGTGGCAACTCATTGTACGGAGCGGAGAGAACATCACTTAGCGCCTGTCTAACCTTTCTTTGTCTCTAATTTATCTCTGCAGTAATTAGATGGTATTATTCAGCATGGGCTCCAGGTCCTCATAGACTCCTCCAGATTGCACTCCCAGCCGTGTGCATCAGTGTGCGCACCTCTGTGCATAATGGTCTGGCTGCTCTGGCATAATAATGGAATCGAGGTCCTCCTGATAAGGACAAAGAATGTTATTAAACAATCATATTTCTGCTCGAAGAAATGCATGCCGGTGTAACAAGTGTTCAATCTTTGCCTGTGTCAAGATGCCAAGTGAATAAGAGTAACTGCATGGGATCTTATTTGAGTTGAGCCAGATAGAGGGTTGATGTATTCTTTTGCTGTGTAAATTCTTACTGTGTGTGTTTATACATTTTTTAAGTGCAATATATAAGTATATTTTTTTCAAGTGAATTTTTATCATTTGATATTTCATAATATTGCATTGATCTAGATATTTTGGCTTTAAGATCAGTACTGCATATTAATAGTGCTTTTTAATACAGACAGTGGTTTAACTACCTGTGTAAGTACTGTAGTTCAGCGTGAACTTAGCAACAAAAACAGGAAGGCTAATTTAGGTAGCCATTTATAGTCTCATTCATGCTGAAGTTCAAGCACTGTAATCAGAGGCTCTGATTGAGAACTAAAAAGGGGGCTTCACAGGAGATGTTAGAAGTTACAGAGACTTTTTTGTGTTCTCTGCTAATGAATCGCTTCTGCTCTCTCTCTCTCTCTCTCTCTCTCTCTCTGTCCTTCTCTGTGTTTTTTCCTGTAGGTACTTTATCTTCCACAAACCTAACAAGACCTGGCAGCAGGTGTTCTGGCTAACCATCAGCATTGCCATCAACAACGCCTACATCCTGTACAAGATGTCCGATGCGTACCACGTGAAGCGCTACAGCCGGGCGCAGTTCGGCGAGAGGCTGGTCAGAGAACTCCTGGACTTGGACGACTGTTCACCCACACAGTAGAAGTCTCTCCACTGCACCATCTCTCCCCTACACCCACACCTACACACACATACGTACATAATATACACACACTGTGTCACACACAAACCCACAGCACACATATACACTGATATCTGACCCCACATAGACTCTATTATGTCAAAGCGAAATGTTTGCGCCTCTATACTCACTACGGAGGCATTCATCTTGTGATTGTCGTCAGTTGTCTAACCCAAGCCGTGCCAAGTCTGGATGGAGTAGGCGGGTGACGGACTGATCACAGAACAGGAACGGAAGCTCTGTACCAAGACCCCTCTGGCAGACAGCAGGGCCCCAGTGTACATAGTGCACTGCATCTCACGTCTCTCCCCACAACCTTAGTGTCCCAGACTGCATGCTCAAGATAAAAAAAACCCTCCTTCATACGTGCTGTGCTATGTGCCCTTGTTAACGTGCAATGATCGTCTCGAAAAGAGTCCTGTGGTGTTCGTTAATCACACACACTGTAGCTGTGGAGAGGAGAACAAGTGGGCAACAAAAAAAAAAGAGAACAGCCATCAGTGATTTCCCTCCCTCTGTGAATAGTAATCTGACCCCTGCAGTAGAGAACCACTCTCCCCCTCCTCCCGCTCATCTAGTACTCATAATCAGAAGGGACAGATAATGTTGTACGTACTGATTAGGAATCAAAGAGCCGTTTGCAGATTGAAAGGGAAGAATCAGTGCTCTTAGAACAGCTGCCTCTGGTTAGTCTCTTTACAGGCAGGGGGTGGGGGGGGGGGGTGTAGGACACCACAGCGCAGGGTGTTGCTTCTTTCTCATTGGTAGATGTCTACCTGGGGTTAAATCTTGATGCTGGACACTTATGAGTGCAGACTACTTTATCTTCAGGTAATGATTGCTGAAAAAAACACTCACTCAGTGATACATAATACTGAGTGCCTGATGAGAATGAGCTAAATCCAATTCATTGATGCCATCAATGCCATTGCCTCACCGCAGAGCCATCCCTGGATCATCTTAATTTCAAAGGTTATCTTCAACCAGATTAAGTGATCTGTAAGGCTGAACTCCCAACCGACTAACAACAATTCCCTCAAGCTTACAGATGTTTGAACTGAATTGGACATATCTTCCTCCCTTTCCTATGTGCTATTAACCAATTTCATCATACGGTAACTAGATGTATCAAATGAATGCACTGAACGAGAGACAATGACTAAATCTTGGAATCAGATGAACACTGGTGTTTGATGTCCATTCTCCATTAAAATCATGACCTTTGACCTTTCCACGGCCAAGGTTTACCCAATGGAACAAGACAGGATGTTGTGAGTGAGAGCTACATTAGCTTATTCATGGAAGCGCCTCACTGTAAAATGGCCAATTTTTGTCATGGCACTTGACAGAAATGCCTGGAACAGGTTATTTATTTTCTTTGTTCACATTTTGTCCCAGTGTTCAAAAGCTAACCATGCATCAGTCAACTCACTTAAAAGGGACTTACTGTATAATCCCCCCCAGTGTCACTAAAAGATACTCTCATCTGTAGGCTACTAAAGTCTCGAAACAGCTCCTGACTTCAACTTACTCTATGAAAAGTCCAGCCTGATCCAGGAACTCAGGATCTTGGAATAATATTGGATCATGCCCCATCCAGAGATCTACTGTAGTCAGTATATACAGTACAGTGTCTATTCTAATGTTTGTGACATGCGTTTTGCTGTGCCCTCTGTCATGAGTGAATCACTGCAGTAGGCTACTCTACATCAATGTTTCAACATCAGTCAAGTGAATGGCCCATCACCATGGAAACAATCTCTATACAAAAGAATGGAAGCTATGTACACACAACATAAGTGCAAGATACTATGTGCCACAGCTATGCTTTTAACTGGATCGTCCAAAGTCTTCCCAAAGGTTCTCGTTTTGTTTCTTTTGATGCGGCCTAATATTTTTAATATTTTTTGCCAATCATTTATGTTTTTCCACTGTGAAAATAGTAGATATAATATATGATAAAAATGAAATATATATTGAAATAGTTATTTTAGATCAGAGTGAGGCTGGACAGACAGCTCAGTAACAGCACTTTTGCCATTCTCCTTTTTGCACTTGGAAGCTGTTGAGTTTGGAAGCATGACTCCGTTTATGAGCTTTAAAGTCTCCACGAGGCATTAAATGTGTCTGGTAATCTCCCATCTCCCATGCAGCTCTGGCCATTACATAACACAGACGCCACATCTGAATTATTCATGCCATGTTGTCACTCAGTGCATTAGTGCTGTCGAGATAGATTAAGGTCTTCTTCACCTTGTGTCATTATGGGAGTGGGTAAACCATCCGTTGTTGTTTGTGTATCTCCGAGAGAATATGGATAGAGAGGAGGGAGGTTGAGACCCAGTTCAAGGTTATTGATGTTGTGTATAGTCAGGCTCTGCTTTTGAAAGAGAGCGAGGAGACACTGTGTACCTACTCTGGGGAGATTGATTCAGAATGAATGGCAACTGAATGAGGGGGAGAGTGAGTAGAGAATATTCACCTTCTCTGTGGTGATGTGAGATTTCTAAAAGGTAAAAAAAATGGTCGTAGATATTAATTATCAAGCATTAGTCTAGCATACTGAGAATACTGTTAAAAAGGCTAAGCATTATAATGTATAATCATTTCTGTATTTTGCCATTGAGCCTATGTGTGTATGTTCCTATGTGAATTTGTGTTGCACAGCATTGGTTATTAGACCCCTTGAAACCAATTACAGCTAGAGAACCACTGGTAGACATTTACTGTATGTCACAAAATTGGAAATGGATTTTTTTTCCCATACCGTCATACCATATCAATACTGCTTTAAGTGTCAATGAGTAAATCAATAAGGGAAAGACACCTTAAGGAAATACCTTGCTATACATGCTAATGTACTTTTAAAAGGTATTGATGTAGTCAGACACATTATTTGATTTCTTTTCTCTCCTGCTTAGATGGGAAGTATTGCAGTCGGTCTTCCCACTGTCCTGATGATGTTTTTAGCAGATTTCCAAGAGTGTAGTGGTACTTTGATCATAACAACCACAAGACAAAAAGCCAGAAGTCAAATGCTGTCACTACTCCTCCATAGACATGTCTGGCCAAGTCAGTTTACTCAGCTCACTCATGTTCAGTGTGGTCTCCCAGTGCCTTGCTCTGATGAGAAACTCCAGCATCCTTTAATAAACAAACTATGTTTCTTTTGTATCTGGCTGTAGAAAGCAGAGAGCTAGAAAGGTAAAATATATGGTGTGCATTAGACATACTGGGTAGTGGTAGATATATTTCTTTTAGAAAAAGTAAGGTCGATTGCAGTGGCCACTGCAATGAACATCTTGTTCTTGTGCATTCTGGGCTGCATGTCCTTGTGCGAATGACACTCTATTGTACAAAAGTTTTTTAAGGAATGATAGGTTGGATTTCATCAACTCCCTCAATGGTCTCTCATTCACCTACAGACTGAAGCTCTGTATAGGAATCGATTCATCGGTCCTTTAGTCCGTAATGGGACATAAGTGTTCCTGCTCTTGTGCGTTTGTGTAAGTCAAGTTGCCATAATTTCCCCCATGAATCGCAAGTGAGGCGAAGTGGTTTGAATGGGTCCGAGCGCATGGAAACAAATGATGCTCTCACTGCCTAATAGTTCTCATCATACATCTGTCACACATCCAGTCAGTAATCGCTACTGCACACAGCCAGTGAAAACAATCTGTCTCTAGCAGGTCATCAGTTCATACAAGTGCCCACAACCTCCTGATCATCCCCTAGACTGCATGCAATCGATGGCATTGACTCCCCAACCATTTCATCAACATCTTGGAACATTTTTTGCACTTGGGGAAGTTTTGTTACATCAAAAACACACAATCTTCTGTGTTGTTTGGGAATCATGCGTTTACTTTTGCTTCGTTTTGACACTGGAGGATGTAAACGCCATATTTTGTAGCTTTATCTTATGTTGATTACAGATTTGATATTTCTGAAAATGTTGCCTGCAACTGTACTGTATGTAAACACTCTAATTACTAGATCATTTTCTGAATTTAAAAAATATGTGTATGTTAAAAAAGAAACAAAACCCAAATCTTAATCACAGTTATTCTATTGTGAAATGGTGATGTAGTTTATTTTTGTGAACACTGTCTATGTAAATAACTGGATGAAACTTCCACTTACAGTATAAGTCAATATCCTGTTTTGTATAGTAATTCAATTTATCAAAATAACTACACATGGAAGCCTATGTAACAGTAACTTCAGGCACTATTTCTTAACTGTACTGCAAATGGGAGATTATTGGACAGATTGTCTTGCCTGTAATGGTTTCTAAACATCCTTTGTTTTATTATTATTATTATTATTATTATTATTGAGATTCAGAATGTGCACTGTAAGAACTCTCTTGTCTTGAAAATGTGTGTGTGTCTGATAAATAGACTGAAATAATGAGGGTAGTCAAGACCTCTGTAGTACCTGTGTAATCATTCATAAATAATAGTCAGCAATCACATCACAAGCATCAACATGACCTTCACAGTTTGTGTAATAATGATGGGATGCTTGATGTAAGTTAGAGGTTGCCTCTAGTTGTTATGAATGTTTATTGGATGTGTTTCTTATGCAGATGTTACAAGCTGTGGATATGGGTGGGTCTTCACATGAAGAGAACCCATGCAGATGGTTTCTTCTCTCTCTTCCTGTGACTGGAAGCCAACCAACTTGGCTGACCTCAGGGCTACATCTCTGCTATTCTGTAGTTCCATAGACTATACAAACCAGTCAGGTCAACAGACGGAATATAAGCCTTTACAGGTGCTACTTAATCACAGACCGATCAGAGGGACTTTTAATCTAGGGGACGGGTCAGGAGTGAGTAATGGTACGACTGTGGCTGTTTATACACTACATTGTGTCCTGTGGTCAGCTGAGAGATTGATGCACTAGAAAAGCAATAGAGAATTGGGCTCCTGGTAATCATCTGTGGCTGCTTGTTGTTTTTGTATTCCTGGCGAGCATTAGAGTCCTGGAGGAAATCACATTATGGAAAGGCTCCATCTGTAACCAAATTTGGTGCAAAGAGGTTTGCCATTGTGTTTGAGGGAGGGAGCGAGCCAGATCGCTGCAGAACACACTTGTGTTTTGCGAAATGTCTCGAATGTAGGGCTGGACCAAAACTCAAACGGTATCTGATCACCAAGCAAACCAGAATTCAATGTGACTCAAACTGTATCTATTAACTTTAAATGACAGTGCGCTGTAAGGATGTCGTGGATGTTCTCGTGTCGGCTGTAGAAACTGCTTTGTATCATTCCTGTGTGTGTTTTCAATGTTGGTTGAGGTTGATTTCAAAGGGGGGCAGCGATTTGGGTGAGAGTGTGGGTTCTGTGTGTGAGAGTGAGCGTGTGTGTGTGTATGTGTGTGTGTTAACTCGTCCTCTTGTGTGTAACTTTGTTGTTTGCTGTCTGTGATGCTCGTGTGAACAGTACACCACCCTGATGTCCGATGGCCTCCTCTAACACCCTGAACACCACCCTTATGTTAATGTGAGTTTACACTGATTTGCACACTTCTAATAAATGTATCGACTTTTTAAAAAATCTTGTTGTTTAAATGTTTGAATGCACATAATCAATAGAAGACAGTACACATGCCTTTCTAAATGTGCCAACTCAGTACAGCAGACTATGTGCTGTGTGTGAGGCTTATCTCCCGTTCAGTCAGTCACATTTCCTGTTCAGGGTTGCAAGTGATGGAAGGACATACAGCTCTGATGTGTGGCGACTATGATGAGAATAGCACAAAATGACTCATTCTGTGGAACCGATGATCAACGATTACCACAAATGCTGGTTTTGTTTCAGAAAAAGAAGCAAAATATGAGGCCTTTCTGCTAGGATGACTAGATTCATCTTCGTAATGTGTTGAGGCAGATTTGAAAGGGTTGTTCATGTTCATCTGGAAAACAGTGGTAATTAAAGGATAGGTAATGTAGAGATACAGATCAAATAATCCATCAACTTAGTAGAGTCTGGATACATAGAGCATTAGGGATGGGAACAGCACTGGAGAGGTTAGGATTCTGTGCAGTGTTGTGTGCACACAGCCATATAATGTAACAACAACAACACAAACACATTGCAATGAATGCTTTCAGCGCAGTTTGGATCGTAGCAATGAACCATGTTTGATTCCCATGAATAGCCATAAAAACTGACCTCTGCATTAATCGTACAATTACTGCATGACAAACCTTGTTAACTCCAAAGCAGTCAGACTGCTAGCATGACCTTGGCCCAGACTGGCTGTGTCTAGAGCAAGCTACTGCAGCTCCTTGGTGTCGAAAAGTGACAGATGGTCAGACCAGTCCAGCAGCGCCACCACCAAAATGGCATTACATCACCCCCCAGCACAAACACAGTGGGAGACCATGGGCAAAGTGCACAGCCCAAGTCTGTTAGCACTGCAGTGAAAACAACAAAAGGGCCTGTAGATGTTTTTCCCAGTGAAGGCCTAAAGTAGAGCACACGACTCTGGTGTTGCTCACTTCAGTTCAGAGCAGTTCAGACCATCTAAGGGCAAAAAGTAACAGCTTTTTGTGAGCAACTTTGTGTTGCCATAGCATTAGTTTCTTTTCACTATGCACGATGGCTGGGTATGTCTATTCTCTTTGCCTTTGTAGTTTAAAAGCCAGCATGGTTTCATGTAGGCCCTGTATGTTTGATGTTTCCTACCAGATACAGGTCTCTGGCTGACATGGTGCAATTATTTGAAAAGTGGGTGGTGGGGTCCACCTATTGTACAACACAATTCAATCACATTTTGTGGGACCCCTGCCTCTTGACTTCCTGGAACTTTGAGGGTAACCAAATTCTGGCCCCATTCTGATTTACCCCAACCTCCCCTCCACTCCTTTGTAAGGTCACAAGTGCTTTACTTGGACACGGCAAGTCATTTAATGTGTTTTAGTGCACTTTTCACCATAGCAACTACCAACCACCAGGCCAGAGACGGTTGATAAAGTTAACTATAAAATCTTTGACCAGGCAGTCTGTAAAATTTCACATAACAGAAGCCTTGCTGGGCTCACAGCCACAAAGGTCATCCTTAGTCCCAATCAAATAGGTCATTCAAATGGGAGTCAGCACAAATCCAAACTGGTAATAGTCTGGCCCACAACTATTACACTGGTATATGACTCATGGTTTAGGCAAACACACGACCACACATCTGGCAGGAGCCTAGCTAGGCCTACTGCCACACCAGAGGCACACTGAAACTCAATTAGACAAGCTTGAGAAGTATAGTGAAGCCTGTGGAAGACACGGCCATACTGCCTACATTCACAGACAGGAGAAATAGCAAGAGTGAATGTAAACATTCGTCTGTTTCCAAAAAGAAGAAAGTTTGGATGTTCAGAGCCTGTGTGTGTGGCAGTGCGTCAGTTCTTGCCTGTGATGATGAGACATGCGCTCATTCAAAACAACATGGAGTGCTTTTCGATCGTCTCAGAAGCACAGCGTCATGTCTGGACGGACTCAACAGTGGGGTGTAAAATGAATGAGTGTTCAGAGGCACATGAGTCTCGCCGCATGCGGAGATCTGGGCCTCTCTGGATCTCACCACAAGGCAGCCTCTGCTGAGACTAGCCTAGGTGGAACTCCTCTTCACAGAAACTGTAGAATATAGTTAAAAAAAACAGCTTAATTCTCACAAAACAGACCCAGCGGTGTTAACAATTTAGAAGCATTCTGACTGGACATCAACACACAATATGTCTGAATATATGTCTGAAAGGGGTAAGAGAGGGAGTTAAAGTAACACTATGTATTTAATCAACTTTTAAGCAAATTCTTCAAAAAAACGGACAGCTGTAGGCTAGATGACGTCCCACATAGGACAGCTGGCCTGTGTGTGAGGGTTTTGGTTTCCTTTTTGGTGTGTGTGTGTAGAATAGCAAAGAAATATTCACAAACTGATGAATTATATTGTAATATTTATATAAACCCATTTATTTAAGTTATCTTGTTTTCCTCATTCAAAGTATTTTTTTCGGCATATCTATAAAACAATGAACAGTTACAAGCTCTGTACAGTAGACCAATTCACTATAGACTGCAAGTTTATGTGTGTGTATGTACTGTACATGCATGGACATACAGATTGTATATACACACATATACACATTTACAAATGGTGATCCTCCACACAGTCTTCTTTTCCCATTGGATACGACAGTTTCCTTATACTACTGCGGGTCTATTTGGAGAAAATAATCAAAGCATAGGGGGAAAAAAAAAAAAAAAAAAAAAAAAAAAAAATCAATGTTTTCAAATGATGATATTGTGTATTACATCAAAGATTCAACATCTCCCATTACATATGGATTTCACATGGTCTAATCTTTAATACAAATGTATTGACAAATGTAAATTAACAGTAAATAACTTTGGCACACTGTGCAAATGTAAACATTAGATCCAATTTAAGATTAAAAAGGACACCGTTGTCATGTGGGTTCTTCCCCCCCCCCCCCCCGCTAACCGTCCGCTCCACTTGGCAGGGGAAACAAAACCTTGATTGTTTTTTCTTTATTCTCCTATAAAAATCTTGTCCAAAAATAAGCTGACGGAGACAAAGTGTGAAAAACACACACTATTCTGTCTGACCTACTGGTGGCGTCTGGGAAAAGGTCAATAAATATGTTCATGTTTTTCTCTTGTTGTTGCCCAGCCCGCTCCACTCCTCTTGTAGTTAGCAGTGCTACAGCATAGCAGTGGACATTTTAAAGCACTTTTTGTTTTCCTTTTCATCGACATATCCACAGACTCATTCATTTGTTCTATTACTTAGAACCTTTTATGTTGAGCATGTCCGTGTTCAAAAGGCCATTTGAAATATTAAAAAAGGTACAGGTGTGGACAGAGAGGAATTTCAGGTCTTTCACAACAGACTCGTACAGCGAGTAAGAGGGGATTGTGTCAGAGTGATCAGAGAGATATTTCTGAATACATAGCATTACGGTCATACAGGGGCTAGCCAAAGCAAATCATAAGTGAGGGTCACATCATATAGTATTCGCTATCCTAGAATAAATTAATTACAATGGTGTTGGCGTATTCCAACGCAGACTCAAAAAAAAAAAAATATATATATATATATCTATCATAGTAACACAACTATGGAGGGATAACTGCCTCTACACATCTTTCTTCAAACACATTTAAACAGAATGTTGGCCAGGCTATTGAAAGCAAACCAAAATCCACTGTTAAGTACCGCATGTTTTACGAGCTATTAGTGTCAGACTATGCAATCATCGCAGAGCTAGAAGCAAGACTGTTGGTGGGTGGCTGGGTGGGAGAATGAGAATGGAATAAAAAAGAAAAAAAAAGAAAGATGAACACAAACAAGAGCGAGGAAATCTTATTGCTTTTCTCCCTTCTGTGCCCTACAGACTAGCGGTGACCCAGCTTTCCTTTGCAAAGCGGTTACTAGGGAACAAATAAAACAACTCAACAACGTCCTCAACAAATCACAGCCAAGTCTGTATCTGCTTACAGTATAATGGATATCTGTTAAAAGGCAATTACCTTAAGTCATTGGAAAACACACACAGAAAAAGTTGTTGACAAACAAACAAACAAATAAAAGAGACAAATAAGATAGTCAAGTATTGATGCTATATGCGATCACCAGGTCACAAGACCTCTTCTGGTTTCAGACTGTTCAACAAAAACAAACTAAAAGAAAGATAGTGATTATGTCATACAACTGCAAGACATAACAATAATCTCTCATACAAGTCACCCACTAGAGCCTTCTGGAATTGGGAGAAATAGGATGAAATGTACTCTGCACAGAAGCCTACTGTAGGCCCAACAGTCTTGGCATCTGGCCGACAAGATGTGCTCATGGAGTGAAACACGGACACAAGACCGAGTACAGGGTAGAAAAATAAAACAAGTTGACAAGACTTACACCAGACCAGTCAGAAAGGAATAAGAGAATATACTGAACCATCAGTTCATATTTACTGATTCATAATATAATCACTTGATTCTTCTACATGATGTAACAAGCAAACAGACAAATAAAAAAGTGAGCATCTCCTTATAAAGGTGTCCATGGAGAGAACAATGATGACAACACACTACTTTTTTTTTTTTTTTTTTTTTTGTCTTAGATCCTTCAAAGCATACACAAAGTGGGGGGACAAAACAAAAAGACGAAATGGCTAAATACACCATGTCTCTTTTCCCCCTCCTTAGTCTTCAATGTTGGAGTAAATTTGAAATGACCCAAGGGGGACCAAAGAGGACATGACGTGTCCACACACACAGGGGCAGCAGCCAGTGCTACACCACCCAAGACGCCAGCAGCCAATCCACTTTCTGGACACTCCTCAAGGTCCATCCTCCATCCCATTAGCAGGGACTAGTATGGAGTACGTCGTTCTCGTTGTGGTCCACATTGCACCTTTTCTTTTCTCCTGTCCATCAATACCAGACCCTTGATAGAAATTGTAGAAAACAATGCTAGTCTTTTCCCCAGCCCCAGCCCCCACCACCTCCCAGCTTTAAACACAGAAATTCATGATCACTAGATCCCTCCACCCAAAAAACAAAAACCAAAAGAAAAGAAAACCCAAAAAAGCAGGCCAAATGCTTCAACCTTCGTCAAAGTCTGAGAGGGAGAATTGTACTCAGTTGTAGAGTTCTCCCCCTTTGGGCAGCCGGGAACACTCCAAGAAGCAGTCAAAGGAACAAACCCCAAGTGTGCCGAGTGAATGACCACCGGTGGTCAGCTCTGGGGCGGCGGTGGAGCACCAGCTGGGAGCCGCGATGGAGACGGTTCAAAGTTTGTTTGTTTTTTTTTTTTTTTTCATTCGACAATGTTAGTTATTTGAAAAGGAAGGAAAGAAAATATAAAAAAGATTGTTTTCTCTCAGAAATGTGGTGGAAAATTCAATGGAGAAAAATAATGCGATAGAAAAATATTGACTTGAAAAAAGAAAGAAACAAATCCAGAAAGATTCAGGACATCAGAAAGAAGGAACAAGGAACTTAAATGAAATAAAAACACCAAAGAAAAGAAGAAAAAAAAAAAATGTAGATTCACTTTTCCAAGAAGGTGGACCAAAGTTGAAAACAATGAGGTATATAGTTGGATGGGAAATCTTCAACACACACACTGTTTCTCATATGCTCCAACACCCCACACACCATAGTCGCCCAGGACTGGTGCTCAGGTCCCACAACTTGGTGCCGTGTCCTGGATGGTGTGGCCCAATAGGCAGCCTGACAAGGCTCTACCAGGGTGGATGGACGATTGAGAGGGAGGGAGAGAGGGAGGAAGGGAGGGAGGGAGGGAGGATGAAGGGATGAGAGGAGTGAAAGGTGGAGAGGTGGGACTAGGGCTGCAGATTAAGGGTGAACTTCCACTGTTGCGTGAGCGAGGGGCTGCACACCTCCACGGTCAGCCCCCCCGTGCGAGCCCCTCGGCTGTCCAGGCACAGGTTACTGCCTACGTGCCGCAGCTTGGCGTTGCTCTCAATCTGCTCCCATTTCTACACACACACACAGAGAGAATCAAAAACACAAACATGTTTAAAGATATACCCAGGGCTCATGGCATTTTTATTAGGCTGTGTGTATGTATGCGTCAAGCAATGATCCAGCACAGTGTAGTGGGGATCTTGAATCCCTATCCGTTTTATAGTTTTACACAGGAGTGTGGAATGGAATCCAGTTTCTTGTAGAAATCAAGCTCTCACATTAAAACCTTTCGGTCAGACCATGATGATGAGATTTGGTCTGAAGAAAAAAAAAAATCGGGTAGCAGTGGTCGGGGCTTTTAACCAGGGGTCAATGGAGGGTCACTTAAAATGAAACAACCATTTAACAGCTTGTCACTACTGGACGGACTGATGTATCATTCCTGGCAGGAGCTGCAGGGGCTGTGGCCCGGAACTGGACCCCATCTGGCCCAGACACAGAGCTGCCCGCTAACTAGGGTCACTCAGTGGCCTCATTACCGTATTTTCCGGACTATAAGTCGCACTTTTTTTTTATATATATGGTTTTTTTTCATCTTCATGACACACTTTTTGACTGGTGCGACTTATACTCCAGTGCGACTTATAGTCCAGAAAAATACGGTAGTATTTCACACGCACAATTGAAAGGCCTTCTACTTTTTGTTCTCTAGGGGAGCGGTGGTTGTTGTGATCGATCGCATCTGTGCTCGGCTCGCTCACCTGCCGGCTGTCGTTTTCCCTGCAGCCCTGCAGTTTGATTTGCGATCCTGCCGTGCGGTCCACCACCGTCAGGCACAGATCCATGTGCTTCACCGACTTGTCCTTGGTTAAGGCCCACTCCTGATGCAGAGGACACAAACCAGGAGGTGAGAGCGTTCCAACAGAAGCGTGCGCACACACACACTCAGCCAACACCCACACGGATCCACACAAGCCCACATGAGGGCACAAACAGAAGAAGTCACATCATTGAACGCCTCCACACACACGCCCTTCCAACAGAAACAGAACACATATTAACACACACACACACACACACACACACACACACACACACACACACACACACACACACACACACACACACACACACATGCCCTTCCAACAGAAACAGAACACATATTAACACACACACACACACACACACACACACACACATGAAAAAATAAGCTGAATACATACACACTTAACAATTCAGAAAGCAATATAATTACAGGAAAAAGGTAATCAGATGCCCCTACATAAGTGGATTAAAGGGAAGCTGTAGCTGTAGCTCATAATAATATTTTACAGCATTTCTCCCTGTTACGTTTCCATTAGCGCTTCATGAGGCTCAGCTATTCAACACTGACTGTTTGCTCTTTCAATAACATTCACAGCCTTCAGGCACAGTTAGCTCATGTCAGAGCTACAATGCCTCCATCAAAGGGAAAGAGCCTAGAGCTGCCTCTTGAAGAACTTACTGCACATGTGAAGCGTGACAAGTCATTTGATTTGATCTCAAAACAGAGGTCCTGCAATGAATGCTCTGGAGAAGGTTTGAAATCAGATCTGTGGCACTATGGAGCAATAAAGAGCTCAGATTTATAAAGATGCAGAGGGGACCTTAGTGGCAACAAAAATGTTGTGAAAGACCGAAGAATCTGTAGAATCTGTGGCTTAAATCTACCCACAAAGAATCTGCACCAAAGCTCACTAAGTGTGGGGGGCTCAGTACATGGGGTGTGGGGTATAAAAATAGTGGACATGTGCCCAGTATGGACAGATCCAAAGATGGACTTCGATCCACTGACCCATCCAGTGATACTGTCTGCATCTCTCGGAAAGCCTGCCTATTTACAATACCTGAAACCTACCAGGGGCATTATGGCCTTACGAGCATAGCCTACACTTAGCTTGAGCTCAATAGATCAACACAGGCTGAGAATCAGTGACTATTACATGGCAACTTGACACCTGCATATACCAATTATGGAATATAAACAGTGAAAAAAAAACCACCACTGCAGTGCTCTCCCTGATTGTGGCAAAAAGCAGCCCTTACGTGACACCCACGAGTGTGTGTGTGTCAGTGTGTGTGTGTGTGTGTCAGTGTGTCTCTCAGTGTGTGTGTGTGTGTGTGTCTCTTGTGTACAAGACCACCTTCGTTTGACGGACCACCACACCCAGCAGATCACCCCTGTGCATCCTCCACCTCAGCTGGAGAAGACAAAGTTAGAAAGGGGTCTATACCTGCGCTCGCAAAGGTACCTGATTGCCTCCGGCGTTATGGCACTCATAGACGCCTACCACCCCGTCGGCAAAGTGGCCCAGTGTGTCCAGGCAGTTGCTGCCCTGCTGCAGGGCCCCGAACGCGATGTCCTGGTGGTCAGGAACCCTGCCGGAGGGGGGAGGCGAGAAGGTAAAGATAATGAGTAAATCATGGGGGTGTTCTTACTGATGCCATTGGTGGGACCCATCAACAATACTAAGAAACAAACAAAGAAGGTAAACAGTGCATGGACTACTTTAGCCTCTTCCCAGTTTCCTGGAATCAGAACACACGATTTCCGAACGGGAAAAGTCTTGTGCATCTGAATGTAGATTTTGACAGAACACATATTTATAGATCAAAGAATAAAAGGAGGACTTTGTAAACCAAAATATTTATTTTAATTAAAAAAGGGAGTGGGCAGCAGCTATTTTGGCCAGTCCAGTCCTTGGCCAGATGAAAAACAACCCTAATGGCTTGAGGATATGGCTTAACGCCTGCAGAGAAACACAGGACTCATGGGAGAAGGAGAATGTTGGCCATTGTCTACATGATCCATGGCTGACAAGATGTTTCCATAAACACATCCACGTCAAATCATTTATTGGCCAGCAATGTGGCTGAATCTCTTGTGGTAGTGGCTGGCGTGGCGTGGCGTGGCGCGTCCATACCGTAGCTCTGGGTAGACGTGCTCCAGGTACCACTTGAAGGGCTGGCAGCCCAACCTCTTCTTCATCTCCAAACGACTCTGAATGCTTCAGGCAAGAAAAGGAAGACGGTTAAGCTTAGGTCCAAACAATACAGATGCCTTGATGCACACCCCTTCACATGTATGCGTTTATTGGAATGTTGTTTAGTAGAATTCACTTATCTTGATGACATGAACACATGAAGTGGGGGATACATACTTGCCGTAGGGCACGTTTCGGGCTGAAGGCACAGCTGCGTAGTAAAAGTTCTTAAATTCGTCCATCCACACTTCAGCTGCTCGCCTTGTGTTCCTGCACAAAAACAAATGTGTTAGGAAGGGCTTAAATCACTACACAGACATGAATGTATTACTGCAAGCAATCATAAAATAGTAAAATTTAGAATGTGCAACTATATGGCTGGACCAGTTAATGTCCTGCAACAATGCATCCACTCAGTTCTTAGTATCAGTTCTTTCTCTTAGACCAGTGTCCATCTCTGCATGGATTTTGTCAAAGTCCTTTTAGGCAAGTCCCTCCACTCGGCGGCCATATTGCAACACATTTTGGGCACTTATCGGGCATCTATTTTGAGCAGAACTGTGCATGCTCAAGGCTTCACAACACCAACCTCGCTCTAGCGTGTGTTCACAACACATCACGATTGGCACAATGTATTCATATGTCGACTTTTGGAAGCGAAAGGGGCGGGATATGTATAGACAACTGCCATATTGGCATTATGAACTAAACCCATGCCTATCCATCTATTTTTTGAGTGTTGCGTCTCCTCGTTAGAGTAGAAGTCTCTGATTTTGGCCTGCAGTTCTGCCACTTCTTCACATTCACCACTAGAGGTCCCCATCTACCAGCTCCCACTTACACACACACACACACACACACACACACACACACCTCATTATTCACCAAATGCTCTGGGGAAAGTGAGAGGAGAGGGCTGAGAAAACCAAGCCCATCTGTATTCTGGTAATTGTCTCTGGCGTACACTCGAGTGTATTTGCTTGCTTGTTTCCCCCTGCTGTGATTTGTGCAGATGTGGTCTTAAGGGCTCCAAGGAGGGAACTGGGGAAGATTTCCAGTGGATCATTATCAGGTCCTAAGTCTTCTACTCTGGTGATGTTGCCATAGTTCTGGTCGCCGTGGTGATGAAAAGAGAGAGTGGGTTACCTGGCGAACACAGTTCCGCTGCCACCTGGAAAGGTGTAAGGATGCTGCTTGCGGAAGACGTGGCCGACGCGACTGCAGGGGATGATCTCAAGGCTCCCGCCGCACTGCCACACACGAAACGAGATCTCTGCAGGAGAGACACACACACACACAGACATGAGAACACACTCAGACACATAAAATGTACCCGTATGTGCACAAGTGTCCTTGCACACACACACACACACACACACACACATATATACAAAATATCAAATAATTTGCTGTGCAAGTACACATGTATGAGTCACACACCTTGCCAGCCTACTCATGTAGAACTCAAAAAATCCCCATTTCATCCTCTTTCTGTCATCCATTTTGAAAAGTCACGAGTTGGCCCGGTGCAAAACATTTTCCCTGGCAATAGAACGCCGAAAAGAAGTGCTGTGTTTGTGGAAACAGTCTCTCCACTGCCCTCTCCGTCCAAGAACACAGACATGAATATTTATACATGCCCATCTCCCTCAAACTCCCCTCTATGTGCCACCAGTAGCTTTTAACATGCCAAGCCTTATACTGGTGCCCCTGACCTCCTTTCCAACTGTACCAGTCTAAAGACTGACTTTTCTCTCTCAGTAGTTGGCCTTGTTTGGGACCCTGCCTCAGGCAAGAGCTTGGAGTGGTTGGGGGGCACAAAACAAAACAACTGCTTGAGAGGATGGGTTTGAAAAAGCACACACACACACACACACACACACATCCTTCAGGAGATGCTTTTGACATTCTTTCCGTAAGATATTCTTTCCACTTGAACTGCAGCTAAGACCTGCCACATCATGTTTCCTGTGCTTGCAGAGAGGAAGGCAAGGTAGGCAAGATGTCAAGCAGGAGTTGCTCAACACCATGTTCTATACTGTAGGCACTACTGAGCAAGGTAGAGATACTATAGACATACACCCTACATATTATATAATATAATATATGTGTGTATTATTTGCCACTGAAGCTCTCTACCCTTTGGCTATTCTTCTGATTTACATTTGTACAGTATGTGGAATAGATCAATCTGTATAACTGGGTCATGTGTTAATGCTCTGGATACTTGATGCTGACAGGCACTGAGTGCGAATGTGCATTTCCTTACCGAGGTTTTCTCCTCCCCACACGTCCATCATCATGTCATACTTCCCCAGCTCCTCAAAGTAGCCCTTGTCCATAACAAACAGGCCGCCAGCGATCATGGGGGTCCTGCAAAGGAAGGCCGAGAGACTAAAAAAAGGGACAAGAGCACACGGCACGCATTCTGACAAATCAAAAATAGACAAAAAGAAGAAGAAACAGCTGACATGGCCCTGGAGAGCCCTCACAGTGTCCCAGCAGCTCTTAGCCACAGAGCGCTCCAACTCAGCCTGGGCCCTGATGATGAAAGACAGCTTTGTGGTACCCGATCCACCCCCAAAGCCTGGCTGTCCTAATTAAAGGGAAGGCATCGGAGGGAGGCTATTTGGTTCCTCGCTCTCTGAAGAGGGAACTGACTGAGCCTTCGTTTGGAAGTGCTTTGGCTCTCATCTTGGGGAGGGTTCCTCTGAGGTGCGCTCTGGTGGCTTTTTGTTTTGGTTAATCTGCCATGCGTAATGACTCCGTTTTGGCGATCATTAGCCCCCCCCCCCCCCCCAAGGCTTGGCAGAGAGGGATCAGGGGCTGGATGGGCAAAGAGGCCTGGACCGCTATCGGCTCAAGTGAAAAAGTGCAGCATCATGCCAAGTTAGCTCCCCTGATAAAGGTATTGGCCATCTGCGAACAACATCTGCACAATATCACAATCTGAAGGCCAATGCATTCATAACACAGTTCACAGCAGAGAGGAAACAATGACACAGCAACAAAATCCCTTGCTCGTGCAGTTAGGTTGGGTAATCCCTCTTTTGTCTTGTACATCTGTATTCACACACAAACATTTAGGTTTCTGTACGTAGGCGTGCTGTTTGGCTGCAATCATACACCTGGAATTTGATCCCTAACACACCCTTCCTATGACCCTCCTGCTACTGTTAAATGGGCTGAGGCACTATACTTCCCATCAGAAATAACACTGGTTATTAAGTAAGGGATAATGTATAGAACACCGGTCATTATGGGGAAAATAAGTCCCAGCGGAGGGGTCTTGTTTTGCCCTGAAGGGACTTATTTTCCCATGATGACCGGCGTTCTATACATTATCCCGCTTATTATACGGCTATTTGCCAAAACGAAAAAATAAACTCCATGATGTGTCTCTTTATTTGTTACACTTTTTTTTTGCTGAGAAACAAATAGTTCGAAACGCATGGCTTTTGCTGATCAACCGTCTGCTTTCACTTTTGAATGAAGTTCCAAGCACAAACTCCGTTGCCATTGACAGCGGTCATTCTTGTTTTCAGAGGTCCTTTCCCAAGAAATAATGACCGCTAGAACTTTCGGAAATCCCATTCAAGTCAATGGAGCATTCTACTTGCATTGTGAAGAGCCGTATAATAAAATATAATAGCATATGACCCTGCCTTCAATCCTGCTGGTCCTAAAACAAACATACATTTTTGCATTCGTCTGGTGAGGCTGCTCTCTGATGTGCTGAATCTGACACAGGATTAGGGATGGATCCCTGTGGCATGTCAACATTGAAAAACCTCAAACAAGCTGCCAAACAGACTGTCATGGCAGGTATCCAGGCCGGCCAAAAGGGTCCTTCTGAAGCAAAACTGAATAAATAAACAAAAGCTGCCTCCAATGTCTCCTTTGGGGGGCTTCTTGCATCCTTCCAGCTGTCAGATTTGGACTTTCTAAGCCCTCTATTCTACCGAGCCAGGACACTGAACACCGGCTCAGACACGATGCCTCAGTCTCTCCCCACCCCTGTCTCACACACACACAAATGCACACACACACACACACACACAGAGCTCTCTCTGTTTACAGCGTGCGTGTTCCTGATAAATTATTTGTAGAGGTGAGCTAGCCAGGAGGTGCAGACAGCTGGCGTTGGCACGCAGCGTGGCGTGGCATGGCGAGACGAGCCGGGCTCTTACTTGATGGGGGCGATGGGGTTGCCCTGGCGTGCTCGCCGCTGCTCCAGGGTCATGTAGTCCCACTTGAAGACCAGGTTCCAGTCGAAGCCTGCAGAGGGGGAGATAAGAGGTGGAGGTTTACTGGGCTTCGCAAGAGAGAAAAAAGTTTGGTGGCTTTTTTAGTTGGTGGCTTTGAGCTTCTAACACATTATCGTCTGGAAGTCTTCAAAGTGGGGGGGGGGGGGTAAGCAGGGAGAAGTTCCAAAGATAAAATATAAACTCCAACCACAGGGCCAACAGGCTAAAAAAAACAAATATATAATGATACAGGAGTTTTTTGTCAGTCTATTCATTCAGGATGTCAACTACATACATGGAGCTTTTATAGCCTTGCAGTCCGTAGGCATCCTTAGCTCACATACCGAGTAAAAAGCCACACACAGACAAAAACATCATTCATCAGGATAACTTGACATCTGCATACAAATAAACACATTCAGACAAACACTTTCTTCACACAGCTGGACACAGTTGTCAACACCTGATCCTGTCTAACAATCCAGTCAAAGACAAAACAGAGCTGGTGTGGTGCCTACAGGGCTGGTGTGGTGTGTGCCTACAGGGCTGGTGTGCCTACAGGGCTGGTGTGCCGTGTGCCTACAGGGCTGGTGTGCCTACAGAGCAGACACAGTGTGCTGCCATTTCTAGAACACTTCAGTCACTTTCAAACCCTTTCCTTTATTTCCCACTGCAACTAATGGGGCATTAAAGACACAGTCTCTGTCAGTGTCTGGCTCTCCTCTCCTCTTCTCCCCCTCTTCTCTAGTCTCCTCCTCCTCCTCCTCCGCGCAGGGAGAGTTAATTAGGCCTGTATGTGTGTGAGTTTTTTGTCAGTTGATTAGGGCCTGTATGTGTGTTAGCAGGCAGCGCTTGCCGTGCTCTCTTAACACAATCCGTCTCCTTTCCCCAGACAAATCGATCAAATACTTTCCATCCCATCGGGCCTCTTCCCTCCCCCAAAATCTTTATTTTTTGCCCCCGAAGATTCGTTATGCTCTTACACGAGCCCAAGAACACACGCCCACTAGCATTCTCCCCTCATCAGTCACACACCCACACACACAAACAGTTACATCGATACAATTATCCCAACACACACGCATGTACACACATGAAAGCATGTGTGAGGACCCAAATACACACACACACACACAATAGAGGCCAAGATTAGGGGAATGTGTGGGGGAGTTCCTCTAAGGGAATACAATGTGAATCTGAGGGGCAGGAGGAAATGGTGAAGGATGAGTAAATGCAGCATCGGGGCACAAGCCACACACCTCCTTTGAGATCCGCAGACGCACCCACATACTGGAAGTTATCCATGTTGATCACGTCAATGATGGGGGAGACGACGCGTGACTTGTCCTGAGAGAGAGAGAGAGAGAGTGAGAGAGAGAGAGAGAGAGAGAGAGAGAGAGAGAGAGAGAGGAGAGAGAAAGAGGAAAAAAAAAAACAGGATGAGAGGAAACCAGCTCTGCGTGAAAACTTCAAAAGAGGCTGGGTCCCAACTGGGTCCAACAATGACACACAATCACACACACACCACAGTCACGTATGCCCACAGACCGTAAGAGTGGGTACACAGATGGCCTCAAACAAGTTAAAATACTGGGAATTCAATACTGGGCTTGTGCTGAACAGATGTATTCCAGGAGCAATAAAGGATTAGTAGCCCTTTGGCTAAAATTAGACTAGAAATGACCCATAGTAATCCAGGTATGATGAAATAGCACACAGGAGTCTGTCCACAGCAGTGAATATTCCATCTCTGCCCTATTTCTCAATGTTTCATTTACTCAAAGTGGAAAAATTGTAAATGTCAGATTATGCAGTGTAGCCCAAATTTGCTTTTAATTTATGGGGGCCGGGTCCAGCCAAGCCACAAATAGATTTTCATGAATAACTGGACAGTCTGCTGAGAATGACATAACACACGTACACATTACATCATTTCAGAACAAGTCGTTTCTGCAGTACTGCAATATTTCTTCAGCAGTCCGATTTACGTGAGAGTGTGTGTGTGTGTGTGTGTCCAACTATGTGTCAACGGTGTGCAACCAATGGCCCCATATAAATGGTGTGTGACTGCAGTCCATCATCTGCTAGCTGAGGTATGAGCTGCAGAGTCTCAGTTGAAAAAGAAAAGCTCTGTTCAGACCAAGCTGAGTTTTAATTAATTGAAATCTTATCATTGTCTGCGTCAGCCGTCTGATAATTAGCCCTTCCTCTGCTTGAGGGACAATAAAGGTACTTCAAAGAGAAACTAGAGGCAGATTTAAGAAAAGAAAGGATGGTGGGTGAGTGAGTGAGAGAGTGAGTGAGAGAGTGAGTGAGAGAGAGAGAGCAAGCCTGTGTGTGTGTGTGGGAGTGCATGCAAGCCTGGATGTGTGTGCAAGCCTGTGTGTAAGCCTGTGTGTAAGCCTGTGTGTGTGTGTGCGCGCGCAGGCGCGTGAGTATGAGCGTGTGTGTGTGTGTGTGTGTGTGTGCGCATGCGTGACTATGTGTACGTGTATTATCTTGCTGGGTGTGGGCCAAACAGGATGTGTCTCCGGGTGCTAGTGGTTTGTTTGCCTCTACAAACACACACTTTCAACACACATGCTACCTCCCTAAACACACAGAGAGAGACAGAGAGAGAGACAGAGAGAGAGAGAGAGAGAGAGAGAGAGAGAGAGAGAGAGAGAGAGAGAGAGAGAGAGAGAGAGAGAGAGAGAGAGAGAGAGAGAGCGGAGGCAGAGTGAGTGAGTGTATGTGTGAGAGTGTGTGAGCATCTTGGCAAGCGTACTGGTTTATTGCCAGAGCTCCACAAGCCCATCTCCCCTACTGCAGAGTGACATGTCAACGAACTTCTTATCTGTCCATCGACACCTGTCCATCTACTTACCTGACTACACACACTATGTCTGTACCTGACTACACACACTATGTCTGTACCTGACTACACACACTATGTCTGTACCTGACTACATACAGTACACTATGTCTGTATCTGCCTGCATACACTATGTCTGTATCTGCCTGCATACACTATGTCTGTATCTGCCTGCATACACTATGTCTGTATCTGCCTGCATACACTATGTCTGTATCTGACTACATACACTACTGTATGTCTGTATCTGACTACATACACTATGTCTGTATCTGACTACACACACTATGTCTGTAGCTGACTACATACACCTATGTCTGTAGCTGACTGCATTCCACATACTGTCTGTACTTGTCCATTTAGCTACTCATGTTTTTGAGATGGATAGAGAGATCTGGAGATCTACACCAACACCACTGCTGTCTATACATTCTTCAGCTGGGCACTCTGCCTGCCTGCATGACTGTCTCTCAATCTGCACAGCACTCTGATAAGTGCTCCTTTGGGCCACCTTGGATCCATCTTTACATCCATGTGTTCTCCTGCCCTTCCTCCCTCCCTCCCTTCAGTGTGTGTGTGTGTGTGTGTGTAAAACACCTTTACTGTGGCAGCCGTGTTCTTTGTGCAGCTCTACAGGCTGGGAAGAGAAAGCAGTGGGCAGACAAAGCCCTGAGTCAGCAGAACGTGTACCTAACCACACACACAAATAAACGGTTTACTAAACCTGGAGTATTGTGCAAACAAAGCTGACGGATTTTGTTTGTATTTCTGTGGGTCTGTGTCCATGTGTGTGTAAGTATTTGTGCAACCTTGTGTTCCTGTGTGTGTGTGTGTGTGTGTGTGTGTGTGTGTGTGTGTGTGTGTGTGTGTGTGTAGATAAGTAAGGATGAGAGTGAAAGAACATAGCTGGCATGGAGGCCTCATGGGAGGGGAAAACAAATAAGCTGAAGGCATATCTGATGGCACAACAAGTCAAGAGAGGCTCCAGAGATGAAGAGGAGTGTACAGTACAGTATGTGAGTGTGACAGGGTGAGTGTGGCCATGAGGTGGCCAGAGAGAGAGAGCATGTCCATGTCACAGAGGCACGTGGGGAGAGACAGGAAAGGAAGCGGACACTGGGTGTGCATGTGACAACACTTGTGTATTTCCCCATTTCTATGCTTTCATATGTAACTGTGCTGTGTTTCAGTGTGTGTGTGTGTGTGTGTGTGTGTGTGTGTGTGTGTGTGTGTGTGTGTGTGTGTGTGTGTGTGTGTGTGTGTGTGTGTGTGTGTGTGTGTGTGTGTGTGCTGACCTCTGCCACCCGCTCCAGTAACGGCTCCAGCCAGTGCTCGTTGCACTCGCAGTGGCTGTCCAGGAAAGTGAGGACCCCGGACGTTGCGGCGTCCGCCCCCCTCACCCGCGAGCGCATCAGACCTGGACAAGACAGCAGAGCAGAGGATAAGCCTTACACAACCCCCACCAGCACACCCAAACCCACTCACTCACTTTATTTCCTCAACTCATTGTCATGCCTGTGGCATGCGAGTTCCTCTCCTTGTCTTGTTGTTAGTGAGACTTGAACAGATCACCTTCCCACAGTGTGACACAGTAAGACCTCAGAGAGCAGTGGGTGGACTCTGCACTGGACCCAGATTTGACCCCTGTCAGTTCTGGCCAGTTCAGTTTTCTAATTTCTTTTTTTTTTTTTTTTTTTTTATTTGCAAACATCATTGACATTACAGAAAATGCAACACTACGACATGCACATGAATACTACATAATGACAAACAGGCGTACATTACATAAACACATACTGTAACTTAACAAGACATCACATTGACTTGGCTTCCACAAACATAACACAACATAACATTAATAACAGAAAGGCTAAGGATGATTTGCGTCCCAGGATGATTACAGATATGATTATCAGGGATGAAATTGATGACCGAATGAAAAGAAGGGGGGATGGGGGATGGTAGCTCTAAGAGTGTGAATGAGGTGGTGTTGGGATGGGGGGTGGGGATGGGGGTGAGGGGTAGTGAGTATGTGAGGATGTATGTGTGTGTGTGTGTGTGTGTGTGTGTGTGTGCGCATATGTATAAGGCTGGTTTGCTGTTGGGCCAGGAGGAGAGAAGCTGGAACATAGAGAGGGAGAGAGGGAGGGTTTCAGAGGAGAGGAGTTGTAATTATTCTATTAATGATAAGTATAATAATAGGAATAACTGATTGCCTGGTTGATTGCCTGACTGATTGCCAACCTGGGCACCCATTAATGGCCACAGTTCCACCCAGCCCCTGCAGTTATACTGCGACGAGCTGACAGAGGGGAGGACCTGCGTGCCACCCATCGCCTCAGGCCCCCAGAATATGCACACATCCCCCACTACCACGACCAACCACACCTCGCCCCCAGACCTTCACCCAACACGCCACTCTTGACCTATATATGTACAGTATGTGAATGGCTAGGTTGAGGGGTCTATCTAGAGTGTAGCATTAAAAGAAGTGGGCATGCATGGTGAATATCTGTCAGGATTTCCCCATGCACACCACACTTACCCTGTGTAAGATGTATGCCTCCTCAATGTGTGCATTAAAATAAGTGAGGCATGCAGATAGACACCTGATGAGGCATCTACCTGCACTCCACTCTTACCCTAGCCTGTTTTGTAGTTTTTGTTTATGTATGTCACCTAACATGTAGCGATTAAAGAGAGTAAAGCGTGCTGTGTGCTTCCAGGACAAAGCGGTGCATGAGCCGTATGAGGAGGGTGCACACCGGGGCCCAGGGCCAATAGATAACCCACAGGACCCAACCAATGCCAAAACCACACAGCGACCAGCCAGGGACCGAAGTCTCCCAAGCCATCCAATGGGGCCCCGCAGAATAACGATGGGAGAGGCAGAGAGAAATAGTGAAATTAGTAAAGTTATCAGAGAATGTAAATAAAAGGGGAGGGAAAGAAGGGGATGCTATTTATATTACTACTACTACTACTACTACTACTAATATTAATAATAATAATAATAATAATAACAATAATAGTTCCAGCTACCTTCCCCTGCCTAGTGTTAGATGATATGTGTATCTGTTGATGAAGTGTGTTATGATCGTGTGGAGATGGAACTCAGGCAAAGAGGGTCAGGACTGTAAGTAGGTGATAAAGGGGTACCAAGGAGAGGTTGTATCCCTGAGTATTGATTAAGTTTGTAGTTGATAGGTTTCTAATGATATATAGTCTGTTAACAAGTTTTTCCAATGAGTGATGTGAGCTTTTTCTTAGATTTCCAGTTCATGAGGATTGTTTTCTTGGCGATAGTCAGCGCTACCAGCAGTGTTTTATTGCCGGAGTTGCTTAAATTGACTGTGGATGTATCACCAAGTATGCATAAGGAAGGGATGCTGGGATGTGACAGCCAAAGATGGAAGAGAGAGATTGTGTGACACTCACCCAGAAGTGGTTGATTGGAGTGCAATGCCAAACCAATGAATGTATGTATCTGGGTTATTTTGTGTGCAGTGAGTGCAAAGATCCGAGCCAAACCCCATTTTGCCAATTTATGTGCAGTGAAGTGGAATCTGTGAAGAACCTTGTATTGTATTAGTTGTAGATTACTATTCTTTGTCATGAGGTAGATGTTTTGCACATTTTGGTCCAGAAGTCGGCACCGGAGTAATTGATAAGTCTGATTCCCATTTTGTGATATGGCAGGCCAATTGTTTTTTCTGAACGAGATATAATTTTGTAAATTTGGGAGAGTATTTTTTGGGAGAGGGAATATTAAGCAGCTCTGAGATTGGTGGGGAATGTCAAGGTTAGCTGTCTGGATGTTAATTTTTCCTAGGATAGATGATTTAATTTGCAGGTATTGTAAGAAGTGTTTACTCTCGATGCCGTGCTTCTGGACCAAACAGGAAAATGAGGCCAGATTATTGTCTTGAAGAATGTGTTGAAGGTGAGTGATGCCCTTTCCCATCCATGTGTGAAAGTTAAGTGTTTTTTTATTGACGGTGAAATCTGGGTTATTCCAAATCGGGGTGCGAATTGATGGTGCTATAGGTTAATCAGTGATGTGGTAGAATCTCCACCAGGCTGTCAGAGAAGCTGAAATTGTTGGGGCTTTGAAGGATGGATGTTTTTTTGACCGACTGACTGCAGAAAGGGAGATCTGAGATTTTAATTTCTTTACAGATTGTTTGTTCTAGGTCTAACCAGGTGTTGTCTGAGGGGGTGGGGTGTAGCCATTTGTGGATAAAGTGGAGCTGGTTGGCCAGGGCATAGTGCTGGAAGTGTGGGGCCTCTAGTCCTCCCATTGCTTTTGGTTTTTGGAGAGTGGCGAGTTTGATCCTTGGGTTCTTATCTTTCCAGTAGAATTTAGTGATTAATGAATCGAGAGACTTAAACCAGAGGGTGGTGGGCTGGGTTGGAATCATAGAGAATAGATAGTTTATTTTGGGCAGTATTGTCATTTTGATTACTGAGATTCTGCCCATGATGGATAATGGGAGGTTCTTCCAGCGTTGAAGGTCATCATCTATTGAAGTGAGTAGAGGGGAATAATTTAGGCTAAATAAGTCTGACAGCCTGGGGGAGACTTTATCCCTAAGTAAGTGATATAGTTAGTGCAGAGTGGGATAGGTGAAGAGTTATTGTCACATCCCAGCTGTTGGGATGTAATGGGAGAACTGCAGATTTATTCCAATTGATTGAGTATTCAGAAATTTTAGAGAATGTGTCAATGAGTTTGATGGTTTCTTCTACTGATGTTGTGGGGTCTTGAAGAAAGAGAAGAATGTCGTCAGCATAAAGGCTGATTTTGTGATGCATATATGGAGTCTGGACACCTTTGATGAGGGGGTTTTGACGGATGGCAGCTGCTAGGGGTTCAATGAAGATTGTAAATAGTGAGGGGGAGAGTGGGCACCCTGTCTAGTTCCCGGTGAAGAGTGAAACTTTGTGATGTTAGTCCATTGGTGATTACTGTGGCTGAAGGAGAGGTATATAGAAGTTTAATCCAGTTAATGAACGACTCCCCGAAGCCAAACCTCCCTAATGTGGAAAACAGGAAATTCCAGTTCACCCTATCAAAAGCTTTTTCTGCGTCCAGAGTTGCTATGATGGTATTATCTTGAAAATTTGTAGAGTGATACATTATATTTAACAGTCTGCGGGTGTTGGTGGATGAAATTCTACCTTTAATGAAGCCTGTTTGGTCTGGGTGGATAATGGATGGGGTGACCTCTGCTAATCTGTGTGCTAGCATTTTTGCGATTATCTTATTGTCCACATTGAGGAGAGAAATTGGTCGGTAGCTGGATGGCAATGTTGGGTCCTTATTGGGCTTGAGGAGCAGTGAAATTGAGGCTGTGGTGGAACTAGTTGGAAGACGTCCTTTCTGTTTTGATTCATTAATCATTCTGATGAAAAGTGGAGCTAAGATGGTCCAAAATTGTTTGTAGAACTCAGCAGGAAAGCCATCCGGACCTGGTGCTTTATTATCGGGCATCTGTTTCAGAGCATCAAACAGTTCTTGTTGAGTTATAGGTGATTCTAGGTTTTTTTTTTTCGGTCTCATTGAGTTGTGGTAATTCGATGCTGTTTAGGAAAGAGTCTATGAATTCCTGGTTGGGGTTTATTTCTGAAGAATATAGTTTATTGTAAAACTGGTAAAAACATGATTTATTTCTTCAGGTGAGCTGGTTAGCTTCCTGCTGAGTTCTTTATGACCGGGATTGTTGATTTTTCTTTGTTACGTTGGATTTGATTTGCTAAGTATTTACCTGATTTATTGCTATGGTGGAAGTTTTCCTGCCTTAGACGGTGAATCATAAGTTCAGTTTTCTAATTTCTAATTTTCTTAGTTCTTAAAATATAAAATGCATTCTACCTATATGTATAGCACAGTGTTTCTCAAACTTTTTCAGCCCAAGGACTACTTAATCAATATAAAAAAAAAAAAATAAATAAAAATAAAAAATAAAAAAAATAAAAACTCACGAGTAGAGTGTTTACACAATAGGCCTACTCAATGAACCACCTTGCTTATTGTCTTTGGATTTTGCTTATTGTGTCAGGAGGATTTATATGATTTAAACTGGCATAGCTTACATAGGCAATGTTGCAGAACTGTTTGGATTTACATACAAGTTGGGTCTCATCTATATTATATTTAATCACGTCTGCTCGCAGACCACTTGGGATAGCTTGCGGACCACACTTTCAGAAACACTGGTATAGCACATTAATAATATATCAACAACACACAACCATACAGTATGTGTACACAACTACAGTATGAACCCTACCGACTTTGAAGCAGACTTTGGACTGATGACACATACTTTCTGATGACTAAACAAGTGGTTACATGAGTCGACTGCCGGGGCCCGATCCTACCCTTTAATGACCCACTTCCTGAAAATGACTCTCCTAGCATGCCATACTGAGCCAATAAACAGCCATATAATTAGCATATCTTTGACAGACATTTCGTGAACCTGCTGCGTTTGCATATTTTAAATTGTACAGGAGGTTGGGGGTTGCTGCTGACAGCGGCTAGGCATTTCATAGACTCTCTGCTCTCGCAGGTTAACAAGCTCCACAAATTTATGAGCTGTTTATGCCCAGCACATGTCCAGAACACAACTCCGACTTCAAGGGGATGGAGAAGGTCAATATCCGCTCTAAGGACCTCCGACAGAGGAAATTGAGCTGTGCAAAGATAGCAATAGTGCACACTTCAGAACAATGGCCTGGTCTCTTTGGCTGGGTTACAGATGCGCACATTATAGGGTAGAAATGCACAGTCTCCTCTCTCCTCTCACCACATCTCCCACAAACACACTCCAAATAAGCTATTTCTGTAACAAAACTGGCCATTGTTTAGCAGTGGCTATTTTCTCCTTCTCCATAAACTGGTGCGCCGCTGTTCTTTATGGGGATCAGTCTAATAGAAAAGGAATGCCAAGACTCAGACTTTTGGGTCTTTACTTGGACTTGACAGCTGTTTGATCTATAAATATTTGTTCCCTGATTTCCAAAATGCGTGACTCAAATAGGCTTTTCATGTGAAGGGATCTGTCTACAGGTTGATGAGAGGGAGGCTTATTTTGCCCATGCATAACTTTGTTTGCCAAACCAACATATTTTTTGCCTGAAATCTCATACCTTCTCGACGATCGTTTCGAAGGATCCGGACTTTTTCTATTTTTCCCAACAAAGCCCCATCTTCAGCTGTAAACATAAACAGGAGTCATTACCTAAAAGGTGTGGCAACAAAGAGAAAAGAGACGCAGAAACAGTGGCAGAAAAGTACAGTTAAGACCCAGCAAAGCCGTTACGACATCATTACTGTCGAGTGAGGACAGCTTCAAAAACCATCAAGGACTATGAGGCACTGAGAAAGACAAAAGGGTGAGTGGGGGGGGGAGCACAACATAAAAGGTTGGAGGCAAGCTAGGAACACAGAATGAACTCCACCCAAGAATACATGATACAGATATACAACAGCATCTATACATGATACAGATATACAACAGCATCTATACATGATACAGATATACAACAGCATCTATACATGATACAGATATACAACAGCATCTATTTAATCATCAAAAGCCCAAAGAGGAGAAGGAAAGAAAAAATAAAACTGCACAGAGAGCAAGAAAGAAAGAAAGAAAGAAAGAAAGAAAGAAAGAAAGAAAGAAAGAAAGAAAGAAAGAAAGAAAGAAAGAAAGAAAGAAAGAAAGAAAGAAAGAAAGAAAGAAAGAAAGAAAGAAAGAAAGAAAGAAAGAAAGAAAGAAAGAAAGAAAGAAAGAAAGAAAGAAAGAAAGAAAGAAAGAAAAGAAAAGAGCGCGAGAGAGAGAGAGACAGATCCAATGAGCAGAGGCTCTGGAGCTTCTCACGCCCTGTGGCCCAGGTGGGGGGGTAGTGGATGAAGGAGGGCTGGGGCTAGATGAGAGCTGTGTGGATGAACAGGTGATGAGAGGTGGCGGTAGGATAAACCCGCTTCACCATGGAGGGCTAACGAGGGACACTCACGGTTGTCACTGTAATCGTCCACCAGGATGATCTCCTTGATTAGGGGTGGGGGGCTCTTCTTCAGCACGCTAGAGAGAGAGGGACAGGAGGAGACAGAGGGGGGGAACGAAGAGTACAAGAGTCCGAGTGAGAGGTCAGGGTCAACCACTGGACAGGAACTGTGAAAAAATCTTCTGGAGAAGTGAAGACGACGTGACTACAGGAAGAATCTATTGTGTTTGTGTTTATAAACATTTGATGCAAAATAAATTCCTGAAGAGAACAAAGTGTTTTCTGAACACAAGCACAAGAATGCGTGTTCAGGCATGGGGGTCAGACCACTTTGCTATGTGTGAGTGTGTGTGTGTGTGTGTGTGTGTGTGTGTGTGTGTGTGTCCGTGAGGGAGATTGTTTATTTATGGGCAGGTCTTGAAAGTAGTCTTGGAAGATGTTTGCTTCCAAGTACAGATTCTACACATGTTCCATGTTTAGATGTACAAGTGTGTGTGTGTGTGTGTGTGTGTGTGTGTGTGTGTGTGTGTGTGTGTTCTCACCTGACCACCGTACGCAGCAGTGCTGATCGGGCCTCATTGTGGAAGGTGATCACCACACTAGATGCTGGCAGGTCTTTCTTCCACTGTTTGTGGCGACAGCTGTGATTGACAGAGAAAAGCAGACCTCAGACTTGTGCATCACATTCCACACCAATTTATTCAGTAGACAGTGTCTCCACAGCAACATGCTAGACAGGACAGGTATACGTTATACCAGCATGTGGCCTGCTCGGGAATCGAACCCGTGACCTTGGTGTTAGCATCTTGCCCTACCAGCAGAACTACTGCAAACTCATTCATAATGTATCAGTGCTTGTGAGTACAGAACGTGCTCTTGCATAAGTATATTTAAGTATTTAAAACAGGTCTGTTGTGGACATGGTGAAAGCAGTCATTGCTACCGTAGCCGCCGACCATAACGTTCTTTTGTTCCTAGGCCCTGTCACAACACTGGAGACTGAACTGGAATCCAATGGAAGGGTGCGTCTACCCTTACAGAAGTGGAGACGGAGACCCATATCAAGTCCAAATCAGGGCCATCCGTATTCTGGAGTCTAGTGCTATTCAGCTCACAGGGTGGGAGACACTAAGTGTGGGTTTGTGAGTCTGAATGTCAAAAGCTCAGCTTAACAGGACACCCCAGGCCGTGCCCGTGTGGAGAGCATGCCCACACAGCAGGGAGGAGCAGTGGGGTACGTGTGGGGTATTAGAAGGGTGCGCGTGGGGTATTAGAGGGGAGCTCCGGTCCGGAACGCTCCTGTGACGCTTCTGTGCAGACGAGTGACAGCAGATAGTCATGCATGCGTGACCCAACATCCTCCTCGCACATGCCCGCATGCTCTCACACACACACACACACACACACACACCCTATGCACTCATTCTCGCATACAGACCACATGCACACACACCCTTAGTCCCCACACACACACACACACACACACACACACTGGGAGGTTTTAATTTGACAGGAAGGGCTAATCCTCTAGAGCCAAGCTGCTGTGTGCTCTAGTTAGGTCAAGAGTGTGTGTGTGTGTCTTTTCTCTCTGTGTGTGTGTGTGTGTGTGTGTGTGTGTGTCTGACTTGAAATTGGCAGACACCAATTCGCATATGGGTGAATCCAAATGAGAGGAAGAGACAAAGACAATGAGAAAGTGTGAGCGTGAGCAAGAGAAATGATTTACTCTCATATACTGTAGGTGAGCTCAAGAGAAATGATTTACTCTCCTATACTGTAGGTGAGCTCAGGGCAGCCAATAAAGTGAATGGCTTACACTACATGAGAAGAGTGTGAAAATGACAAGGAGACAGAGTGCAGCTCTTCCTGCTGTACAATAACAAAGGGAGGATTTCTCGTAACACTCTTTGAAACCCAAATCCACTGTGCCACTTCTCCTTTTTAGACTTACACAACCCCCACACACACACTTTTTTCCGTGTCATCTTCACCACACACTTAAACTCAACCCTTTTTCCCCTAAAGTTCCCCAAGTTCATCTTGAATCAGTTCCCAGTCCTGCCATTACGGTGCCAGTCTTAGTCACGGGCCTCATGTCTGTAGTTACTAGCAAAAGTGCTGGTTGTTAACAGAAGTGCCCATTAGACATAAAATGACCACAGTCTGCATTCCTCATGCAAAGAGGGTAAAGCCGCATCTTACTACGACCAAAACCCGATAATCCACATCAAGTCCTAAAAGGTGGCTTACTTAAAGAAAGTGGGGGCGTGGGAAGGGAGTGTGCGTGTTGGGTCAGTTTAGCTGACCTAACTGGAGACCTTACAGATCATGGAGGGCTTTAGTCCTTTCCTCTTACAGGTCTCTAACCAGCCTGGAGAGAGAGGCCGGTTTAGGAGTCCAAGTCCCATAGGCAACGGTGGAGGAGGGATTCTGGACCTCCACGACACTGAGCTGTAGCAGTCTGCCACAGAAAAGAACCTTTCATTCCTAAAATAAGGTTAGGGGAGCACGTGGCACCTCTCCTCCAGGTTCTAGAACTTCCTCTTCTTTTTTTACAGTTGAGGCCCCTGAGTTTGTGCGGTCGCCAAGGCAGCACTCATTTAATCGCGATCAGATGACTTGAAACACATACAGTCTCTCTCTCTCTCTCTCTCACACACACACACACACACACACACAGTCTCTTGTGTTGTGACAGCATAACAGCCACTGTATAAATGAGCCTGCATGATGGCCCAAACAGCTCTCATTTGCTAGTGCTCAGAGTTCTCACACCTCGAATAGACACACACACACACACACACACACAGACACACACACAGACACACACACAGAGACACACACACACAGACACACACAGAGACACACACAGAGACACACACAGACACACACACACACAGACACACAGAGACACAGACACAGACACACAGACACACAGACACACAGACACACACACAGACACACAGAGACACACACAGACACAGACACACACACAGACACACAGGGACACACAGACACACAGACACACACACACACACACACACACACACACAGACACACACACACACACACACACACACAGACAGACACAGACAGACACCTTGCGTCGTGGCAGCTCCTCTTCCTCTCTGTTTACAGGTGAGGCCTGGAGGCCTGGAGGCTTTACCAGCCACGTGAGCGCCAGACAGCACGCCAGCACAGAGGCAACCAGAACAGCCACTTAATACCCAAACCAGCCGCCACACACACACCTCGCCAACAAACACTGGCAAAGAAGAATAGGTAACGGAGACGCAGAGAGGGACAAATGAGAGACGAACAAGAGGGGAAAGTGAGAGTCTGATGGAGCGCACAGGCTCTGATGTAGAGAACGACCACCATTAGAGATTCAGGAAGAAGAGGAAGACAGAGAGGAGCAACACGCCTATGATGGGAGAGATCATGGAGGAGAACTCAAAACCACACAACATACATCACAACAACATCAAAACCACAACATAAAAATCACATGTAGTTTTACATGTCCCAAGGTACTACACGCATGATCGGTCATCAGTAAGCAAGTACAATATACTGGGAGCAGTAGGCTACATAGATACAGTACAGTGTAATTGAGGTTAGGATTAGGTTTAAGATTAAGGTCAATATGAAACCAATATAATAAATAATACAATAATACAACAATAATAAGTACTTACTTGGAAAGCACATCACATCATCAATCCATTAATAATTAGTCTACATAAGAGTAATTCTGTAATAAGCACCAAAATGGAACTGAAAATCACTTTACGGGCCAGGATACCATCACGAGTGGACCCATGTGGGCCTTTCGAGCGCATCCGGCCGTCCCCCGTTGCTGAGCCGGGGCCGGCGTTGCCGTATGCCACACACTTAATTAGAACAGGAGCGCAGCCCGAGTGCCAGACAGCCTCCGCGTCCCCGGTGAGCCGGCGGCTGGCTGTGCCAAAAACATTTCCATTAAGGGCCTGTGGCCTCCTGCCATGTTTCAGGCAACAACACACACACACACACACACACACACACACACACACACACACACACCTAAAACCACAAGTCCTAAAACAGTAAACAAAGAGCATGTGTTCCCCGTTACCAAATAGGCATTTGATCCTACCAAACATGAGGAAGTAAAAAAAGAATGCAGCTTAGGGACAGGAGAGATGGGCTTGCACACGTTCACAGAGTGCATGAGAGCGAGGGAGATGACGTTTTGCATCTCATTAGAATTCACATTAGAAATGAGCCATTGCAGTACAGGGCCTAGTAAGGGATGTGCACACCAGATGACTGACACACACACACAACACACACACACACACACACAGGCACGGGAGAGTGTGCTGACCTGCGTTAAGGAAGAAGACCCTTAAGAGAGAACAAGATACGTTTCCTCAGAATGCACAAACCCCAGGGGAGCCATCACGGGTCAACACTGCATCCTCTAAAGCTAAACAAACAGACGTCCTGGAGACATGGAGGTGACCTGGTCATGGGCGGCAGGAGCATAGCAAGGCACAGCAAAGCAGCTTCACACTGCCCATACCTAGAGGACTCCCTTTGTCCCTCAGCAGGGGTGGAGAGGGAGAATGTGTGTGAATGTGTGCGTGGGGGTGAATTGTGGGACTTGTAGTCTAAGCAGACACAGACAAAGAGGAGCAAGCAGCACGTAAAAAAAGGATCCATTGGGCAACAGTCTTTCGCATCGGACCGAGTCCTCAAGGGCTTAGAGTGAGACTCTGGCGGTGAGCTGACGGCGGTTTTCCACTTCACCGGGTGGCACCACTACTCCTCTGTGGCTGCGGTTTCCAGGTCATTTCTTCAGGCATGGACGTCTGTGTTTGTCATCAGAGGTAGGCGTTTCGCAATGCCGCCAAGGCTCAAGAATAATTATAATCCAGAGCATCTGCTCAGACAAACAAGCAATATGATCTGTACAATTCCAACCAGGAGGGATGATGACAAAACAACAAAAACAAAAGTAATTGCAGGAGTAAATCACAAGTCAGAGGAGACGACCCTGGGATTCCACAGAGATGGCAGACATTTGGTCCGACAGAGAAGGCCTGTCTGGGGATGAGTCATTAACACAACCAGATGAAATCAGTAAAAGCCACAAACATCTCTCAGAATTTAGATCAGATCTTCCACACTATGTGCACAACGTTTTTTCATCTTGGGCAGTGGTCCCCAAACTTTTTCTTCCGAGGCACTATGCCTGGCTCTAAGAGAGGGCCAGAGACTTGAAGTATATCAGTAGGCCTAACCATAAATAGCTTAGTGCTGTGAACAACAGCAGTGTACCTTAGTTGAATATTCCATTACATTTAATCATAGGCTACTGCAATTTAATACCATTGTTAGTTGTGTTTATGTTGCCATCGTGTCATATCAGTGTAAAATGTAGCTCAAATGAAATAATATTAATAAAAATACTTTTCCCAAAAGCATTCCCAAAAGTATTAGCAGGGATCCCAAAAGCATTTTATTCAAAAATGTGTGAACTCTGAACTCTGTGTCTTTGCATACACAGCTCAAGTTGTGAACAAGCAATATCCTACAAATAATTTAAAGTTCTCAAACTATGAGAGTTTTATGAAGTGCTGGCAAAAACATCTGAAATGACCACCATTCTAACTTTCACTCACCTGATAAGAACTTTGTGAACGAGTGAATAAAAATAGAAATAATTATCCCAGAAAGTCCCAGAAATATGACTTGATTAGAAGTTAAATAGTTATTAACAATTAATTGATAAACTTCTAGGATACTTTGAGCACTGATGCAGTCAGCATAGGCCTCTTATATTGATTGCAGGTAGGCTTTTATTCCGTTTTCAATGGCAAACGCGAAACAGCGGCAAAACAACCACCAGTGGACAAAAAGAGTATTACATGTGTACTGTTAACACTGGCCATAGAGAATGAATGGGGGAAATTACAGAGTTTGTAGTTTGACGATGTAGTACTCCCGTGCGGGCCAGATGCTATATACCACAGACATGTTTTGGGGGGCCACCCAAAATGAGGTGGCGGGCCGTATTCGGCCCGCGGGACGTAGTTTGGGGACCACTGATCTTGGGCGTCACACTTCATGCCAGTTTAATCGATGCCATTCTATCTTCAAGGTGACGATGGACTATGTTAAAAAATATGATAAAAAATATAATTTAAATCCTATAACAAAACATTATATCTAGATAGGAGTGTGGGATTCATTAAAATAACATTTCAATCCCATTACTAAACCTAGCCAACCTTGACCATGCCTAGGCTGGTTAAGAGTATTTTGGGTATTGGATATTTCAATGTGGTAATATGGTGGCAGCATGGAGGGGAGGGTCTCCAGGACACTGGTTTCACTGTTAAGCCTTCATGGAGGTGTCGTGGGCCTAACTTAACGAAACATCGGTGAATGAGGGTGCCCACTTGATAACCCCAATGACATGCCGCATACTATATACTGTTGTTGGATGGGCCATTTGTCTTGTGTTTATGACCATTTGTTGGCGGATTTGTGGGTAATGTGTTTTTACCTTGGATTTTGGCACAAGGGATGTTAACATCTAATCCTGTGTATTAATGTAATTATCTAGAGAAGAGTGTGAGTTGCAAGTTGAATACAGTTATCAATCATAATTTCCTTCTAAATTCTAAGCAGGTTTGACAGAAGAATCCTATATTCAGATGCATGTGTGCATTGCCCATCATAGTTGTGATGCTTTTCATGCAAACAGAAAGTGTGCCGGTCGACAGGGACGACAAGATGGAAATCTAATTTGGGTGGGAAATGAGCTATAATTTGTGTCCAGAGGACTCCACCATTTCCTTTACAGACCCCGGCCAGGCCAGGAAAAGTGGGCTCCATTTCCTTGTGATTGCAAAGCCACTACACAGTCCTGCAATTCCCTGAGGCATTATGTTGTCATAACCATTGGCAAAATGACAGGGAAATGATCATTTTGAACATACTCTCTCAGTTACCAAGCTCGCACAGGGACGAAAAGCATACCAGCATCGCAGAGTTTGGACGCGATCTGGACATCGCTCCTGTTTGTCTAAAACACCTCCTTTGTGAGCCACCCAAGTGGTGGTCCACTCCTGTCCAAGCGCACTTCGACTCATGCATGGCCTGTGATTACAGCAGGCTTCCTGGACACGAACAACCCCAGCACTCCGTCGGTGCACTCAGAAATTCAGCAAAGGCCTGGACACACAGGCGCCCTTTCTACCTCCCTCCCAAGCCAAGTATAGAGCAGACATTCTCCATGTCTGATACGTGTGACTGATACCCATCCATTCATGACCAACGCAACAGAGCGGATCTTGCTGGCTTGTTTTTAAAAGGTCAAATACACACTATGCAGACTTGTGCAATCCTCTCAACTGGCCAGTGACAAATAAATCTACATTTCACATGTACTACGGTTTATGACTAACTTCTGACCAGTTCCTTCCTAGTGGACACACAGCATTCTAGGAAAAACATTGTATGAGCTAACCCTTTTATCAGGAAAGTCATCCAACCCCCAGAGACCAGCCCTAAACTATTCCACGGTTCACATCCAGTAGCCAACAGAGATAAAACAGTGACAAGACACTTGAAGTAAACAAGATCAAATCACAGTGAATAAGGCACTGTTTCCTTGATACCGGCCTAGGTGGAGAAGGGTAAAAACAAAGGGAGGAAACAAAAAAAATATATATATTATTACAGAACTGTCAGGAAAGCTTCAGACAAGCCCAACAAGCCAAATTAAATATTTGTCCTTGTGGACTTTGTCCCTCTGATTTCCAACACAGATGTCTACTGGAACAGTTGGCAAGAAGGGGTCATCTTGGATTTTTTTTTTTCCCAAGGTAGGAAAACGCTCACCGACTCTCAGCGGGGGAGAGGCATAGAACATGTAAGGGCTTTTAACATGTATAGTTACCTATTTCAAGGTACAGAGTTCTAATATTAGCTTAGCATTTCAGCATGACTTACATCTTCAGAGCTTAGTATAGATTCTTAGGATTTACTAAGATACAGTAAATCCACTGTTTATCAGCAGCATTTCAAAAGTGAGTAGTTCTTTATCGTTTTTCTGTCTTCATACAGGCCCAATCCCCCTGGACACCACCACAGAGACAGCCTTCTTGTCAAAGCAATCAATAACAACAGCTCAGCTTAGAAGTTTCAGAAATGCCAAATAAGACCATTTCTGTTCCAGCGAGCTCTAGCTGCCATTTCAGCTTTGCTGATTGATGTATGGAATGGGATGATACCGGAGCGGATAGATTGATGGATGAACAGATAGCTTTATAGATGGCTCGACGGATAGAGGATAAATGATGGATATGTAGCCAAGCCAACAGAGTTTGAGTCGTGCATGTAAGACAGACCATCACTCATCCTTCACACTTCACCGAAAGAATGTCATCTCGGCACTCCATGTACCACCCATTTCCAATAACTATAAATAAATAAATTAAATGCAACCACAGATGAAGACATACTCCTGCCCCGCAGCCAAATATGACATCAATGTCACGATAGCCGGGAGCTCTGGTAACCTCACACTCACTCAGTGACTCCAAGGCACCCTCGGAGCAGGGATTCTGAACAAGGCTCAACCCCCCCTACCCAACAGGCTAATTATTCAGACATTACTAACCCCACGAAACCCACTCATTTCCTCACCGCCACCCAAAGCCCCAGCTCACAGCAGAGCGCCGTGCGGCCAGCTAACAACAGAACGCTTCCTGAGGCAATTAATATTATATTTATGGTTCAAGTGCTTAGTCTAACTGAGGGAGTAGAAAGGAGCCAAACACCGTGGCACAATGTAACATTTCAGGAGCTTGGAAGCCTGGATGATATAGGAATGCATTAATATTTCAAACGACTGGCGCTTGATACTTTTATGCACTATGCAGTGTCGCTTTACTGCCGGTGGCTTTCCCAGGAGTGCCAAGGCCACTGATGTCTAATAAGTTCTGTGTTCTAGTCAGAGAGAGCTGGGTTCTCCGCAGGCAGATCATGAAGAGCCACGTTACTGGTGATAAAATGCCCTCAGAGAGCTAGGTAGGTACCGGGAAGGAGAGAGAGAGAGTAAAAAGATGGAGGACGACAATTCAGACGCAGAGGTAGTAAAAAACCCAGGGAGAGGGAGAGAGGTGGAGGGGGGAAAGTCTGAGGCACTAGAAAGACAGAGAGAAAGAATGACCACATAAATACAAAGGAAAGACAGATAACGGCGCAAGTGACCAAGGGAACTGTATGATACTAAAGGAAAATAGAGACAATGTGAGGCACACCACACAGAGAGAGAGAGAGAGAGAGAGAGAGAGAGAGAGAGAGAGAGAGAGAGAGAGAGAGAGAGAGAGAGAGAGAGAGAGAGAGAGAGAGAGAGAGAGAGAGAGAGAGAGAGAGAGAGAGAGAGAGGTTTCTGTGTGTTCTTGGTGGGGGGGCCCAGGTGGTGGGTGCTTAGCCTCCCAAACACAACTTCCTGCCTGTCTGCTGTAAATCACGGGCGAGCCGGGGAGAAGCACTGAGCAGCGGATCGGCCCGCCCGAGTCCCTGCCTCGCAGGAACAATGATGGGAGAGTGCACTTGTCCACTAACCAAAACAGAGAAACGCTCTTTCAACAAACCAAAACAAGAAAGAAAGAGAGAGAGAGAGAGAGAGAGAGAGAGAGAGAGAGAGAGAGAGAGAGAGAGAGTGAGAGGAGTGAGTGTAGACAGTTAGAGTGAAGTCAAAAAATATGAGCTCTTAATAAATCAAATCGTTTCATTCATTTGGAGTGATCAACAATGACACCAAAGACATCCACACGTGTGTGAACACTTCAGGAAACAACTGGGATATACTACAGGAGTAAAAGAGGAGGACCTGCCTTATTTTTTACTTTTTATTTGCTGAGGAAAACTGTCATGCTAACTTTTCTAGCCCAGCACTAGCAGCTACCTGGAGCATACCTGTAAGAGAAAAGGGAAAACCAAGGAGACAACAGAAAAAACAGCAAAAAACACTGAACTGCCAAAACCACCTGAAGGCCCTGTGGGATCCTGGATACTCCTGGACTAACAAACACCAAAAAATATACCAAATCAAGGCAGGACTTGTTTTAAAACAGACACTGACCAGTGACCTTGGAATAATAATAATAAAAGGATAAAACTAGCCATGGAAGCAGCCATAACAGCTTTAGAATGTTCAGAGACTCAAAGGGCAGTTGATATGCAAATGAACCCCACTGGAGTAACCAATGAATGCCAGCGAACCCGGATATGCAAATGAGCTACCCCACAAATGTAACAACTGAGACGCAAAGAAAAAAGCTCAGAGCACAGCTACTAAAACAATGTCCAGAGACACCAGGGCAGACTTTACACATTTGAACAACAAGAGTGTGAAATCAGATCTCCTCTTCTATACAGAAAACCCGAAGCCTGGCACTCAGCCCCTAAGAAAGACCTACAAAGACTTAAAAAATGTCAGGGAATAAAGTAATGAGACAGCTCTACTTAGACACCACGCCCAAGTTTAATATCAACCTCTATCACAGTGGGACAGTCATGATCCAAGGACCCCAGTCCAGCCTAAACAGATTTGAACAGGACTTTGAGAGATTAAAAAACTTAGCAGAAAAAGAAAAAACGGTCTTCCCCACAAAACAACAGAGAGGACCACTAAAGCACCGGCCCCTGTTCCACCATCCCTCACTTAAATCCAGCCGTGCACACTCCACGGACCCCAAGGACCCCTATATCTGTGCAGCGATTGAGGACTGCATGTCCCTATTAGAGTCCCAAATGACAGAGATCAGGGAACAGAACCTTTCTGAGAGGGACGGCATTGAGAGACTAGAGAGACAGTTCAGACAATACAGAGAGGAAACTAAAGTTACCATCGACCACCTGAAAAGCAGTATCAGTGAACTTCACAAGAGGAATCAGGCACTAGAATCTAAGCTCTTTGAAACAAGAGAAGACTTGACAGAAAAAGAAAAAGAAATTAAACACATACAAGAACAGCTTTCACATATGACATCAACAGAAAAAGGGTCAACAACAGAACAGCCGCATCAAGAGAGCACCAACACCAGTGGAAACCCCCCTATTCAACTCCATCCACAGCACGCCCCACCTCCACACCAACCTGCTGAGAGAAACACCACCATGCCCTCTACATCACAGCTGACATCAAATCCCCCAAGAGGAATGCCGCAGCACCCACTAAAACACCACAACCAGCTAAGAGTAACAACCTGCTGCCCACCCCACAAACTACAAAGACTTCCCCACAAAAAACAGTCATGCTCATGGACTCCAATGGAAAACACCTGCATCAAAAGCGGATGTTCCCAACCCACAGGACTGCTAAACTATGGTGCCCTACCACCGCAACAGCACTGCAACACATTGAGCAATTGATATGGAAGCTCGGACAACTTACTGATCCACACCGCACCAAATCCACCTCCACTCAAAAGGAATGGGAGTGCTAGAGCTGCTGAAGAGGGTCAGAGAATCATCTAAAAGCTTTCCCCCGAGGCCAACATCATCCTTTCTACTCTTCCGCCACGCACAGATTTCCCCTGGACAACAATCCAACACATTAACCAAGAGATAGCTGACTACTGCTCTTCCCTCAACATCAAAGTGGCTCACTATCCCAACCTGACATATAGACACCTTTCAGACCATGTGCACCTGAATCAGGAAGGAGTCAGGTATTTTGTAAAAGTTTTAAAGGACACCACCCTCTGTAGAGCCCCAACCTCAGCTCATGAGCAGAGATTCCCCGAGCAGCCTCACCACACCCTCAGAGACAGAAGAACACTGCAGCCCGGCAGAATCCCAGCTCGCCAGACCCATGGACCCACCAGAAACCCACGTAGAGGTAAAAACTCCCCCGCTGCTGCACCACCCCACCCACCTCTAAGAGCACAGGAAAGGAGTGCAACCCAGGAGGAAACCCAGCGCCCTCCCATGCACCACCAACCCACCTACGCTGAAGTCACCCAAGGTATTAAGCTCCAGCAACCATCAGACCTTGGCCAGGTGCGACAACTCCTGCAACTTCTGTGTACTTTAATAGGTTAAAAAAAAAAAAAAAAAAAAGGTTCATATATGTTCACTGTCAAAACTGGAATTTAAATGTATTTTGATCTTTCTACAAAAATATGTCACTGTTCTTCACCCATTTAATGATACTTATATATAAGACACATGAAATCACTCACAATTAGCTCATGGAACATTCAAGGATTACACTCTTCAGCATTTGGAACGAAAAGCAGAAATGTTGACTTTGTAAATAAGTTAAATAATCTAGATATTGTTGTTTTAATTGAGACTTGGTGTAACACAGACACTGACACATACTGCCCAAAAGGCTATACAGAAATCCTGCTGCCTTCTATTAAACACGACCACATCAAACATGGAAGAAAATCTGGTGGAATTATAATCTGGTACAAAGAAAAACTTGCAACTAAATTGAAACTAGTAAAAAAGGGTATAACACATGCATGGCTGAAACTCCAAAAAGGCACATTTAACTGTGACAATGATGTATTCATCTGTGCAGCCTATGCACCACCTCATGATTCACCATATTATGATGAGGAATTCTTTAACAGGCTCAATACAGAAATTAACAGCTTCCAGGCCCAGGGAAATGTCCTTCTGTGTGGGGACTTCAATGCCCGTACAGGCACACAGCCAGACTGTATAGACCCAGCAGGAATATCACATATTCAATAATCTATCAGCCACCCTCACCCCCATCACAATGACCAGGAATAATCCTGACAAGACCATAAACAAAAATGGTAAAGAGTTAGTGCACCTCTGTCGCTCCTTAGGCCTGTACATGCTTAATGGTAGGATCAGAGGGGACTCTTTAGGAAGGTTCACATATTGCTCAGCTCTTGGGACTAGTGTAGTCGACTATGCCATTACTGACATGGACCCATCCTCCATAAGTGCATTCACTGTAAGACCACAGTCTCCCTTTTCAGATCACTGCCAGATAACCACATTCTTGAAAAGCATGAACGACAAAACATCTATACAAATCCCCTCCAAATTAATCCAATTAAATCAGAAATATAAATGGAAATCTGACACTGTTACTGAATTTCATAAAGCAATCAATTCGGTTGAAATTACTAACAATATTAACATGTTCCTTTTAAAACAATTCAGACCCAATAGTGATGATGTCAATCTGGCAGCGGAGGAAATCTCCAATATATATAACAGAGCCGCCAAAATGGCAAACCTGCTGAAAAACTTTAAGAAAAGAAAACCATCAAAAAAGAAAAATGGTTTGACCATGAATGTATAGAGAAACGGAAAAATCTCAGGCAATTATCAAACAAAAACACCATGACCAAAAAATACCTGTCTGAGACAAAATTATTCTGAAGCCCTAAAAGATTACAAATTAACAATTAAAAGAAAAACAACAATACTACAACAAAACGCTACAAGAAATCGAGGGGCTCTCTCCAAACCAACACTTTCTGGGAGAGTTGGAATCATTTAAACAATTCCCCACCAAAAGAATTGGCAATTCAAAATCCAGACACCTGGAAAACATTTTACCAAAACCTGTACAAACCTATGCCAGATGACATCACTAAAGAACAAAACATATAAAATTAAACCTTCAAAAGCTTGAAGAGGCCATTTGTGTTCACCAAAATCCACTTGATCACAGCATCTCAAGTGATGAACTCATAAAAATCTTAAAAAAGCTCAAGCCTGAAAAAGCTTGTGGTCCTGATAGTATCCGACAGAATTGTTGAAATTCAGCCCACCCATTCTACAAATGGCTCTCCTCAAGTTATTTAATCTTGTTTTTCAAGCTGGTTGCTTCCCTGATGTCTGGAACAGGGGGCTTATATCCCCAATACATAAGAGTGGAGACAAATCTGACCCTAATAACTACCGAGGCATCTGTGTGAGCAGTAACCTGGGGAAGGTATTCTGCTGTATCCTCAACGCCCGTTTACAGGCCTTCCTTATTGAACACAATGTCTTGAGTAAAAATCAAATTGGCTTCTTACCAAATTGCCGCACTACAGATCATATTTACACCCTCCATACCCTGATAAACCAAAATGTTCACCAAAAAAGTGGAAAAAAAGGGGAAAATATTTGCGTGTTTTATTGATTTTAAAAAAGCTTTCGATTCAATCTGGCATGAAGGATTGTATTTCAAAATCCTACAAAGTGGTATAGGGGGTAAAATGTATAACATCATCAAATCAATTTATTTGGGCAATAAGTGTAGGCGTAAAATTGGCAACAAAAAGAACTGAATACTTCACTCAAGGGCGTGGGGTGAGACAGGGTTGCAGTTTGAGTCCAACCTTGTTCAATATCTATATAAATGAGTTAGCGGTGTTATTGGAACAATCTGCAACACCTGGGCTCACCCTGTTGGACACGGAAGTCAAATCCCTGCTCTTTGCGGATGACCTGGTGCTGCTGTCGGCCACTGAACAGGGCCTACAGCAGCACCTGGACCTGCTAGAGCAGTACTGTCAGAACTGGGCCCTGACAGTCAATTTGGATAAATCTAAAGTTATGATCTTCCAGAAGCATCCCAGACCTCAGGGAACCAGACACCTCTTTACTTTAGGTAACACCGCCCTAGAGAATGTTACTTCTTATAACTACCTTGGCTTAAAAATTAACGCCTCTGGAAACTTTGGTCTTGCAGTGAATGCACTAAAAGAAAAAGCACGACGAGCATTTTATGCAATAAAAAGAAATTTTCATCAAATAGATATACCAATTAAAATCTGGTCCAAAATATTTGACACAGTCATTTTGCCAATTGCACTTTATGGAAGTGAAATATGGGGTCCACTCAGTAAGCACGACTACTCTAGATGGGACAAACACCCAATAGAAGCCCTGCATGCTGAATTCTGTAGAAATTTGTTACATATCCAAAAGAAAAGTACCCACAAATGCTAGCAGGGCAGAATTAGGCCGATTTCCACTATTGATTAATATCCAAAAACGATCACTAAAATTCTGGATTCATCTAAAATTAAGCCCTCAAAATTCACTACATTTTAAAGCACTTAAATCCCAAGAGCTCAGCCCTAAGACCAGTCCCCTATGTCAGTTGGTCTCGGATTTAACTAACCCAATAACCCCTAACCCACAAATTGTCCAGACCAGCACTGCTTCCCAACCATCAATCAGAATCAACCAAATTAACAAGAACAACAAGAAATCTTATTTGGAACACTGGAAGAAAGAAACAAAATTACAACACAAACTTGAATGTTACATTGGCATACGAAAAGACTATCAATTAGCAGAGTATCTCCACACTGTCAGAGATACAAAGCAGAGACAGATCCTCACCAGGTACAGGCTGAGTGACCACAGTCTAGCCATAGAGAAAGGCAGGCACAAGAAGTCATGGCTGCCCAAAGAGCAAAGGACATGTGGTCACTGTATGACAGGGGAGGTGGAGTCAGAGGTGCACTTTCTGCTACACTGTGACAAATATCGGTCCCAAAGAGACAAATATTTCACCATTTTGAACAACATCATTCCCAACTTCACAAAACTGGAGGAACAGAAAAAACTTGCTGTAGTTTTGGGTGAGGACATCAGCACATGCATACTGGCAGCCAGTTATGTGTCCTCACTCCATAACCTGAGAGAAGGCATTACTTAAGATAAATCACCCCACTACCTCCACCCTTCAACATAACACTGCTCCCCAGCCCCAGTCTGTTACACCATGTCTCCTGCTTGTTTTGTTTTGTTTTGTCCTGTCTTGGTTTTCCTATGCACGCAAAACAGACAATGGTCTTGCATGGTTGTGGCGTGCTGTGTGTGTGTGTGTGTGTGTGTGTGTATGTGTGTGTGTGTGTGTGTGTGTGTGTGTGTGCGTGTGTGACAAAGTGTGACAATGTTTGTACATGTTTATATCATTTTGTATTTGTATTTTCTTTAATTATTATTATTCCTGTGAACGCTTTGGCAATGCATCATATGGTTTGTCGTGCCAATAAAGCATATTTGAATTGAATTGGAGAGAGAGAGAGAGAGAGAGAGAGAGAGAGAGAGAGAGAGAGAGAGAGAGAGAGAGAGAGAGAGAGAGAGAGAGAGAGAGAGAGAGAGAGAGAGAGAGAGAGAGAGAGAGAGAGAGAGAGAATGCTTGTTATGATAAATGTTTAGCAAGGGGGGTACGTCAGGCTGGAGGCACGCTGGTGTGGGGAGCGATGAAGTGGGGCTGGTGGCTCCACTAGTCTGTATACCAAAGAGCACTTGGGTGCCATAGCTATTTGCAGCATCTCTCCCTCTCTCAGAAAAAGAGTACCCTACTGTGAGGAGAGTTCTTTAGTCTCGTCATTGTGTCCTTTGATCTTGGAAATAGATGTGCGCCTATCGTTTTGAAAACAGCTTAAAAAAAAATGTTTGTCTCCGTTTTGACATGCCCTGGTCTTCTCTACGAGTGGATTATTATCTGAACGATAAACAAAATGACATGAAGCAAACTGAAACTGGCAGTTACATTTGAAATCACATGAAACATTATTAATGCAATTGTACAGCTGCAGCATATGAATGCATTTTCCGTTTGTATGTCTATAAGTGTGTGTGAATGGGACTATATAGGCTCTATATGGTTCATAAATAAACATCTGTTGAAGGCGAGGTGAAGGGAAATTGGATGACTCTCAGTGGGAAATATAAATCATCTTAGAAAATGTGCTGTAATTGCAGATCACAGTGCTCCATAAATAAGAACTGATGTCTGCACTGTGGGGCTGTTAATTGCTGTTCCACTATCAGATGCACTACATTTCTCTTGGGTAGGCAAGTTAACACAGAGAGGGAGGAAGGGGATGAATGAAAAAAAAGAACACAAGTAAGGGGGTGGAATAAAGCCAGGAAGGATAGTGAGAGTTAAACACACCAGTACTCTGTATTCCACATAGGAACCAAAACTGATCTTTTTGTCAGAAAAAGGACTGGGAAGGCAAAATTACGTATCTCCTTCCTCAAGACAGCATAAATTACGGGAGGATACGCTTGCACGTTTATCTTGGTTGATTACACCAAAATTTGCACTCTGTGGTATTTAACAATGCAGGAACAGTGCACAGAGAGGGCCTTGGAGCAGCCAGCCTTGGCAGAGTCGTCGTCACGCACCCACAGTCAGAGGGAAGGAGAAGGTGTTCTGCAATTCAGGCACGGCCAGTGAATGCTCAAACAGCACCCCAAACACAGCTTTGGGGAGTCTGATTTATCTCAAGCAGCTTTTGGAGCTGCAACATCAAATACAGTGAAAAAATACTCGCTGTTGGTTGGGTGAGGTTTTGATTTTTTAAGAGTGTACCTTCCTATACACAGACACTGTACTGTTTAACATTGTCTCAGCCATCAGCTGATTCTTCGATCTTTAGATAGAAGGAAAAGGAGATTTCAGATGGTGGGCTGCGTTAAACACTGCAGCTGTATGTAGATATATATACACACAGCCAAGCACACAGATTACACAGCTCGCAACACATGCAAAATGGCTGTCTAACCAACAGTTACTTAATAAAGCTATGACCTCATCCCTTTCATCACTTACCACCCTCATGGTGGTATTTATAGTAAGAATACTAAATGGCATATTCACCTGAAGGATTTCCTGCAGGACTTAGCTGTAACACTGAACAGATGTGCCTGTTGACGCAAGCTAGACTCTCAGTTCTCTGTTCAAAGTCTATATTGAGTCGTTTGGTCAGGTTCTTTAACTTCTATTTTGGTGAACTCATTACGGAGTAATCTAATGTTTCTCCCTATTTAGAATTTACGAAGCACGTTTAAAATCAGATGTGGACAAAGGCTGAAACGGCAGATTTGTGTGGGAATAATAATAATATTTTTTATTTATTTATTGATGAGGGTGACTTTACATTCCAAAAGGGTCACCTTGTATTGAACACATGGCAACACATAAACAGGCAGGTTATTCAGAAAACACCCACTCAATATGGACATATACGGGAAGTGCAGCTGAAGCCCTCCGTGAACCCCATACACACTGCACATTATTTGTTTACGTTTAGCTGGGGTACAATTACACTAGCACACAGAAAGATACACGTGCAGACATTTGATAACAGCCAGACAATAGGATAACATTTCTTTCTAGGTCACCACTGCTGACAAAGCAAATGTGCAGCATCTACCCATGGACTTCACAGAGCACCAGACTCCTGTGACGCGTCGTCCAGTCACTCATCGTCTCATCACGCAGGACTGCATACGAAGGCCACAGTCACAAAGACCCCTAGCCCACCTTTGAAGATTTCCAAAAAGATAACAATGGACGTTGACGTCAAAGCCTTAGCCCAGCAACTAGATGATGCAGACATCCTTTCTTCCCCACCAGACAGCCCATTTTGTACAAATCATTCTGAAAACTGTACACGCTCCGACAAAGACCACTACTGGGCTCACGTAGCCTGCCACAGTGCACAATCCACAGGTAGCCTATTCCCTCCAAACACATGAAAATAGATTCCTTCCTCTGGAAGACTGAGAGGCGTAAAGAAAGGACAGGCAATAATCAATCACGCCTTTTGGGCTGATGTGGACCAACAAGAGAGCCACTCTGTCGGATGAGAAGAGTATTGGCAGTAACAGCCGTGGGACTTCTCTGTGGTCACCTACAGCATCGATTCAGGCCCTTGAAGTGAAAGGTAGTGAAAGGTAGGAAGGGACCGCTTGGTCCCCCTTGGTTATACCTGCACACTGGCAATATTGGCACTCCTGAAAAGTCTCCAGCAGCTTCCCCACACAAACAAACCAAATCCGATATTTCATTCCAATAAAGTCTCTCGGTTTTGTGTGAGTGACCAAGCAATGCAAAACCGCCCCATTTCACTGCACTGCCCTTGGCATGACCCTTGAAGACATGGCGGGTGGCACTAATCTGTGCAGATTAAAGAGCAATTCCAAATTAATCTGAGGCCTAACTATTGGAAGAGACTCAAGACACCTGCTCTAAAAATGGCTGTGTGTGTGTGTGTGTTGAAGATGATAAATTATAGTCAGACTACATAGGCAAAGTCTCTAATGGCCTCCTTAAAATGCTATAAATGCCATATACAAGGTCCCTTCTTGACAAATTGGGTTCCTTTCAGGATTCTCAGATGACGCACATCTGTGAAGATGTAAAGCTAAATATATTATCTAAAATATTCATCAGAAGAGACTACCTGAACTGATAATTCAGGAAGAACTCCACAATGAGATGAGCTATTATTTAACTAATAATCCACAGCAGTGAAAATAGTGAAGTGTAGAGTTCTTCAGTCAGAGAGAAAGTGTGTATACGTGAGAGAGAAGTCCATTTCCCCTCTGTAGTCCCAACTCAACCATTTTGTTCCGCACAATTACCCAAGATGCTGACAGCCTAAATGAAGACATACTCGAGACTTATTCTGCCTGCACTGTAGGGTTTACACAATGGCACCACCTCAACTACGGCAGAATGGAATAGAGGAGGAGGAGGAAGAGACCTGTCACTGTTCGCCTTAACAAACTCTGGCATCCAGATTAAAATGTATCAAAAAGACCCTTTCCAATAACATTTGCTAAGGCCAAATGAACGCAGAAAGAAGGCCTTAATAATGTGTTTTGATGGCTAACTATAAGCAGCTACATAAGCATTAGTATATGAGTAATAGTGGTATGGAAAATATGCAACTGCTAAAGGTGTTGCAGTGAAATTAATTCCAGACATCACTTGAGTGTCTTATTACATTTGTAACAGCATTTACTTCTATAACCAGAAATGTTGAATAAAAAAGGTAAACCTTTATTTCCACTCTCATGCTCTACAGTTGCTACGAAGACCCTCAGGCCATTAGATCAATTCTGACCCATGCCACCCCATCATTAGTTAAAAAGTGTAATTTTTCTAGCAGGCAAAATCTGCAAATGATGCTCCAAACCCAAGGGGATAAAGCAGGGACATAATGATTAGAAGCTGAAAGATTCTCATCTCGTTTTCCTTTTGCTGTGGGAGAGGGCTGGAGTGCTTGATGAGCAGCCCTGGGCAGGGACTCTGCAGTGACGACGTCTGCGGGGTCACATTGAAGCAGCAGCATCAAACACCTCAACAGCTCCCGCAGCACGGAGGAGGAGGAGGAGGAGCGGAGGGGAGGAGAAGAGAGGAGAGCGCAGGAAGGAAGAGAACAAACGCTTTGGGAGAGAGGAGAGGAAGAGACTGCATGAGAGGAACAGAGGAGAGAGATGACTAATGGGAGGGGCTGAGTGAGTGAGTGAGTCACGCTGGGAAATCTGCCTCTTTTGCTTTTTCGCCATCTATATAAAAATCGCAGCGCAAGCGCTTCGTCCTCGTCTCACGAGGCACTTTTCCGCCGTGATCAGACGAACGAGCGAGCGGGCGGCGGGTTACCGAGCCTCCACAGCCTCGTCTCTCCATCCGTCTGGACCGAGCGGTCATCAACTCATCGGGCCACAGTGGCGGGAGGTGGTCCTCAAAGTTCTCTTTCCATCCATTAACTAAATCAAAACACACTTTCCCCCCTCTCTTCTCAAAAACAAACCCAATTAGGCCGGCTGGGTACAGAGGAAGGAAGCGCGGTGGCTAACAGTGCCGAAGAAACAGGAGACTATGGGAGGGAATGCCCTCTGTGCTCCCCTCACAGACACCACTTGGGAGAAAGAATTAGAATTTTGTTGTTGTTGTTTTTAGGGGAATAAAGGCTTTTTGGAATGTGCCAAATTGTTTGAAGCATAATGAAAACATCCTGTCGGCCACTTCATGCCTTTTAGACAAAGCTTGTGACAGACTTGTCATGTGTTGTGTTGACATGTGGCAATTAGCACCATCCCCGCCCTTGGGGACTTGGCATAAGTGTGAAGTCTTAGGATTGGGGTGGGGGGGGCCACAAAGTGCCAACTCACTGGTCATGTCTAGTGTCGGGGACTCCACGGTCCATGCGGAGCTTGTCGCTCTCCACTTGGTTGAACTTGTTCCGGGCGTAGGGGTCCTGCCCCGGTCGCACCACCGTCGCCCCCACATACAGGTCCTGGTCAAAGTCCTGCCACCTCACCTTGCCTGCAAACAGTGGCGGAAAAAAACAGGACACAGAGAAAGTTAGTCTCATGCATTAAGTGTGCATTTTGTCTCAACATTTCAAGAACTCTGTTTTGTTGAGTCGTTCATATGAGATGCAAAACAACGCTGATTCAAAATATATGTTATTCTTACTTTCTGTTTCAACTGACTCACAGCCCAAGCATAGTTTCTTTGGGAAGAAGGATTATGTCAAAAATAAATAACACCTGCACAGTTTGTTGACTTCTACATCAGATTACCAGCAGCGTAGCTTAATGGGACTATCACACGAATAAACTTTCTTTGGAAGTTGGTGTTGGTCTCTATGTAACTTGCTATGACAAAAAGACTGGCTGCAGTCTAAAATAGATTTGAAATTTACAGCGCAGAACCCTGCTGTAAATAGCTTCCATAACTAGGCTTTCATTTCTAAAACCGTAGGGGACCATTTTTCCTTCTGTAATGCGGTGACTAAAAGAGGATGCCAGGACACTTAGTGACAGATTGCATCTCAAAACAGCAGCATGTTAAAATATGTCCACCCTCCTGATGAGCATGTGTAGCCTTTCCCAACATAATGTAATCTACCCATTAAGTTCCTCTGTCCGTCTTGGATTCCGGCTGTTAAATGAGATCACCACACGAAGTGTAGGCCCAATGCCCAGGAAACACACAGTGTTAAAATGCAACTTTAACTCCCATTGGACAACAGTGCCTGAACAGAAGTTACAACCGTTATGTTATTCTTGATCTCTTACAAAGAATTGCTTACTGTAGCTCAAAAGGTATCGTTAGTACTATAGAATCCCCAAGGCTGGCTTTGATACCCTGGGATACACTGGGATACATTAAGATGAAATGTATCACACTGTATACAAAGGAGTCTGTTACGTATCATAGATGTTGGTAAGTGGTAAGTAGACCCCCCTCCCTCCCTCCCTCCTGCACAGCCTCCTGAATGAGAGTACACAGTACAGTACTTTTCCCCCCTGCCGTTCTCCTCCAGCTCCATATACACCAGCACAGTGCGAGGGAACATGAGGCAGCTGGTTTTACTTTCGTGCCGTTGACTCCCCAGCGAGTCTGTGGTGTTTAGGCGCCAGATTCCAGAGCAGGAGGCCCACAGACGCTACAGCGCTGCACACTAGGGCAGACCTGCACGGGCCTCGAATGACTTCAAACTCCAGTGGGCTGGCTTAGGGCCAGCGCTGCTTTACAACACAGCACCACTATTGAGCCCTGCAGAGGGACACGCATAACAACACACACCCCAAAAAAGGGGAATACACGACATGAGCACATGAGATCCATGAGCAAACTGTACACAGTGTGATATGCATACACTGTGCACGGACCCAAACAAAAGTACATGCATACATGTACAACAAGGAAAGACTTGCACACAAAAAACACATTCACACTAGCACGATCAGTTCCTGAACAAAAAAAAGCACGCATTATTGTCATATCAATCACAACAGCTGCCAAGACGTGCCGTTTGTCCCTCAAAAACACAAAAGCACAACACAGGACTAATGATGCACACTGAACTGACAACATGAAGGAACGATACGGCAAAACTGTTTTGACTGTCGCCTTGCTGCTCGGAGGCATATAGTAGAGATCTCCTGCATAATTACTGAGAGAAAGGGGCTTGATTATGGACTATGAGTTAATTAACGGTTGGGCATTGGTGCCCCTCCACCGCAGAGTAATCAGGCTTGTCTGTGAATGATCGGTCTCCTGTACTAATTGCTTTGCTAAATGTGATAGTATGAACACAAGGGGTGTTGGAAATACTAAATCATATTTCTTGAATAGGCCAGACAAAAAAAACAAATGCATGAGAATACATGGCAGAGGCTTGTGCTGCTAACTAGCCTACATATCACCATGCATTTCGATACATTTCTGTTATACTTCGGTCCCTTTTTTCCAACCCAATGGGTTTGAAACATGACTGCAATAATACCCAAATGATGAGTCCCCCATTGGAAAGAGTGAGAAACAGTATGGAGTAGAACACATGCCTGAACTGGGGCGATTCAGATTAGATCCTCTGCACCGAGACCATTTTGCCTTTTTCATTTGGAGCAGCGGTTTGGCAAAGGTCAGTGATTTAGCTGCTCCCATTTGGACGGCCGAACTCCTCCTCCCAAAACTGCAATCGCAAGTCGAGAATTCTTAAGAATCTTGGCCGGCGGGTCAAAAGGTCACCAAAGCGTCAGCCCTGCTGCTGCTACTGCTGCCAAAAAAACTCTTAATATTCAATGCACATTGGATTAACTTAATCAAGAGAGTTTGGGCCAGGTCAGGGTGAAGAAGAATTTCAACAGTGCCTTTCGTTCTGGAATGCAGTCAATTACAGCAGGTTTTAGCCTGGATGAGGTAGCAGCAGAAGGTTTTAGCCTGGATGAGGTAGCAGCAGAAGGCAGGAGGAGAATGCAAACGGTGGCCTTGGAGCCGGACAGGGGGAAATTAGAAGGAGGTAAATTGCCCCTTGGAGCCGGACAGGGGGAAATTAGAAGGAGGTAAATTGCCCCTTGGAGCCAAGACTCCGCTCAGCAGAACTGGCATCAAATGTCACGGCTTTGCAATGGTCCAAGGAAGGGCCAGGTTTGGTCAATTATGCTACGAGAAGTGCTAATGGAAAACAATAAGGACAAAGAGTTATGCGAGTGATAAGGTCAGTGAAGGCTTTAGTTAACCCATTTACTCCTAAAATGCCTGCTAAAAACGCCTATAGAATCCTATGGCATTCTAGACTAAATAACCTTACTTCCTGAGGGTTTTCTGAAAACATACTAAAAATTGTCAACGTCTACCAAAATTTAATATCTAAGCCTCTGTAGCACCTAGAAACATGAAATAAAAAGCATGCTGCGCTACGCAGCATCCAGCGGGAGATTCAATGTTGCCCTATGCAGCATCAGGCGGGAGATAGAATGTTGCGTCATGCAACATCCGGCGCGAATGGGTTAAGCTCATGCAGGCATATGGCAGCAAATAATGATTTGAGCAAAGGACTAGCCAAAAGGCTGGCCAAAAAGGCAACCATATCTGTTCACCTCTTCATGACTTCTTGCCCTGGACATGACTGTGTTCCTAAGACACAATTGTGATGGCTAAAAGGCTTGTTCTGAGAGAATATGGACTGTTTGAAGAAACAGACCAAGGTTCAATTTCATCACAAGTCAGCAGGCATATCATACAGAATGCCTCCTTTTATCAACCTAATCAATGCTTTCGTTTGGTTCTGCTGGCATCACAATGTCTTCCAAGAACAGTACAGGCAGTACACGACTGGGCTCTATCTGGTGTCATTTGTATGACTTTGTACGCAACGCCGCCTGACAAAAACATTAAGTCGTGTGGAGAGGAGAGGGCATAGCGTGTGTGTGTGTGTGTGTGTGTGTGTGTGTGTGTGTGGTGAGGAAGAGGTGGTAAGTGGGGGCAGGCTGTGCTAGCGGTGGTGCCCGGCGTCTGATGCCGGCGCCTCAGACAAATTAGCGGCTCGGAGCTCTGAGATCCAGGGTCAATAGCCGCGTCCCGAAGCCCAGGGAGCCAGGGCTGACATCAGTCTAATTAGGTGCTCACAGAGAACAAAGCTGTCGGATGGTGACCTCCACACATACACAGGACACACACACACACACACACTTCTACCGAGAGTGTTGCTCACACAAGCGATACTAAATGTCCTTGTTCACAAACTCAAACTTTCACTTCACCATGTCACCACCATTTTCAGCATCAAAAAGGTTCACACACATGCACACAAGATACAACACCATTGAACACCAACACAATACAACAGCATTGAACACCAACACAATACAACAGCATTGATTGGTAAGCCACAAGCTACAGCGACTGTCAATGCTTATGGTGCAACGCTCCCTCCAAAGGGTGGACATCTAGGGATTTGGCAGCCAGCGATCCAATGTTTCAATACCAATTACCCTCATTGAAAGCACACTTTTCTACTTACAATGCCAAGCCATGCCTGATAGCCACACTCTCCTTTGGCAGGCATGGGCTGGGCACGAGATGGCTGCATGTCAGGCAGTTCTCCACACACACGATCCATTTTTCCCGTGACCCTCTGTGAGTGCTCTGCGCTGGGCCTCAGGGGGAGAGAGCCTGGAGGCCCCCTGGACTGGTGGGATGGGGCGATGTTTTCCTGGCATGTGAGGCGCAAACAACGCCTAGCCCTTCAGCTAAGCGCAGGCTTGTGCTGCGGGGGAGCCGAGGTGGGCGCCTCTCCCGCAAACTCAGCACTTTCCCAGCCAAATGGGCCCTCCATGGCTGGTGTGTCAGCCAATGCATTCCGTCTTCAAAATGTGAGAGAAATTAGTCTACAGATGCAGTGCGCTTAACTGCTTAGAGTTGCAATGACCATTTTCATTTCCAGAGGGTGATTCCGCTGATGGTTTTATAATCACGTGTGATTGTGAATAAATGAATGGTGTGACATTGTGAACTGGTGAAGGCTATGACAGTTGACCTGAAGCTATGTATAAGCCAGTTTACACACAAACTACATCATCATTACATATAAATTACCAAAATGACATCTCATTAAAAAGGCACAGTATTAGGGAGTACAGGGCAATGCTGAATATATTGCTAAACATCACAACAGCAATATTTCCTGAAAAATGGAACTGTAACTGAATAAGACCAAATCAATACAAGCAGTATTGTGTTCAATCGATTCTTGGCCGTCTTTCAACATGGTACAGTGTAGTGTGCTAACAGCACGGCACAAATCTGATCAATAAGTCCGCTTTCTGAGAGCAGAAAGCACAGATGCTGCTCTACCATCAGGAAGACCCACACAGAAATGTAATAATCTGACAGAGCTGAAATATGTTGTCGCTGGCTCTGACTCTAGCTTTGGGACATGATGTACCTTCACTGTGACGACTCATAGCATCAGGTTACCCACTTTAATCCTGATGGAACAATTCCTCCAAAATCTGCCATAATATCCTCAATCACAGCTGCATCTAAAACACGTGCCACATTTTTTGGCAGATCTACAAACAAGCTTAATAAAAAGCACACATCCCCCTCCACTAGAATTTTTTGAGTCTGACCCACATAGAGACAGCCATAAGGATAGACACAAAAATATATTGACAAGCATCCTCAAGTAAAGCCAGAGATTTGCTACTCCGTAAAAGCGCACGGAAGTACATCAGCAGCTGGCGAGCAAGTCATAAATCTTCCCACACCTCCATTCCTTCCCATGTTGCATCGGGCAAAAAATCATGTTTGTGTGACACAAATTAAATGGAACAGCTCTCGAAGGACCAGCTCAACGAAGAGACTGTGTGGCATTTCATGGCTTTAAAATACTACCGTAGCACTCATGCATCCTGTACCCAACCGGTCCTTTGAAATGCCCAAAGACGTCTCTGTCTTCCTCTTTAATAATTCACTATAAGTCTTGATTGAATGCCTCCACCTGAGGCCTTGCATATCCACCATCTTTGCTTAATAAGGTCTCTGCTGGCTTGGACAGATATTCATACGCTTGAAGGGACCCGGATGGGAGAAATGGAAGAAGTAGCCTTTTCCAGCTCATGGTCCAATCTACCCGTGTACACAGACTCTGGTTCAGATTCCGCATTGGCCTTTCTGTGGGGATTTGTTGCTGTTATTACTGCTGCGGTGTAAACAGGGTGCTGGAAAAGGCCGGAGGCTGACGCAGCTGAACAGCTGATATGAAGGTTTGAGCATGAGCTTGCGCAACAGAACAGCACAACACTAGCTTTTACAGTTGGCCAGAAGGATGAAGATTACAGATTAGTGTGTGTGCATGTGTGTGTGCGTAAGTGTTTGAGAAAGAGAAAGACAGAAAATGTGTGACATATGAATGGAGGATGAATAAGCTACCAGATATGTTTTATTGGCTGTATGTGTGAGTTCATGTATTAAATGGGGAATGATTGGGTGTATTGGGGAGGGTGTATTATTTCAGGATTTGCATGTGGGGGTGTGTGTGAATATTTGTGCATTGTGAGTAACAGATGTGTTCCTAAGATGAGTGTGTGTGCCCCGTGCGTGGCTGCTTTGCTCTGTGGACATGACATGAAGATGTGTGTGTGTGCGCATGTACCTGGTGGGAGGGTTTCCAACCCTTGGGATTTGTCATCTGCGTTGCTCTGTGCCTGTGCATCCGCGTCCCTCCAGTCATCCTGCAGACAAGAGTCAAAACACACTCATGAGCACAGTAAATCACACACCCCCACACACACAAACAATACAATCGATTGGATTGCCGACCAGAGAGCAAGGTCTCGGGAGCAGAGGGCTAAGGCTCAACAAATTCTGACACAAACGCACCTTCTGGGTTCAGGGAACTGACATTGGGGAACCTGACATTATTATAGCAGAGATGCACATTAAACACAATCCCTGGGCCTACTCTGAATCCTGTTACGCTTCATGAGCGTAACTCACCTGGGAGACAGAAACCGCAGTGCAAAACGACCGGAGTGATTGGACTGAGGGTTCTACACCACTACACGCCCCAGTTCTCAATAAACGCTTTAGCTTCTGGAAAGAATGTCTTCTTCATAGCCTGTTGTATGACACAGGGTACATCTCAAAGAGGTGTGTTTGGGAGGGCACACTAAGGTAGACTCCCGACCGTGTTTCGGTCTTGGGGAGTAAGGAAATGCCTCGGAGCAGGAGATGGAGAAGCCTTGTACTCTGATGAAACAATTATCCCTGTTCACCGACAGAACGCATGCCTGGTTGCCTGAGCCTTCGCCCTCTGAACGCTCTAGAAATGTCTTAAATGTCTTCATCCTGCACCCTAGAAGCAGCAGCCAATTCACCTACATTTTTTTTATTATCCAAACCCTTCTAAAGTTTACCGTTTGTCTTCCAACTCTGGAGATGGGTAAAAAGGAAAAATATATTACACAAAGGCATGCAGCTTTTTACAATGTTATCATATTAAGTCAGCAGAGAGAATCAGATGACCTGGCAGGTACTCCTCCATCAAACAAGAGAATTACAACAAGTTGCACAGTCAGAGCAGATGAGAAATAGAAGCTGATCCTTAAAATTTGGATGCGCTGGGACTAACTGCTTGCGGTTACATCAGTGCTTTGATGGCCAAGGAGAACAGCATTTGTTTTTAATGAATAATCTGCGGAGGAATTGGCGTAAACAACCGGCAAAGCGATTCATGGTGGCTGAGGGAAATTCTCCCCCTTCAAGAGCGAAAGTACACAACAGCCCCCTAGCCAAGACAAAGGCAGCGACCTCTCTTCAGACTCCAGGAGGCATTGGCACCCGCCAGCCAGCCATTTGTTCATGAGGCCTGCACCCACAACACATGCTGGGAAATATGGCCGCGCTGACAACGGCACCAAACGGGACAAGCGACTGGTTACGACCAGCCCCGGAGAGCAGGCCGTGGCGCTCAACGTGATTCATAGTAAATCAACAGGAAAGCCCTTTGCCAAGGTTAGATGTAAATACACAGGGAAAGCCTGGACAGGGTGGACAGCATTCTTCCAAGTCACACCCAAGCTCTCCAAGCACAACTTTCGGGTCCAGAAATTCTCAACTAAAATATTTCTAGTCGGCCACAAATATTCCACATAAAACTTCCTCAAAACAACAATAATCAAGCATCAATAGATAGATAGATACTTTATTGATCCCTAGGGGATCCAAGAGTGCCATCCTGAGTATCTAATAAGTATTAGGCCTATAATGTCATCATTTACTTGTTTAAAGTGCATGCTACAGAATGTGATAATACAAGGCCCTATTTGCGTCGGTTATTATTGGGAGAGCGGAACAGAGGGTGATGTGCAAGAGCAAGAGTGCAGCTCATTAGGGGAGCAGAGGGCTGATCACTGTGAAATCGCTTTCCTCTGCCTCCGTCACAGTCACCAGGGCATGAGATCTGGCTTCACGGCTGTCGTCCAGATTACGCTTAGCACGCCCAACCTAAGCCGCGGCCGCCACACCCTACTGCGCACATACACACACACACCAAACTCTGCATCCACCTGACCCACTCGTGACCCCATCAAATCATTAGTGATCATGTCATTGCTAAGCCACTGACTCAGGGATTCTTTTGCCAGAGGGTCGACAGCCAAATGTCAGAATCATGCCTGAAATTACGTCGACAGGACAACAGGAGTGGCTCCATCCCAGTGTGCAACGTTCTGGTGATGCCCTGCTGCACTCACAGAGGGACGGAACAGAGGAGAGGAGAGGAAGAGGAAGAGGGACAGATGCATAAAGAGATACAGTGAAGGACGTAAAAAAGCTGACACAGAGACCCAAAGAGTGACAGAAGAGAAGGGTCAAAGAGCTCAGAGAGAAAGTGCACGTGAGATCAGGAGTGGATGCATTTGCGTTTCTATACTCAAGCAAGTGCCCTGTGTGGGTAGGAATGCAAGAAAAGCAGTGCTTGTCTCCTCCTTTGATTCACTAATCTGTGTGCTAAGAGTCTATCCAGAGCTGGATGCAAGTGCAAGAGAGAGGGTCCTGCAGCAGAAGACAAGCGTCCATCCACTCCCCTCTCTTTACATTTCATTTCCTCTCCTCCACATGGTCCCCCCCGCTTCATGTGACCTCGCATGTGGCCCTCCAGCTGGGGCAGCAGCTGCCCCCCCCATGTCCTCCCAGGCCAGCATCCCCTCTCAGGGCAGACATAGCAGAGAGACAGTTGGACATCCACTGACGAGCACTGCCCTCCACCGCATCACCACACAAGAGACCCAATCAGCAGTCATCCATAAGGCCATCCATCTCAACGCATTCCCTGACCCGTTTGTCAGAAACTTAAGTAAAACATAAACGTTTATCGGTCAATTCTAGTGCAAAATAATAATTCAGATCAATGAGGTGGGTGGCATTAGGTTTTTAAAAAAGGGTGGTGAAAAATGAGCAACATGGAGGTGTCAGGCATGCTGGTTTTGGCCATGTCGAGTTTGTGTTTCAGACTACCCAAGGGTAAAATAAAAAGAAGTGTCTATTTGGCTCTGTGCATGTTTGTTTGCCAAGGGGCTCTAGGTTGTGTTTGGAACTCTGACATTAAAGAAGCAACGTCTCAGTTCCGTTTAATGCTATTCTCTACTTCAGGTTTTAGACACAACCTATTAAGAGACTAAAAGCCGTTCAAATATGTATGAGCCTGGCAGATTGAGGAGATAGGATGTCACACAATTTGCTCTGAACTGCACTCATGGCATCCAGCATGGTGAAGTCAGGTTGAATATTAATCCAGTTCCAGCAAGATGACGTGAAGACTTTATCCTTTCATTATTACTGATCACCTCAAAGTGGAACAAATTAGTTTTCTCTATCTCAGGTGTGACAAAGTAAAAAAAAGAGTAGCCTAGCTATAAAGACCAGAACAAAAGCTGTGCTTTAAAAAAGAAACAAAAAAAAAAAAAAAAAATATCATTTCTGGTTCTGGTTTACCTTCTCCCATCAAAGATATTTCAAACGTGCCAGGTTATGTCAGCGTTCAATATGGTAAAGAAACCATTCAGTTTGCCAAACAATTATGAGTTGCTGGTAAGACAAACACCTGGCTTGCCACCAGTAAGGGCCGTGGGGTTGTGAGCTCCCCAATCACCAAAGCAGAAGGTTGGACAACAAAAATGTTTCACGGTAATATGAAGTCACTGCCTCTGACATTTGGCAAAAACTAAGGGAGGCTGGCCTCAGCCCAAGTGCTCTGCTTGGATTCTTCTGCATGGCTGGGCAGGAATACAGAAAGTGGGACATGTGCTTCATGCACACAGACCAACCAAAATAAAACCAATGCAGACTGTGTCAACCGGGTACGCTGTTGAATTTCTGATTGCAAGAACCAAACTAGAGGACCATTTCTTCTTCCATCATCCTCATCATCCTCATCATGATGAAAACAGTAGACCAGCATGCACTCCAAAAAGACATGTAGGAAGGAGCATGAGAAGGTTTCCCTAGAAATCAAGTCTGCTGACGTCAAACGGTGACGATTACTTGTTCTCACTTTCACAGGGGAGCCTCTTTTCAAGCTTTACTGCTAAAGTTCAGCCACCTGCATCACCCGAACGGAAATCTAATACCTTTCAATTTCGCCCCTATTGCCTTGTGCCTTCCTATGCCAGTCTCGGCACTTTTCAGAAGTCCACCAGGTGGACTTCTGAAAAGGTCTTCCAAATGCTGGCGAGAGCGCTTCGTGAAAAGGTCATATCACGATAGCGTCACGAAGCTGAGAGTTGATTGGCATGACTGACTCCGAGCCCCTTATTCAATCATGGCCTCTCAGCTGTGTAAAAGAAAAGAAAAAAAAAAAAAAAGGAGAGAGAGGCCCAACAAAGGCCCAACAAAGGCCCAACAAAGACAGAAGGTGGAAGTTCATCATACTGTTGTTTGTGTTCACTCAAGTAAACAGTCAGTGCACCCCGTGGTACTGGTCATGACCCACGACAACCACAACGGCGACCGGTGCGCGACAAGATAAACAAGTCGCCATCAAAAAGTACCTGAAACAGGTTAACCAGGAGAAAAATATCTTACCATCATGCCTATAAAAAGACATGTATAAAGGACTATTAGGATTAAGGACTAAAGAACTTGCACAACTTAATCATGGTCAAATGTAGATGACGTCATGTGAAAGTCTAAGCCTTAAACTGGAGCCAACACAACCAACAAAGCCTCCAAATATCTCGTAATACTACCACCAGCATTATTTACTTGTCTCAAAGGGTAGGTTCTCCACGTATAGGCGTCAGCTTTTAGGGAAAAAAAAAATAATAGTAAGAAAAATAATCAACCTTGAATGAGTTTTGTCAAAACATATGCTGCAATCATAACCATACAAGGTAGAGCCTAATCACAGAACAGCAGGTAGAGGATGATGACTAATTGCTGGAGTCATTTGGTTCAACGTAACCATATGACGGATGGAAACGTCTGCCACCCATCATCATCTCTCCCAAGTCCGGATCTTGTCAAAACCAGATGGCTCGATGCACCAAGACACTGCTCTGAAAAATGATGGCACTTCTTCCAAGTGTTTGTAATCCTAGAACAATGTGGATTGGGCTATTTGCTAAACATGTTTTGGAAGCTTTGAGTGATGACTTTTCGTCCTTGAGATTCATACAAATCTTTGAAGACTAGTCAAACAACGGGGCCTATATGAAATAACATGATAGAGTTTCAAACCTGATTGCAGATTGCCGTAAAAAGGTCACCAACCCTCCCTTGCCATATGCATAGATCCTTGTGGCTTTCAGTATGTACATAATGTCCAACAATAGCCTTCAAAAAGGCAGAAAAAGCCTTGCTGGGCGGGCAATAGGATCGCATTTGAAACAATTCCTGGAATCTGCAGCATATTAAACTGATGTGGTTACTCGAATACAAAAACCACAAACGAATTACCCCAACATGTAATTCCAAGTAAAATCACTGCTAAACAAACACCCACCCAACATCTGGTTTTAGCTCAAATATTAACTACACTGATAGAGGGGTTTTTATCAGTGTTTGGTCAAGGGTAGCCACAGGTAATGACAACCTCAGCAGTTTTTGAATTTAGATTGCAGAAGCCCTGGTCCCAGTGTTTCTCAAACCACGGGACATTTTAAATAAGTCTTAAATGGAATTCTTTAACATGTCTCACATGGATCTAGTTTTGTGCAGTTTGACCAACCTGGTGCTGAGAGGATACGACACATAGTGCAATGCTCTAAAATGACTTGAATTGCTGAACAAATGACCACAGGGCCTACAGGACAACCTGGAGGGCATGAAGGTCTAACATTCAGACCCCCCTTTCAAAGACATCCATTCTTAATTCCCCATCCATTTCCTTTTCTTAACCACTATGCCCATCTTAGGTCCTACATTTTCCTAATTGGCTTCCTGACATCACTGTGTTTTGAGTTTGTGTGTTTTCACACAAAAAAAGATTTGGTTAAGACCTGTGCAAGTGTTAGGGGTTGGGACAGTAACCGTATTACTGCAATACCGTGGTCAAATGACTCCTGAGCTCATCACAGTAATCACCGCAAAAAAACAAAAAGAAAATCCGTTAAAAATTGGCCTGCACATGTGTTCACATAGTGTGTAATGGTGTGATGTGTTTTGTGGGGGACCATCTTATGACATGGATTCAAGGTTTTCTAAACCCGACCTTTCACGTGTGTGTTGGGGAGCGCAATTTTACAACATTCCATTTGTGTTTAGCCTACTATGTGAGAGTAGGGAAGAACCGGCAGAATCGTAACACTTTTCTATTCTCTCTGTTCAAACTCGATGTAGGCTAGACTTGAAATCTGTGAAGTTTGGCCAGAAAGGAGTAATACATATTTACTCCACGAAAGTTGAAACAAAACTAAAAAAATATATCGTAACGCCCCCAATTATCACCAAAATAACATTTGCTAAATGAACCTTACATTTTTCAGTAGCCATAGGTGTGTAGATTTGAACAAAATCTGGTTTGGTTCTTAACGGGAGCATTTACTGCCTGAAATATCCGATTATAAATCCGACCATAAATTTTGTTTACCACGCTCAGAGTTATAGTGCTGGCCTGATGGGTCGCCTTTTTACACCGTTTCAACGGCACATGAACTTATGGGGACCATAAGAATGTACAGAGACAACATCAAACATATGATCAGGGCTACATCAGAGCCATAATCTAGACCAGACTTACTCCAAATTCATCTGGCTTTTTCCAGACAGGCATAAAGGAGTCCTCATAGTGGAAGTCCTTGTATTAGTGTACAATAGATAGGCCATGCATTGATAGCCACCTAAAAATAAACTCAACAAGACAAGAAGGCTAACAATGCTGGAATAAAAAGGTACACCTATCCATCAGTGCAGCTCAGAATGACAGAAACCCATAGCCTATGGGGCCATAGCCCAATGCAAATCTGATTCTGATTCGGTGACTGTACAGAATAAAACAAATTCTATACTCCTCAAGGCAGATGCTAGCACCATTCGAGTGCTATGCAACAATCTCTCTTTTAAAAAAAAGGTTACAGCCAGGGCCCCCTCCCCCGGCTAACGTACACACAGAAAAATGCAGAGCACATACATTTCTGCCGAATCATTTAGGAATGTGGCTCTGCGTCCACAAGGACCAGCACTCGGTCAGAGAGAAAGGGAGAAGACTATCTGATCTGCAGAGGTGCAATGGAACTATTTTTAAAACATGAGCCTGCCAGGTTTCTCTTCCCGCACATTTTAGCCTGGAGAAACCGACTGCTAACAACCTGGAATTACACACAAGTAAGCCTCAAGACACTCATGCTTTGCCTTTATTAAACCGTTTTGGACAAATGAGCCTTGTTTTTACATCACCACCTTGTTTGTCTTTTTGTTCACTCGGACAACAAAACAAAAAAAAAAATTAAAAACACTTCTAATAGATGGATGAATGGATGGATGATTGCACCAATCTGTTCAATATCCACCTCTACTGTGCTACCCTACCCTTCCCCACCTACACCCCCACAGAATTCCCAATTGCAACACCATCACCATTGCTTCCAAACATTTATTTTAATTAAAAATGACCTAATTTTTGAGCTGCCTCATTGACCTGCAAGTAAAAATGAGGGAGAAGAGAGAAAACAACCTCTAATAATTAGCATACTGCCCAGGGGGTGCTATGCTGTGCTAGCTTGCAAGCTGTAATGAGGACCACCTGGTCCAGGCGTAAGCCCATAGAGGGGTAGTGGTCACTGTTGGCCCTCTGCCAGACCAGGCAGGATGGATAATTACGCCCAGTGCGTCCAGCATGACTGACATCACCCATCAGCAGATCTAGCGGAGGTCCTGCTCTCTTGTGGTGACGGGTCACTTCTTGAGTCTCTAGCCACCAGGGCCCCTCCCTTAGGTGCTTGTTAATCTGTGAAAGCTGACAAAGAGTGGACCAGGGACTGACCCAAATGGAGTGACTGGATACCATTTTAGGTAGCCTAATAGTAGAGGAAAATAAAGACCAGGTAGATTTAAAAAAAAAAAAAAATGAAAACAGGGTTCTCTAATGAAACTATTACTCATTTTGTACTGCATTTTGTGTTTTGGGAGGAGGTGGGTATTACAAATACTGCACTATAGTCAAATCCTTTCAAGAAGAACTCAGACTTCGGCCTGGAGTAGTCTCTCCACTGAATTCCTGGGGGGGGAAGCGCCAATAACCATAGTGGGGAAACTGACATTAGCAACAAATAAATAAACGCAAAAAACAATAATGTCCATCCAAAGCTTGTCATGTCAGAAGTAGTGACCCAGCCCTGGGACTCGATTGATTACAGCTGGGCTCCTGATGACTCCAAAGCCATCCTGGCATGGACTCAGCATTAGAACACATGCCATTGACCCCAGTCCTTCAGAAACACTGACTTAATGGGACTGAATGGGGGCCTTAATCAAATCAATGCAAATGGCATTTACAGACTGGGCCGCCAAAACAAAGGGCTTCACTGTGGTAGGCATCTTGTTCAGACTCACAAGCTGCACTGTATTGGTAACTGCCTGCCAAAGCCCCAACTCAGCCAACAAGGGTCCTCCCTAACAACAAACGGCAACTTGAGCTCAGCCGAAAATCCACTAAATATATTTGACATGCACCTGATGAGGTTTCTAACGCCTTCGCTCGGGGAGCCATGATAGAACCAGCCTCTTTCTACATGTATTTTGCCGTTGATTCATTTGTCCCCTGCTGTGGCCATAAGACCACTAAGCTGAGCTTACCAGGAGCTCAGTGGCTAACAGCTTCCTTGTCATGCCAAATCGGCTCCCGACACATCATCCTCCCCGGTGCCGGAGAGTCACAATCGAAGAGTTAACCGTCAGGTCTCTCCACCAGAGGTAATGGCCAACAAATATGGAAACACCTAAATACAACGTCAAAGAAAGTAGGGAAAGGAAACCAGCCTTTAGTTAAGCATTAATGGAAGCATTTCTAGAGAAAGCAATGAAATAGCATTGGCTTTTAATACTTTTTTTAAGGAGTCCGTTGAGCAGTTAGCAACAACTTTTGGTGATAGAACCATGCTCATCACTCCACCTAACTACGAATACCCAGTTTTTAGTTTTAAAGAGACAAATGAAGAAGAGATAACCAAAATCTTGACCAATCTCAAAGGCTCTAAGACTCAGGATGTTTATGGACTAGATGCCTCCCTCTTCAAGTGTAATGCCAAAGCACTATGTACACCCATCACACACCTGGTCAATATGTCAATTAATGACCGTTTCCTGATGTTTGGAAAACAGCTGTGATAATACCTATATTCAAGGCTGGGGACCCTACTGATGTGGCAAATTACAGGCCCATAAGTATACTCCCAATTATCTCTAAGGTAGTTGAGAGGGTTGTAGCAAACCAACTCACTGCCCATCTCAATTCATGTCATTTTCCACTGCATGCAATGCAATTTGGGTTCAGGTCAAATCACTCCACAGATACCGCTTTATGCTACCTTGTGGAAGAACTGAAATCCAATTTAGACAATGGGGGAGTGGTTGGAGCAATATTTCTGGATCTGAAGAAAGCCTTTGACATCGTAAACCACAATGTTTTAGTTTCTAAACTATCCACTCATAACATCTCAGCTGACACAATCAAGTGGTTTACATCATACTTGATGAGAAGGAAGAATTGCACTAAAATTAATGGCACATTTTCCAAAGAAAATATATGTTCAGTAGGGGTGCCTCAAGGTTCAATCCTAGGTCCACTATTGTTCAGTATATATATTAAATGATCTTCCTTCAGTATGCCCAGGCATTAACATCCAAATGTATGCTGATGACACAGTTATCTATGTTCATGCAAAGACAAAACAACAAGCTGCATACAAACTCACAGGAGCAATGAACAAAATAGTCAACTGGCTGGATTACTCTTGTTTAACATTAAACACTTCAAAAACAGTTTGCATGTACTTTTCTTCACGAAAAAGCACTACGGAACAGCCTGACATAGTTGTTAAGGGTCAAAAACTTCAAGTAGTAGATGATTTTAAATACTTAGGGGTCATTGTTGACTCAAATCTGACTTCAAAAACATATCAAAAAAGTAAATGGAAGAGTTAAAAGAAATCTCTTCAATTTTAAGCCAATTAGAAATCAGATGACTACAGAGGCAGCTATACTTTATTTCCATTCTATGATTTTAACACACATCTCATATTGCTTGAACAAGAACAGAACAAGAATGGTTGGAAGGGGGTGGGCAAACCTGGCAGTACATCAAAGCCATGAGGCATAGGATTTTTTTTTTTTTTTTTTTTGGGTAACACTCAAGCAACCAGGAGGGTTAGCACTTGCTAAAAGAAGACTGTAAAGTGAATAAACCACTCTAATCTGCTTGAAGTCAATCGTGATGAGAGATTAGTATATGGCAGAGTGCCTGAGCTCACTAGCACTTTGTACCAGGTATGGGAGCAAGAGGAGCTGTTCCACTCTCCCACCTCATTACGGAGATCTTCATTTGACAGTCCCATTCATCACAGTAAACACAATGAACTGTTAAAGGCCTAAACCCCCAAATGAACTAGGGGTAAAATGAGCAATGGCAGCTGGGCAAACAGGATTGTTTGGGAGTGTAGTAGCCCACATTCTGCTCCCGGCCCATGATCTAATCTAAATCACTCAGTCTGAAGCAATACTGTAGCTGCCAGCTCGGTCACCTTGACCACAGGAAAGAAAGCAGCAATTTTACAGAGCCTTGTGACTGCTGACCTGTGTTTGTTTTCCTGCGAGTGAAATTCTTCATGAGACACACAGAAACCCCAAAAGACAGTAAAAGAGAACGGGCACAGCGCACGACACAAACACAGTTATTGGTAGGGGTGTGCATTGGCACTGCCCTCACAATTCGATTCGATTCAATTCGATTCTACGATGCATTGCGATGCATCAAAATTCTACTGCACACAACAAGGCAAATTTTGAGGTCATGAGGCAATACAAGCAGTCAGATATTGAACAACAGATTTTATTGGCTGCTGTGTGTATTATCACTCTCCTGTATCTTTGACATAAATATCATTAAAGAAAATAAAATTGAATGGTACAGGGTATTGGATATGCCATTTTGCAAGTTTAATAATTTAAACACATTGTAAAACTTAAAGCCCAAATTTGGAGACATCCATGCATGTCGAAATTTGCTGCAAATTCAAAACTGGATTACACTGGAACGGCTAACTGTACAGGGGACTGCTTTACACCTTTCTGTTCGGTAAGGTCAGCTGTTTATTCTGATATATGGTTTGTTATGTGTTGAACGAAGGGTTCGTGAAGTATCCCACCGATATGAACGGGTAGGGAGATGGGCGCAGAACCTTCAGTAGAATTTATGATTAAATTGAATTATATTACTTACTTTTCTCATGAACCGTTCACCACAGCAATTAACGGCTAACATTGTTTAAAAGCTGAGAAAAAGCTCTTAAAAGACTAAATTAATTTGCGCTGTGAATGCTTATTTTAACAGGCCATAGGATAAATAAAAGTCGTTATTAGTCTGACGCAAAACAGAATATTGAAAGAAGGGGACACCAAGGTCACCGTGGCCTGTAAACCTCTGATTTTCAAAGGGGCATCACGACCAACTCAAGGGGCAACGATGGCCATCGTGAAATTCCTACCCTGCACATACTGCGCACAGAGTAACAAAGTCAACTCAGGATGCCAACGATCGACATGGTTCATGAAGTTAGTTGTATTGCCAACGTGCTTGATTTTAGTGTGACAGGTTTTACACACCGTGTACGTCTTATCTAGTTTCCCATTAACTTCGTAGAATCCGAAATGTGCCCAGATGTCCGCTTTCCAAGCATTGGGTGCGTTTTTAATTACCCGTCTATCGCGTTCATCTCCCTCCGTCATCTTGATTCTTTAGTGTTGTTGTTATGCTAGCTAGTGCTGCCGCTTAGCATGTAGCTACAGACTGCGCATGTCATTACAACGTTGCTCCGGAAATGCCCCCAGAAGTAATTGAAACTTCACAACTATTGTCCACTCAATTATGGCACGTTGCCGCATCGATGCTGAATCGTGCATGCCCCGCATTGCAATGCATTGCCGAATCGATTATTGTTGACACCACTAGTTATTGGGTATTCAAATTTGCATCTTGAAACCATAAACTGCATTGTTAACATGACTATAAATCCACAATGACACAGTGGTTAATATGATCTATGTTCATTATAAAAAAATAGCTTATTCATCTCTCCATCTTTCAGTTGCAATTACAGACACAGACTTTAACCGCTGTGAGGATGAAACGCTCTTGTTAAGTCAAGCCAAACCTGAATTCTGGGGCCCTTAAAGTGGCTTGTTTCAGACGTTTGGCATGTTCTTTACACAATCTACACAGCAAAAATAGCAGGGGAATGAGAGAACCTTTAAAGACTATAATTCAGTGCTAATGATCCAACGCCAATCCAAGTCACTGATTGAACTCAGAAGTGAATTTGCAGTCAGAGAGACATTCACAATGTAATGGGACAATACCACTGTAGTGGACTGAGGCAGATTTATAATAAGATGACACACACACACAAAGCTTGGAGGTGTTGCAAAATGTCAACCCAAAAGGTCAGTTAAACAAAAGACCAGTGAACAGAAAGTTTACCAACTGTGCCAGTTACATTCAGCAGCAAGCTCCAAGTATTTAGGCACAGGTGCAGCACAGACAACATCACAAGCCCCGCAGTATTTCATAGCTCAGGCCGGATTCAGGCTTCCCGTACTGCCATTCCACTGGCTGTCCCGACTGTACATCAGAACCCACCAGAGAAACTCGGGCTGGGCAACAGACTTAACTAGAAGAGATTTTTCCCACCAAGCATCTAAGCGCAAGCAGCAATGAAGGCATGAAAAGCACTTTAAAAAACTCTACCCTGTGAACACTGGACCTTGTGGCTGTAGCAGTGACTTCTCCTTCTCCAACATGACCCCATGCCACCAATAAAACAAAGCTGGCTTCTGGGAGAGTCATTAGATCAGAGGATACCAAACAGCATTTTCACTGGGAAATGTGTACTCAATTAATTAAATACAAGACCAAGACAGAAATCAGGCAGAAGGAGCCCTGTGACAGGTTTTACATTAGCATAAAACACTTCCCAGGCCAGTTCATATCTGAGCTTAGGTGCTACCACGGCTAAATGGCCATTTAATAGGTAAAAGGTGCATATTTTATGCTGCAAAGGCCATTTCCTGGTGAGTGGCCAGTATCAGTTTTTCAGCGTTTGGGTAATAAGGCAGCCACTCTCCATTCCCCTTCTCCTCTCAGGCTTTCGTGGAGATTACAGACCGGTCACGCAACTGGAGATTGCCCTCGGAAAGCCAGGCAGAAAATTACCTGTCACCTCTGAACAATAACCAACGTAATGTCATGTCACGGAGAGCGAGAATGGATTAACACTGCACACGTTTAGCTTGGCGGAGATGACCGGGTACTATGCAAGTATTGGTGAAAAGATTTATGCGTTTGGATGCTGCCAAGAAAATGACATTCAGTTTGAGATATGAACTGCAATGCTCGGGTGTACTGTACACCTCCACTGCAGTCATTTAAAGGCTGGATGTCAGTCATTCACTCAGTATCAAAATGTTTTCTCCCTCTCTCCTCTTCTGTGTGTGTGTGTGTGTTTTCTGTCTGTCTGAGGCAATCAGAGAGGGTCAACTGAAATCGATGTCTCGACATCTATTATTCATTAGAACGGGATTACACATGGCAACAAGTGTTCCATCTCGTCCACCATGCAAAAAACCATTACCTGCTTAAAAAAAAAAAAGAGCCTTTTCTGGCTATGCGTCACTCATCCACAGCGGAACCTCTATTACCTGTAGCTGTTCCTTGCATGGATACACAGGAAGGAGACAACTGAAGAAAGAAGGGGGTGGATACATAGGGAAGAGTACAGATGATTGAAGAAGGAAGGAAGGAAGGAAAACAACAAAATCTTTCTTCAGGCGGCACGGCTCAGTGAACAGCCTTGGTAACCATGGCGACAGAGGCCTGGGCAGCAAGGACATGCTTGGTGACAGCATCGTCAGGAGCGCCAAGCGACCAGGTCATCTACTGGCTCCAATTTCCCCCCATAAAAACCCTCCCAACGGGACCCCTGTGCTGCACGCAGGTGAGGCGGTGACTGACAGCTTGTTGGGGAGCAGGAGGGAGGGAGGAGGCCACTGCTGACCCGACTTATTCCTCAGTGACCAGCACTCAATCACCTGACAAAGGACGGAGATGAGATGGAGTGAACTGCCACAGGCATCGCAGAGCGGATTAGAAGAAAATCACACAGACACACACACAGCAAAGGGTTAAGTAAACTGATCTCAAACCTCTAGTGTTTTTTTGAGTTATTTGTGAGCTAGAGGAACACTAATCCCTCCAGTACCATTCGCCCAGCAGACCTCTAATGAACCTCACAGAAAGACACATCATGATGGGAAGAGAGAGTGCTACAAGCAACATCTCCACAACACACGGAGCTCCAGATAGCAGTGGAATACGCTCATGAAAAACTCCACCACAAACCAGTCTTTTTTGTCTTTTCAATTGTCTTTTCCTTTAGATGTGAACGACATGACTGAGGGGTGTGATGCAAATGTTACATTTGAAAAGTACTGCTGAATGACAACCCCTGAGAGATGCTACAGACGCACAGCTGCAAGCTGTTTGTCTTTATTAGTGGAGAAAATACAGAGCATGCCTCTCAAGTGTCCAACAAAATGCAGGCCGCTTCTGTTTATGGCATCTATAGCCCATCAATAAGCCAGGAGATTGGGCAAGCCTCCCCCCTCCCCTCTCCGCCTCCCTGCCCACTCATAACAACAGTTTGAAGACTGCACTTGTCAAACCTAAAACACTTTATTACTGCAACGAGCAATTCGCCTTTCATGGGTATGTATGATCGAGCCTGAAGGTGGTCGTTTGAATGTTGGTTCCTTTGCAAGCAATACTTGACTTTCACAAACACAGAAATGACCTTCCCCTTTTGTTTTGAAGAAACGCTTAGAGAGAGAGCGAGCGAGCGAGCAAGCTCGGCTCTATGCCTGGTGTTACTGGATAACAGACTTATCCACTCCTAGATTAGAGCGAAGCAGATACAACATATACTGCTGGGTAAACGCAACACCACAGAACAGTCATTGTGAAGGAATAAGGCTTTGAGACAATGGCCCAATGTTGTCTGTACACACACATGCACACACACGCTTATGTGAACCACTTACAATGTACGAGCAGGGATGACTGATACTTGCTCTTCAGAGTAACTGTGAACATAAATATTTACCCAATCTACAAATCTCATTGTGACCAATTAGTATTTATTAAGCCATATTACTACATTAACATTGAAATTAACAGTTTAAAGTAATGTTTACTGACTAAAGTAATGTTTACTGACAATATTTCCAGGTTCACAATGGGGCTCTGTGGGCTGGCAAACAGACTAACAATCTAATTCATTTTGGGAAAACAGCTTCGGTCAAGAACCATACACATAAATAATCAATTTAGAATGAGCATGCCCAAAAAAAGTCTAAACATTATTGCTACGCAGGTTTGAAGGTAGAGCCTGTTTGTAGGTCTAACTGAGCCTGGCTATTTCTAAACTGATTAAACATGGGAGGGGGGTTGACCCAAATGATGTACGTATAATTAGTGTGTTTAGTCTGTTTGACATTTCTAAAAGCAACCTACCGCCTTTGTTAAGGTGAAGTTCAAGGTAGCAATGCTGGATCAGACCAATCAAGCCAATGATGGTGAGAGGCACTTCCATCAAGTCATGGATGGGTGTTCAGACAGAAAGGGTTTTGGCACAACCCAATGCCAAAAATCCAACAAAATAGCATCCAGGTCGAAGAACAGAGGTGCATTTCAGAGACCCAAGAACGAACACACACACACACACACACACCTGACCTTTACAAGTGATCTCGTATCAGAGCCATTAGAGGAGCGTCTCGCCCCGTTCCTGTTCAGTGGACCACAAATGGTGAGGGCCCAGAGCTGCAGGTCTGGGGTGGGTTTGTTTGCTGAGCCTGCACAGGGGGCAATTAGGTGAAGGCAGCCTATGTGGCAGTACAAAAGGATAGTCTTGAGAGGGCTGCTGATAGAACTTGTGTTCTGTTAGCAGACCACTCAGGTTTAAAATGGGGTGACTGGTAGGTTTACCGTTTTGTCTTACCAGTAGGTTTACATGATGAGAGTGTTTAACCCCATTAAAGAAAATAAGGCCTTTATGGTTTAACACAGAATATGAAAATATGAAATATGCTGGAATGTTAAAGTGTGTGTGTGTGTGTGTGTGTTTTGTGAGAGAGCTGCAACAATTAATTGATTAGCTGTCGATAATGACATTAAATCACCAACGACTGGTGACTTTGTAATCGTCAATCGGTTTGTCATCTTTTAAGGAAACCATCTAAAATTATCGGATTTTACCTCCTTAAACTTTTCTCCTTTACTCCTCTGACAGTAAGCTAAATATATTTGGCGTGTGGACTAAACAAGGGCTTTGAGGGCATGTTCTAGGACCATTTTCTGGCATTTCATCGTTTAAACATCTACTCGATTAACTGAGAAAATAATTTACAGATTAATCGACTATAAAAAAATAATCATTTGTTGCAAGCCCACGTGTGTGTGAGAGAGAGAGAGAGAGAGAGAGAGAGAGAGAGAGAGAGAGAGAGAGAGAGAGAGAGAGAGAGAGAGAGAGAGAGAGAGAGAGAGAGAGAGAGAGTAAAAATGGGGGGACTGGCATATTAACCCACTTCGTAACAATATGGCGATCAAGTACTTGTTTCTTGTTTTAAATTTAAAAATGCTGCAATATCATTCAGTTCTGGCAAAAGCAACAGACCATTTTGATACTCAGGACCACACTAGAGTGAAAACAGAGAGAGAAATGGAGGGAGAAACAATTATTTAGTACTTACTTCTCACAAACCCTGCACTTAAAAAAAAAAATCCATCAGTATTGCTGCTGTAAGACACATTTCTCTACAACCAGAGGCGGTCTTTACACTAAAGGAACTGCCATCCGCACACATCAACCCTCGTTTGGGGAAGACAAACTTGCGTAGGCCTGCGACTCCAGCGGCGGCTGTGAAATTAGACGGACAGTCAAGAGCAAAAAGATGGGCCTCTGGAGCCAAGAGCTAGAAGCTGGAACCATCAAGTTTTACAGCATGGCTCTAAGCTAATGGGCAAGCATATGGTGGCCAGCGTACGGTCATCACGTCTGCCTGCCAAGCAGCAGGCAGCAGACCCCAGCCATTCCTCTGAGACAGCCGCAAATGAACTGTGACAAAACGACTGTCAACTCCGCAAACACAGACATTAGCAGATAGAATTATTTGCTTAGCCCCCTTATTATTTGTTTATGTTCTATCTACCTGTCCATCATTTTATTTATTTACTCTTGTTTATACTTAGTCAGACCATTTTGATCAAATACAGCCACCCATTATTCCCCAAAGTTAATAAGTCTACAACTATGGTCTACCTACCTTAGGGAATAGCACATCATCCAGGGTAGAATGTTCAGTTATATTGGCAAAAGTCTGATAAAAGCTTCATTTAAATGTGGAGACTTCACTTTGTTTTATCTAGTTTCCTCGTCACAGTCGACTTTATGTCCCCCATCAACAACTCAGCATTTGGGTTTTGGCTTTCCACCCCATCACGCAATAGCAATTCCAGATGATAATGACTTGTTAAATTTACACCATCAACACAGATGCTGCAATGCTCAGCTCTTGCCATAAGTCACATTCGTCACACCCCATTCAAAACGTGCAAATGTATTAACATGGTGGAAAAGGTTATGGAGGCCTAGATCTGCTCATTTTCCAGAGCCACCGCGTTTCCCCTCTTCCTTCCCTCCTGGGTGGGGAATCTGGGTCAGAAATTCACCAGGGCAATCGGCCAGCAGTGCTATGGTCGTGAGGGGAACAGCAGCTGAGCTGACATCATGTCTATATGCTCTTCAGGATCAAATGAATGAACCCAAAGGGGGATCTTCATCAGCTTGCATCTGTGGAGGATGGCTTAAGGAATTTTTCTTCAAACTCCCACAGTACGTTCTAGAAAGGTTCCATAAAAAAAAAAAAAAAACACATCTGACTCATTGCCAACTCAGTTAATATTCTACAGTTCTCAGGAGTGCCATGATCAGCGCTGAAACCTCCTTGTGTTAGTGGAGAACCTGTTTGAGATGAACCCCACGCTGGATGCTAACCATGCATCTTTGAGCCATGTCAATGACTGACACCCAAGTCAGAAGTGCTCCCAGCCTTGTGCAAGCTCTCTGATCTGCATCTCCAGTCAACACTCAATGCAGTCCCATCTCCAGCCTTGACCCTGGGAGCACAGAGCTGCTGCAGGTGTGAAGAGTATTAAGGGGGATGGCACATTAGAGCCGACACCTCTCAACTAGGATTAAGATCGCATTTAGGATTAATGATATGTAAATGCCATTACACACTATTAAATGTCATCACCATCATCAGATCCATCTTCAAACACATCACAGGTGGTGTAACAACACCAGGAGATCAAACAGGGATTTGTTTCTATAACCATGTCAGTTCTTTGAACCTGATTTTTATACTAAACAAGACAACGCGTTTAAGTCAAGGCAAGTACTTTGTAACTAATACTTAGAGGCACTAGTGAAAAACCATATAATGTAGAAACTATGCTATATGTGCTATATGTGACCACTTATGCACTGCAATAGTCCTTTTCATTTTGTATGGAGAGCCAACATAGCAGGCTTGCTTTTCAAAATGGCTATCAGATGTCCTTCAAGCCTCTGTGCCCCATGGACTTTCACAGCACTTCCAACAAAAAGCCAGCTCCTGACCAGGGAAGGATTACTAATGTCCTGCAGAGGGCCAGTGACCCCTCTTTCCGCTCCTCTCCTCCTGGTGGGCAAGCAGCTGATTGAGGCTTAATGCCATGTCAGCACCAATGGCTTCTCACAGCAAGGACAGAGTGAGGTGTAACAAGGTGAAATTAAATACATTAAAAATATAGGCCCTATAGGCTAGATACATAAATGGATGGAACATTAGATTAAACAAACAAGTAACTATGCAATCTGAGCCTAGGAGGAGTACATTTGAATAATTGTAGACTCCAAAGAGCCTTGTAAAGCACAACCACATCTCGTAAACCCACACCAAGTTTCAGGGGTATGACAGATCATGCCCTGACTGGTCCAGGCTCTTTCCAGGGAGGTCCACCTGAGAGCTGGGAGCATGAGGAGGCAGGACAGCGCTGCAGCCCTGAAACCCAAGCCAGCGCAGAACAAACTGAGACAAGTCACACTGGTGTGTGTGAGGCCAGGCGGCAGGGGGGTGCCTCAAAGAGGCGATTGTGTATGCTGGCTCCCGTCCTGCAGACCCATCTGCTGATGGGGCCAGTTCTGTGGATGGGAGTCGGGGAGAGGAGCAGGGAGTCATAGGAGAGGGCTGAGGCACAAAGTAAACCTGAGGGTTGGTGACACTGGCAGAGGAGGCGAGGGGGCTCGTTTGGCAATGCAGGCAGGAAAAGCATTCAGGCCTCAGTGAGGGGAAACAAGTTGCATGTATGCTGGAGAATCCAAAACAAGGTCTAACGACCACAAATGAGGTACTCAAACACAAACAACGGAGTTCAGAACCATATGTTTCAAACTTTGCAGTCTTATAAGAACAAGACATGAGAAAAAAAAAAAAAAAAAAAAAAAAAAAAAAAAAAAATAGGCTTCAAGCTGCTTCGGTTTACAGATCCAATTACGAAAGGTGACGCAAAATTGGTAATGGATTTTTCACATGTAGCTCCATGTCAATCTGGCAGCAGTATAATTCTGGCCTCGAACAAAGACCCTCGGGCAGAGCCGGAAAGCAGATATGTCACTGTGTACCACTTGTGAAGGGGCAGCCACAAAACAAGGTGGACAGAGCGTGCAGTCCAGCCCACGTCAGTCCATTCCAGCCTGTCCAGGCCCACTCAGTCCTCTCCTCTGGTGCAGGGAAACAGGAGAGCCACAAAGACAATCGGAGATGATCAGAGCTGCATGTAATCGCAGCTCTTAGGAGGAAACCTAAGGACGCGTAATGACAGACTTGGACCAGTAAGAGCCCCATCTACGCTTTAATTCCCAGTGCTCTTCTGTCTGGCGCCTGACACACACACACAAACATGCGCGCACACACACGGACACACATGCACACACACCCACCCTCTGCACCTTTTGTTTTCATTGGCTTGCGAAGGCGTAATTGTAGAGCCATTTCAGCTCAATTTCTGGGAATGAGCTTCATTTATGGCCTGTCATAAAACACAGCAAAATTACTTCGATTTAAATTTACAGAGAGTGCAGCCAAATCATTAATCAATTCATTTGAAAAAAGATCCATCTATTGCTCTTCGTTACTGTCTGAGGACGACCTGTTGTGGCCGATTCCACTTCATAAGACTGTGATCGTTCATAAACCTGAGTGCTTCACTGCATTGCTACAAGGTAGATGTGTCCAGTGGAGTGGAGTCCAGTGGGTCAAAAGGTTCCCATGGTGTCCTCAGACAGGTGTTCTCAACCCCTCCTGGGAACGTGAAATCAGAATCTACTTTTTGTTCTCAGTCACGGTTCCAGACCTGGGGAACGCAAGGTCATTTCCAAAAAAAAAAAGGCTCGACAGGTGGAAATGTTTCCCAAACAAGATGACACAAAAACCAAAAGAGTGAAGTTTTCAGAGTGCCACCTTATCCATGAAGTGATAAGCAGAGATGGGCAGGCCAAATCAAACTCACAACAGCAAGATATGAATACAGAGAGAGGGAGGGAGGGTGATAGAAAGAAAGAAAGAAAAAGAAAGAAAGAAAGAAAGAAAGAAAGAAAGAAAGAAAGAAAGAAAGAAAGAAAGAAAGAAAGAAAGAAAGAAAAAAAGAAACAGCGAGAGAAAACAGCTTAGCCGCTTAATGGAACATGCTAGCATACGCGCCAGTAAAATGGGTCAGGGTGTAGTCAAGCCCTCTGCTCGCCCTCCTTATTTCCACTAGCTGCCCCCTGACAGCTGCACTGTAATAAAATGCCACATTCAAACCGCTCGGGTGATCAAACATTTACTTAGCAGTAATGCACAGAATGGGAGCCATTAGTTAAAACAACTCCGGCTAAATGGCTTGCAGCCTCAGCGCTGTATAACCTTTCAACTGCATCAAATTCCAAGGGAACATCTTTCCTGACCCCTTTCATTGTTAATGTGCTTGTGCCTGTGTCAGACCGCAACACTGAACACTGTCTGATGCCACAAGGCAAACACGCTGCTAAATATGTGACACACAAACTAAAAAGTGTCAGTAACTAACACTGAATCAATTGAAAGCTGAGCAGGCTTAAACAGCAACAATGCTCAGTGACTCCGACTCTGCTAAAACGTTCCATTAAACACAGTACATCCATTACAATCAATCAGGGCTGCGTTTCCCCAAAAGCGGCCTTATTATGACAATTGGTAACAGTGAGAGATTGTTTGAAAAGATAACAACTCTAGCTTTTCAGAAATGCAACTTTGTACTGGCTGGAGTTCAATATATTAACCTACTATAAACATATCACTTCACCAAATACTTTCTGTAGAGCAAAAGATAAATAAATAACAATAGGCACAGCAGAACCAGGTGGACATTGTCTATTGTAATTCATCAGAGAAAAGTAGCACATTACACAATGGCTCAGACAGCAAGGCTCCAGGTGCTCTTGAGATGCCAGACCCAGCCAGGCAGTCATGTAGTGTCACACTGTCCATCTCTCCACCACAGCATATGGGGGGATGGGGAAGGAAGGGAATATAGCACTCTTTTTAAAAGTGTAAAAGTTACAACTGTAAGATACTTCACTGCTCCCATACCATCAAACATGAATGCCTGGGTGGGGTGGGGTGGGTGGGGGGCAAGTGAGACAGAGATGACAGGCACTAGCTCTCATCTCTGTCAAGGGCCAGAAGCACAAGTCATGCTGGCGTGTGCGGTGGAGTGTGACCAGCTGGTATGTGCGTGTGTATTGGGGGTTCTCTGTATGTGTGTGTGTGTGTGTGTGTGTGTTGCCATACAAGTGCTATTGTTGTAACCAGCCCATGAGACTGTATGTGTGTGTTTTGCAACTGTGAGTGCTCTGAAGGTGACCGGCCTGTCTCTTATGTGAGCTGTGAGATGAGAGAGAATGAGAGTGACAGAGTGAGAGTGAGTGTGTGCGTAGGGAGTTTTCAGTAAGTCACCAGCTGGTGTGGTATGTGTGTATTAGAGAGCAGATGTTAACAGTGTCCCTCTATGATGTTTGTACATGTCTATATTCTAGTGTGTGTGTTCAGACTGTGACCAGTGTGTAAGCATCTCTGTGAGCGTGTGTGTGTGTGTGTGTGTGTGTGTGTGTGTGTATGTCCACAAAACATCTCAAGGGAGCCTTTCCCTTCCCCCAAAACAACAATAAATATTTTAAGGGTACATTCTTTAAAGTACAACTACAAAACCAAAGGCCACTTTTGCAGTCCAGTCTTTTTTAAAAGATGGGCCTTCAGCATCAGGCCCCTCCACGCTCGAATGAGATGTGACTCATTTGAACATCAACCCTTTCCCAGAAATGGCGCAACTCCAACTGTCTGTGTGCACCAGAGGAGTTGTGCACAGTCTTTCTTCCACAGTCAAACCATGTAGTGTACGCCTGAAAACTTGTCTGACCTGTCAGTTATGTCCAACCATGCCAAACAAGCCTTGATGCAGTGACACTGATGAAAAATTCTGACACTGTTGCATGAAACAAGAGAAGGCACAAGACAAATGGCTGGATAGCTAGAGATTAAGAAATGATAGAAAAAAGGGCCACAGACAATAGTGAGCTGTGACAGCTTGGTGCCAGTGGAGCAGGCGGATAGAACCCATTTGGCACATCCTTAAAAGCATAGCCCATCACATTTTGGGAAGAGTCCATGAGGAGATTTAGAAACAGATACGTTTTTCTAATGAATCCAAAAGAGAGACTCAATGAGGAGACCAAATATAGAACAGACCCTTGTTCGTGTCATTTTTTAGATATAAACAAAGAGCAAACAACAAAAACAGCACCACAATAATCATAACCCCCAACCAAGTGTGGTAACTGGCACGCAAACTCCCAAACAAACACCCAAAGTTCATAATCAACGTCAAAGGCAGTGAAGCCCTGTGAGCAACATAAGCTTAACAGGCATCCTTCTATCCCATCTAACAAGGCCAGTTATTCTATCAGAATAGGCTCTCCTCACAAGATCCTACTGTTCTAAATAGGTCACACATTGTGACTTCCACAAAGACGCTGGGCAGAATGCATCGCCTTGTTATGCTTAAGATAGCCATAACTCAATCAAGAGCTCAACAACAAATGCTGTTGTCTGCAGCACTGCATCATACCCCCACAGTGGGGCACAGCTTTCGTCCAGCTACAGAATATAGAAGGTGGTGGTGGTGGGGGAGAACAAACTCAGTCTTAAAATATCTTTCCCCTTACATGGAAACGTGATTTGTGGGGTACCCTCCTGTGTTTTGGATGGACATTCCCTCAACTGGAGAGCATTTCCTTGCATTCTTTCTGTACATGCTTTTTGGTATGGATCGCCAACAGCTCTAAGAGTCTGCAGTGTAATATGGGTAAAACTGTATTGCCAGACCTCGCTGGTTTCCATGTAAGGGGAGTTTGAAAGCCTCGGAGCATATTTCTAGGGCAGGAGTTACTCCTGGAGCTTCAAAGAATTTCAACTGCTCGAGGAAGCTCACTATTAAATTTGTCTGACACACCAGGCCCACTGGGCATGAGACTATGACATACTTTATAAAATGAGGCCTTTTAAAACAAAGCTTACGCCTGTGCTAATCTACTGTAAAAATAGATCAATAATAAGATGTAGCTTTCCAAGAATGTGTTAAGAGACAGTTAATTTAGTTCATTGCATGCATCCTTTTGATGTTGCATACCTTTTTTTAATGAGGCCGTGTTGCCAACCAGGTGTATCTGGGTTACAAAAACGTCTTGGCTCAGTCCAGTCAGTTAAAACCATCAATTAGATAAGAGAATCAGTAGGGTACCAGTTTTGTTTCATTGTACCAGGCCTACTGTATCTCAAAAGCAGGCTCAGATGAAGCTGGAAAGGATTAAACACACGGTTTCACACTGCGGTAATCAACCGTGATAATTATGATATTTGAAAAGAAAACGGTAATTATTATCGTGGTTTACCATTATACCGGTAATCGTTACATCCCTAATAACCATATAGCTGTAATCGGCTCAGTAAAGTCCTATATTACACACAAGAATCTCACAAGGCATGTTGGATAATGTGGAGGTACTTTGCATACCATGTTGTTACAAAATACTATGAATAAAACTCATCACTACGGTAATTAAATTCTGAACACACAAGCGTATTCATGCAGCTTAATGCCTGGAGTCACCATAAATGTTTCAACTGGAAGATTTCATCCTCTGCATTTCGCTTTGAATTGCATCATTTTTAAAATCCAAAACGCTATGCTCGCATCTCTGCTGAGTGACATTTGTAAACATCCGACTCCTAAAACATTAATCATGCGAATGCAAAACAGCCCTGAGGTTTCACTTCTGCTGATGTCTGTGAAAAACACAGTTGCTCTTAAGGCTGTCAGAGACATGACTCAAAGAAAAATAAAATCTTCAATGTCTCGGGTGCCATTGTGAATTTGATATTCCCCTCACCGAGAGCCCAACTCTGCTAGTGCATTAAGTTCTTATTAGAGGGATTCAAGGTGCCTCTGGACACACCACTTAATGTTCAACCATTCATCGCACATAACACACGGGAAATAAAGGGAGGGCTTTTTGACATCTAACTACTCTCTGCCATCACAACGCAATAAAACCTTGGACCGAAGTAATATCGCAGAACGCCCAAGCTGGTATGCTGGAAGGAAGCACCTCATTCTGTGATATAAGTGCAGGCCTTTGTGAGTCAAAGCGTTCAGGGGAGTGTTTTGTTCTCTCAAGGAGATTTGGAGTCTCCACAACAGACCGTATGGCTTTTATCTTTCCTGCGTGTGCTGCCATTTAATGGAGGGACACATTGAAACGCTCCTTGCTTGGAAGTGGAAATGAAAAGACCCCAGGATGCACATGAACACAGCACAGGAGGCCAACTCTGGAACAGACTTCCAAACCTGCCATGGGAGAAAACAAACAGTCCCCTCTGCCAATTATTGATGAACCCATTCAGGCCCTGTGTTCGTGCAAATGCTGTGGACAGAACTTGGTGGAGGTGCAACCCTGCGGAGAGACTTGCTTAAAATGACAGTTTTCAGCTAAAGTCATCCTGCAATCCACTGAACGGTACTGGCTTCAACAGCCTATTTTGAGCTCGTCCTGCCTTGGAGAATGAAAATGTTTCCAATTAAACCGTAATGACCACAAATCATGAATTATATTTGAATTATATGGGAAAGATTTTTAAAAATCCTAGTTCCTTTCCATGTCACTATAAATTTCATTTTAAAATCAGACAGGGTGGAGGCTTGCGAAATGTAGTCTCAGTGGATTATGACACCACTGGTCACATGTACCACCTCATGAATACAAAACACACACACACACACACACGTTCCAAGTTCCAACAGCAGAGTAGTGCTTTATGTGTGTGTGTTTTAGGGCAGGGACTTGGGCATTAAGGTGATGACACATTGTTCTGATTAGCTGATCATGACAATTACTGATGATCAAGATTCTCTACAGTGGTGCAACAGGAATGTCTACAGAAGAATGGTGCAATGGGAATGTGCCAGACAACTCAGGAACACTGCTCGAAATATTGCCTTGCATATAATCTAACAGCTAATAATACACATAGGAAATCACACAATGTGAATTGATGAAAGTAGGCCAAAGTATTAAAAACTGGATGTATAAATCAATAAATGTGTGAAAGTTGGCACAGTAGGAAGGGAAGTTAAATGCTGATGAGGCCTTTTCCATTTTCAGCTGAAAGGTATCATGCCAACTGCTTTGTCAGGGTAGAGATCATCTCTAAGCTTCGCATGGGAGTGTGGCTGTTTTAATTCCAAGCCTGTCTTTGTCTTTTCAACTGGACTAAACTGGACTGCTCAAATTAAAGCTGTTGAGAGGAATTCTGATCCTTGGAGCAACCATTCTCACCATAGATTTCTATGCTCACAGGTAAATGAAATGCTAAACTAGCAGCCAAGTCACACCAAATTAAATCAAGTCAACTTGTCAGTGTTATCACTGCATCAGAGCTCACTGGTGTCCATCAACTGATTTAGTCTAAAAGGAATAGTCAACTTAGCCGTGGTCTACTCTGCTGGGTGCCCGAAGGCTGTTGTTAACATAAGAGGATGAGAGTGTAAATTACCCAGCTAACACTTCCATAGCCTGTCAATTATATGGTGTCTGCAAAAGCTTGCTTATCTAGCACTGCTGTTGTGTCTTCCTCTCATTCTGTAGTACTACCATTCAGGTAGCTGTCTCTGACAGTCATCACCGTTTCATTATAGAAGTTGCTGAAGGTGCAGAATGCCAAACAAGGCGTAAGCACAGGCACAGGACTCACAATACCCTGATGGGTGGCTAGGAAACCCATTACGGCTAGTTCATTCTCAGCGTTAAATACTCTGCGTTCATGGTGTCTGTTTTTTGTACGTTTTCTTGCAAGCTTATGGATACAGACAAAAGGGAGCATAAATCAGGGTTTAGAAATATGAGCAACCTGACTGCCATTGTCTTTGAGAATGTGTACTTTATATTACCAATATGTTGGCAATGAGGATAAGTACTATCCTCATGGTCTGTATTAAACACTTTTTGGAGGTATTTTTTCATATTCTCGAAGTCACAACAACAATATCCACATTTCTGAATAACAAGTTTCAAAAAATATTAAATGAAAACCTACCTGAATCCACAAAGATTTGCCAGTACACTGCCTTCCGAATTCTAAACAATTCAATCAAATGTATTTATCATGTATGTTTTGCCAGTTTTCTTGTTTTATGTCCTGCCACTTACACCGGCCAAACGACCTCAGTTTTCAAGCTTTAAAATACTAAGGGAACTTTGATTATCTAAAATCTCTGTCATCTGTAATGTCCATACAAATGGAAAACAGAGTCTGATCTTGGACAGCCATCAGCGATAAGGACACAAACAAAAGAATTTTTAAAACATGGGAGAAAAAGAAAAAAAAAAGAGACACTGGCGCTGTAAGGATTAGGGACTTAAAACCAAAAGATTCACAAAAGATTCACACTTCACTAAGGCCTAGTCATTTTCCCCGTCATTTATAGAGCCTAATCTAGACATAATCAAACACCTTCTTTCTCCCTGAAAAAGCCAGCATGTCCACCATGACATTGAGCAGCTAAGAACCATTCACAGTGTGTTCATTAGTCTTGGCGTGCCATGCTGATTATTTCTTAGCAGCTTGTGCAAAAGGGCCAAGTACAAATCTGTGCCTGCTGCCAAAGTCTGCAGGGTCTCTACGACTCAAGTTTGGTGGGGGGAGGGGAGGTAAGGTGTGAGTGGCTGTCTGTGTGTGTTTGTGGGGGTTACTGCTGGGATGACAGAGCAAAGTGGTTCAGCGGCCAAGTCCATCTGCCTGATGATGAAGATGGAGAGGCACGCTACAGACAGGCTGCCACGGACTGAGCAGAGACAACACTGGGCCAATCTCCTTCTGTCGGCAGTGAACATCAGATAACATCTTTGAGAGGTGTGTGTGTGTGTGTGTGTGTATGTGTTTCCTACACATCACCGCACCCCCCCCCCCCTCCTCGTCTCTTGGTATCTCAGGCCTGATAAGCTTGCCAGCGTTTCCATCCAAATGAGTGGTGGCGAAGACAAACAAGAGCTCCCACTGCAGCCTCTGTTTTGACTCTCAGTCCATGCTGAGGGAATTCAGAGGAATGTGGGTGGATAACCTGCAGGGGAAAACGTTCCTCCGCATCAGACCCGGATGTGACAGCCCGCGGCGCGCACTGATCTCAGGCCTGTTCTCGCTGCAACCCACCGCGCGTGTTAGATCCCAACATTATCAAAAACATGGGAGGGGGTGGGGTAGAGGATTTGTTTTTGTGCTGCAATAACAACTCAAGGAGCTGAAATCTCTTGTTTGGCAAAAAGGTCGCTGGCAGAAGACTCTACAAGAGCTTCCATTTAAAGCCCTTTCAAAAGCTCTCTGGAGGCAGGGGACAGTGTTGGGTCCAGAAAGGGGTTACATTCAGTCAGAGCCCTCTCCCAGAAGAGTGAGCACTTAGTGCTGCACTGTCTGAGCCGTTTCCTCACTCACTCCGCAAAATGGACGTTGGCCGAGCAATATTCAATTTGACTGAGCCGCATGGGATCGAAAACAGCACTTAAATTTGGTCATAATCATTAGTGTTAAAGGGCAAGTGGGAGAGGAGGGCTCGTTCTGAAGAGGAAAAAGTCAAGCATTCACATCAATGCCCAATAAGCGCAAATGCGTCATCTGCTATAGCGTCTTCGAAAGGAATTTATTCATGTTTCGTAACTTTCCTAACCCCACTGGAGGAGGCCACAAAAACAGGAGTAGGCTAATAAAACCAGGGAAGAAAATGGCTGTGACGCTCGTTGTGTCTCCTCTCCGGCTCCTCTCCGGCTCCTCACAGACGGACTAATGGCTCTCCATCACCCATCAAGCCATCAAGATAAACAGACACACGGCTGCTATTTCCATCGGCCTTTCCCGTCACTAGCGTCTTGATTTTTAGTGTACAGCGTTTAGCCCCACTCGCTGCTCGGGGCCTTTGAGAGAATAAACGGTAAATTATATTCTCTCCAGGGCTTTCAGAGAGAAATGGCACTCTGTTGGAAAACAGCAAGACAGCTTCAACTAAATTTATTAATACACAAATTAATAAAAAACGCATTTATAATGCTTTGAGACTTGCTTGCAATGCTGCCTGAAAGACAGACAACATTTAGGGCAGCACACCTTTAACTGCCCTTTTCATAACGTTGCATTTAGGGCTGCACACCTTAAATTGCCCTTTTCATAACGTTGCATTTAGGGCTGCACACCTTTAATTGCCCTTTTCATAACGTTGCATTTAGGGGTGCACACCTTTAATTGCCCTTTTCATAACGTTGCATTTGGCAGTTAATGAGAGAGAGTAAATGGAGCCAATAGAGTGGAGGGAATGTTCAGATTAACACGCAACACTCTGGACTACATCTAGAGCTGAACATACAGTTTGTGGTGTTGGTGTTTTTGCAATGTCTAAGCCACAGAAACTCACTTAGCCATTCCTGTCGGAAACATTGTTTTCTTGCCTTTTTTTGCCACAACGGCTTCTTCTGAATCAGACACGTTGTCTGACTTTTCCTCCTTGACCTCAGGAATGCATTGCTGTAGGCTCTGGATGACGCGACGTGACCTGCACAGTTGACTAATCACTCCCGGACCCTCCCCCGCTCACACACACTGGCCTAAACTGGCTCCCCGGCTCCCCAGTGGATCACTTGCTACCCCAACAAGAAATAATAATAATAATAATAATAATAATAATAATAATAATAATAAAACAATTGGAAATTTGCAGATCGTATTTTCTCTTCTCCCTTAACTTTCATTAATGTGATGATGCACCATGGGGAGTGCTTCCAAAATCATGCCAGCTCGGGTTCATTAAAAATTCATGAGCCATCATAAGTTTTGCCTTTTTATCCCTCGTCTCTGCTGAAGCTCACCAGAGGCTCAATGTCCTCACTCCACAAACTGTGGCATTGTGTTGACACTCTCCAAGTACCCATAATGCATTTCTCAGAGGAGTCTCCCCAGCGTGTCCTAATCAATAGAATAAGGTCATCATTATTAACAAGTGTTCTGCACACGCTAAATTATGCAGAGGCGAGGCCACACCGGTAGTCATTTCTGGAGGGCTAATACCTAGATTAAAACAACCCCTATAAAATATGCCCAGTTCGATGTTGCTGTTTCCTTTATAAAAAGGACAAATTTATTCAAAGCAGCCCTATTGAGCAAAATATACATCATTGCATTACATGAATGTTTATCATCTCCTAATTCAGCAGACCTAATTCTCATCACCATCCATTTTCTTTGATCATTAGCAATCAAATAAGCCTATGATTTGGCAAAGACTATTGTTGGCGCTTTAGTCATAGCCCAAATAAGATTAAAGTGGCAATGTAATCTTAGCCTAATGTCAATGAATAAAATACTGTGACATTCTTTCAAAGCTTCTTTTTTGGTAGGCTACGCAAGCCATTGATGCAATGTTCTTTCTTCTATTCCCTGACCACAAATGCTTTATGACAAAGCTCTTTAGAAGGAAATGCTCATTTTTTTCGTCTGTTCTTGTATCTCCACAGCTTAACTCATTGACATTGTGCTGATTAGGCTGCAAGAAAGTCAAGTCGCAAAAGGATTTTACACTGAAAGACAAACCGATCACCAGATGAGTAATATCAAAAGTACTGTGTGCCTCCATCGGCTTTCACCTAAGATTGAAGAAAATTATATATTTCAGGGCCAAAAGGAAAGGGATGCCTGATTATGGCAATGCTGTTTAGAAGATGAAGAGCCCAAACAGCTGTTTTTGTAATGTGCCTGGAGGTGGACGTTCAACCCTCAGGGCTTTTAGGTAAAGTAACTGGCTCTGCAGCACTTTTTGTTCTTTGCTGCAAGCTTTCAATGGATGGTCAAGAGGAAACCACAACCCACTACTACAGCAGAAAATTTGAAAAGTCACCTCATTCCACCATAAAGGTTAGCTTAAAGTTCAGTTTATGGCCTTAAAAATGTTCCTGCTGAATCTGTTGACTAATGTTTAGCAGGAACTTAGCAAAACTTACAAAGATATTTCTTAAAGGTTACTAGACGATGTGAATAGCGGAAAAGCCTGGTTTGTACACTGGAAACCACGTGTGAATGCACACTGAATACACATCAAGCACAATGAAACATCGCACAGAATCCCGTATCCCCAAAAAGGTCTGGATAAATTCATAAGCACAAAAGTAAGGATTCAGTTCAACTGACCTATTCATTTAAAATAAACCTTGTGACTAACAGCAAATGACACAACTCTATGAGAACGCAAAACAGCATTCTTAGTCACCAAAGGCATTACAGTGATTTCCTATATTACCCACATAACTCCACAGTAACTACCACAATATGTGTTCCCACCAAAAAGAGATCCACAAAAGACTATTTAGATCTTAAGCACAGTACCAAGCAGGAGCTTTTAATAGCTCCTTTTTGATATCGCTGATGGACCTTTTTGCAAAAAACATAAGACTAATGTGAGATTTATGAGAGTGGTATAATGGAGAAGAGAGAAGCTCGAGACTGTCACTGCTTGTTAGGCTGTGCCTTGTATCTAATGCTTGTCATTTGAAAACAAGAAATATATAAAAAATAAAAATAAAATGGGGGGCTGTACAAAAATTAATTAAGAGGTTTTTTCGTCTGGGTCCTTTGAAGTAGTAAATTTATGGCAGTGGGAAAACTGCTTACTAGCTCGTTAGCATAGGGAATCGTGGGAGTCTGCATTCTCAATTGCATTCAACACACACTCACCAAAATGCCCAGCTCTCTTGCCAGAGGGATTAGATGACACTCCAGTTATAAAGGAATTCTGAAAGCCCCGGCCAATTATAAATAAATTCTCTTTTCTCCAAAAAATCTGATCCTCTACTTGATCAGCCAGAGGTGAATACAAAGAAAAAGCCGATTCAGCCATTTATTCCTTTCCTGCTCAGGAAAAAGGAGGTTTATTTCGTCACAACTGTGGAGGTGATGAGCACAAAAAAGGCCATTATTCCATACTAGAGTTCCCAGGATAGAATATCTCCAAACTTTCAAATACGCTGACATACTGGATGCAAGCATCATAGGATCATCAAGTCTTCAGTGATATTAAAATGAATCCAAACTAGAGAGGCACTCAGACTGCATCGCAAACATCATCTCCATGGGAGAGCTGGTATTCTATTGTGAAATAGGCCAATATGAAGGACTTCATAAAGCCCACTGTGCTACACAGCAATCTGACCTCTGACAATGACGCCAATATCCCTTTTGAGAACCCATCCTGGGCTGGAGCCCTGTTGTTTCTCTGGCCTATTACAGGCAACAGCCTTTTAATGGCAGCATGCATTACCCTTCCGCTAAGAGACACAAAGAAACAAAAAACAGACCCTCATGTTGTGTCTGGAACCGTTAAAGAGCAGATCCGTCACCATCACTAAATACGCTACTGTGCATCTAGAATAGCCACTTAAGGAGAGTGGAACAAGAAACCCCCTGACATAAGCTTTCAGCCCATCTTTAAAAATCATAACAGCATTTTAGCAGTGTAAACAAAGCATTAACTGTCCATGAAACTTCTGATCTCTGATCTTGGGTAGAAACATTGTTTTGCCAGCATGAAATAGGACAGCTCTCACATGAAGTGTTTGACCAAAACGTTTGTGGTGATAATTGTCAAAAGCTGACAAAAGTCAAACACAACGGTTGACACTTAAGGGAGTAGAGTCAGAATCATCCTTCCATTATTTCTATAAAACTACTTACACATCACAGAACAACTTAATAGGCCATCTCTGATTCAGTTCCATCAGATGAGACTTCCAAAGGCTCCCCTAAGCGTTCATTTACTAAACTCAGTAATGGAGAATGCACAAGAGAGAGACATTTGGAGGACTGATTATAAAGAGACGAGCATTTCGGAGGTAAATAATATTTCAAAATTACAATGCGTGCTACACTTATCACAGCAACCTTGCTGTGGCTCCAACCTCACTGCCATCTGAGGTTGTTTTTCACTGAAGTACTGCGCCATAACAGCTTTGACAAAGGATTGGCATTTCTTTGCTAGACTAACTGACAGTGCTGTGCCAGGACTAGATGCCAACATTAACCAGTCACAACATTTAACACCATCTGTTAAATGTTACGTATTGAACAAGCCAATTTATCTTCAATCATCATCAGAAAGTATTCTGAAGTGTTTAGAACTTTTGTGAGATAACAACACAGTTTATCGATTAGCAGCCCTGACAGAGTAGTCACACTCCAAGAAAGTTATTTAAAGGAAATCACATGAAATTACATATTCAAAGATGAAGCTCTAATTTAGCCAAAGGTCTGGATTGAAAAGGCAAGAAGAATGTGACAAGGAAGAAAAATAAAATGATTATTGGTGCTTTAACTGACATATTAAGCAATTATGGTCAACTTGCACACAGCTACCAGCACCTACCACAAACTGAAGGTGACTGGAGAAGCCGAGATACAGTGCTCACATGCACAATAGGGTAGGTGACTGCAAGTACCATGTGTATTTCTGCATACATTCAGCCCATGTGTATTCTGCATGATGTATTCAGCTGACCAATACCAAAATTTTGACAACAATCACACAAACAAGCAGTGCACAGGCAGCGTGCCAGCAACCACTATGCTCTTTAATCTAATCTATTAAGGACATCAATGTTTCTTTGTTTTCTGATGAAAGACTAACAGTTCCCCATACACATAGGACACAAACAGGCTTTCTCAAGCTGCAGTGGCTTTGCAGTGCATTTCAGACACTGATCAATCCAGCTACTTACAAAAAGGTTTTTACAGCAAACAAAATAGTATCCAGATGTAGACTTCATCTATCTAACAAATTAGCACACAATCATTTTCTCATCAGATGCTAAAGCCTACATTTGGTTCAAGAGTCACTGAGTGAGCAAATCCATCCAATGTAACTCCCTGTGGTGGATGCCTAGCTGGAGCAGCTTGTGCATGACGCAAACGGTTCTCCCAAATTACCTCCCAATCTGCACCAAATTTTACCATTTTCCTCGTTGTGTGCTTTGTAAACAACCTGAGACATTTCAGTGCAGTGTCAAACTGGGGCAGACTATACAGATTGGTTTGTTATGACTCTCTTGGTAACATTTTACTTGGCTATTCTGCCCACAGAGACTAAAATTGCTGTTGAACGATCACTGAACATCAGCGAAACAGCGCAACCACATACAACCCCTGACCTTAACTATAAATTGTAGTCAACAGATAGTTTGTTGATAATCTGAGCATCTGTAGAATAAAGTTAGTGGGCGGACTATCAAGTGAAGTGTGACTCTGAATGCTTTCCTTTTGCTTTCCTTTTAATGAAGTGTGACTCTCTTCGATGTCCCTTTGTCAAAACGAAGGTGAAGAGGCCGAGAAACGAAGTTGAAGAGGGCGACGGAGTTCCTCATAATTCAACCTACTTCAGCAACATCACGTGAGGTTGTAACCGAGGGGTAGTTACCACACCAAAGCCTCAGAGGCAATGGTTTCTTGAGGCTGAAACAGCTCTTTAAAACATATTTATGGTCGCACATAAAATCTTCTGCTGGCCAAAGGTCAGTGAGAACAGGCTCATCAAATGCAATGTGCTGACCACATGGTTGAATGTTTTCACCCACAGGTTAAACATGGCCTCTCGCTCTCAGATGAGACCACTTCTTGGAACAACGGGCCACTATCTAAGGACAGGTCTCACTGGAGCCATGTGTTGACACAATGGCACCTGCACATCAATCAAAATATAAACAGGGTTTTTCCTGCATAGAGAATTGTGAGGTGGCCGCTTCAGTAAAATCTTGTCGTCTCCACCTCCTGACAAATTTCTAGTACTTGTTTTCACAAAAATACATTATTTCCTAGCATTGGTCTCTGTGATTTGACAATTGTAACTGTGGTATGCAATTTTCTTTTTAATGTTATCCATAGGAGCTGCTCTCTCTGGCAATTCATTATCCATGCCATGCCCTCTGCATAATATATTTGAGCATGACTAAAAGCAAGCCTTCAATTAAGACTTTACCACTGAGATTATGCAAAGTGCCTGTAATTTAGCAACAAAAGGGGAATAGCTAGCCTGGGTGCCATTCCGAACTTACTCCCGCCCCACGGGAAGTTCGGTCTGGCATTGCTCCATTGTGGTGGAAGTATGCTCGCCATAAATCGGGCGGACCAATCAAATCAGGCTTTACGATGATGGACAGGTGAGCAACAGCGCCTGGTCTATCACGTCATCTGAGCACGCTTAGATTAGGTTTATGTTTGAAACGCTGTGGCTAGAAGGATACATGGCTTTTAAGACCCCATAAGAAAAAAAAATCATATTATTTAATGGGTTTGTATCACTGAAAACGATTATTTCTGAAAACTTTGGCCAAAGTTGAGATGTGCGAAAACTGGTGGTTTCACTTTCATCAAGGGAAAACAGCACTGTTGCATTGCGACATGTTCCCTCGTTCGTTTGAAATCTCTGATTGACCACCTGTTCAAGGGATTTGCAACCATTGCCTTTCCCAGCTGTTTAACATGTTTGTAGCAGATCACTGTTCAACAGAATTATTTTTAAAAACGGAGGGAATATAGGAGCAGAAGGATGGTTTGTGTGTTTTCTTCCTACACCTCACGGTAAGCTATTACGTTGCTCTGATTGGCTAGGTCTATCCAATTGAGTGCAGAGGCATTCCCCCCCTGTATCGGTTGAAACACGCCTCCATAATTACGTCCCAATTGAGCAGTATCAGACTCATATTCTGACTAGAATTTGAGTATGACAACGTCAGGCTAGGGAATATCAGCTCAGAGGTATGGAGGTTTCCAGGTGGGTACATTGTAGCCAGAAGCAATAGGCCTAATAAAAAAAAAATAGAAATATGGAGGACTCCTACAAACACACACACAGCTCTCATGGAGTTCCATCCCCAGGATGTAACCTGACTTGCAAATTGATACATTTCCGATGTCCACACACTAGGGCTTTGGCATGTACACCAAGAACTGAGCATACTGTGAACCCAGAGGACATTCATATTCTCACAACCCCTGCCGTCTCCCACTGCTGAGATGGCTAGGGGTGGGAGGGGGCAGGTGCAGTGATCAGACTGTCAATAACTACATGCCACAGTGAAGATCACATCAACCACACTCAAGTAGCTGGCTCCCCCGTACACCCTCTCTTCTTAGGCACTCAATGAGGGAACAGCAGCTTGTTGCTCGAATCCAATTGCAGACATGCCACTAAACAAACAGAGACAGGCTAAAAAAAACCTGTCATGACTTCTTACTTTTTACTTTACATTGAGCCATTGTCACCTCAGATGTGGGTCTCAAGGACACCCTCCTCCTCCTTTTCCTTGCACCCCCACCCCTCCCCACCACCACCCTCCAACAGGGGAGTGCAGGAACTCATTTTCTTGTGAGCAAGGATGGGGACAAACGCTTTTAACATCTGCTTGGAAGCACATTGTGTAACCAACACAGTTTCCAAGCGGAAAAGCCGAGTCACATCAGCAACCACCGGTGCTGACAAGAGCCTTGGTGACTTTTTGGCAAACAAGTACCTTGTCCGGCGAGCCGTATAGTCCTCCAGACACACTTGCGGCTGGACACATCAAAGCAGGGTGGATAAAAATAGATCATCCCTTCAATGCAGCCGAAAGACGCCCAAGCTGGTGCAAGCTGAAGCAGCAACAGGAACTACTTCGGCCCCATGTGAGGGATTCGGCAAGCAGCTGAGTGTGGTCCTGCAGCTGACGGCCTGCCACCCAGCTGTTTGACACTCAGCCACGCTGCACCCCTGTCAGCCACTCACGGAGCCTCTCTACAACAGCTGGTGATGCAGATAGGAAGAATCACTAATGTGGGCAGTGCTTTCCCCTCTCGCTCAGGGAAAGTCACACAAAGGCAAAAAGTACAGAAAAAGAGGAAAGAAAGACGGAAAGAAAGACAGAGGCCACAGAAAGAAAGCTGCACGCTATTTTTGGTTGCTGATGAAAGTCATAATTAGCACAGATAGAGTGGCAATCATGTTGGTAATGGAACATAATCAAGATTGTGCTGTAACGAATGAAAACGGCGTTAGGTAACGACATTATTTTTTTCAGTAAAGGGGTAATCTAATTAATTACTTTCCCGTAGTTACAACGCCGTTAAGGTTACTCGACGTTAAATGCGGTGCGTTACTATGCATTGATTGAATAAACTGTAATCCGAACGCACCCCTGGCTCACAGCTAGTGAGGAGGTGGGTTAATAACGACATAAGCGATTATGATTGGCTAAGGCAGAGTCATGTTTCATGATAGCCAATCAGAGCCAGTGTTTTTACACACTTGCCAGCACACGCGCCACACAGCACCAGCTAAAATAGAGATTCGACGAAACAGCAGAGGTCAGGAGCAATCCGGTGAAAAGTTGGCATTTTCAAGGTGGAGATATAAGCACTACTTCAAATTCATTGAAGTAACGCAAATAGTTACTTTCCCTGGTAACGAGTTACTTTTATCATAGAGTAATTCAGTTACTAACTCAGTTACTTTTTGGAACACGTAGTAACTATAACTAATTACTTTTTTAAAGTAACGTTCCCAACACTGGTAATAAAACAAATTTGTTTGAGGGGAAAGTACCCAACAGGACATAAACAATAACTGCCTTCACATATGCACTGAACTTCCGACATATTCTATTCTATAATTGCCCAACGCATTACCCACACCTGACACTACCAGTCTAGTACTACCAGTAGGCCTACTATTAGGCTAAAGATTGTCTTTTAAGGGACATTTGCAATGCCTTGTGGAACTTATACATGAATTGCACTTTTAGACTCTTAGACTGTTACAGTCAGATATCAAAGCTTCATGTTCATTGAGTAGCCTAATGACCTAGAGGTAGATAGATAGATAGATACTTTATTCATCCCCAAGGGGAAATTCAAGATATTGTACATCAACAGACCTACGGTTGACTTCAGCCTGTGTCATAGATTTTTGTTGTGAGGCAGAAAGATCTAGCTTTTGCTGCTTGGAGGACTTTGCTCCGAGTCCTTCTTTGCTAGTGCATGGAGAGCCATCATCTGTGGTGGAGGTATCGGTGTTTTTGGCCACTAACTTTAGATGCGTGTGTGAGATGCTTCATTAAATTAGAGTTGCTTACAACGGTTGTCGACAAAGTCTTCGCTCCTGGACATAATGTACATACAATGTGCCGTTGGTCTACAGACTACAGTCACTTTAAGATAATCTATTGTCCCCAAGAAATGCACAATAAGACTCAGGTTTCTTTGAAGAGCTGGACAATGAGAAATGTAATGTCACAATGACTGCAATGTCACGTCGCATATCCGCGGATGATCTGTGGTTTGCTTTCCAAATGGTAGGCTACACGACAGCGTTACTGCTTCATACCGGTTTCATGCGATGGTCACAATTCACACATTCGCTAATCGCCAACGGTGTACGTAGGCCTATGCAAAAAGTTGTCTGTCTTAACTAGACAAAACAGATCACCAATGTTTGAATTCGCCGAAAAAAACAGCCAAGTTAACTGACAGTAGGTTGAGAGGCGAAATAGTGACACTGACTGTGCCATTCGTGCCGAGACTACAAAGGCTTCTTTCAGCAAAGAGAATAGGCTGATCTTGCTTACGAAGTTCAGCCGACTTTAACATTCATCACTTAACCTAGCAATGGTAAGCTTAGCAAGCTATCATACTGGTTTCAAATCTTAAATTAAAACTCAGTAACAATATGAGATCCCTCCGTTCACTACAAATCGACCGGTGTGTTCTAACGTAATTCCATTTCATTCCTGGAATACTCTGATCAAAACAATTAAATTTCACTCTCATCATAAGCATCGCCGGCAGGAATAATGTCTGGACTTGGTGTTCAGTGAACTAAAGCTCACAATTAGCACACGTTAGCTATGTTAGCTAGTTGGCTAACGTTTCAGTTTGGAGACCTGTCTTCTTAAAATTCAATCACAGCAAACCAACTGATAGCAGCACTGAGCGGCGCCGTGAGCACCTCGCGATAACATTATTGCCGTCCTCTTTCGTGCAAATAAACGCCTATTAAAATACACTCACAGCGACACTAACACTTACAGCAAATTCCTGTAATATTAATGATAGAATAAATATTTTCCAACATTCTACCACTAGTCACTTAGGTGAGTGTCCGTGATCAACCCCCTTTGTATTTAGTAAAATGCAAAATATCACGAGCCACAGCGTAGTCTTACAATAAATGCTTGTCGCAAAATCAATAAGTTACCACCAACCAAAGAGGTTTTCTTACCTTTCGGTTCAATGTTGTTCCCGAGTAGAAATAGTATGCTATACCAAGCACCCAAAGGACGGCGAAACATAATAATATCCTTGATTTTCTCCGCATCGCTATGAAAGAAATGTGAAAAATCAGTGGGGCTAAGGATCGCTTGCTTTGATTAAAGCTCAAGTTGTCCGATCTGTGACCAGCGTTTGCTCCTTGCCGAGCAGCACTCAAAGGCTCCAGCTGCAGCCGTGTAGAAGGAGCAGGAAACAGCCAACATCACCGGGTTAGAGGGGAAAGGGTAACAGATTCTAATCCAATCACGCTCTACAGAGGCACCAAAGGAGGAGGAGAGATGAGGAGGTGGGCTAGCCCGTCTAACTGTAGGCTACAGCAACAGAGGAATCGTTGTTTCGAGTCTGCAATTTAAGCGTGATAAATAAATCTGGTTCGATACAGATAAGACAGACCCGCATGCATATAGGCTAAAGCTGCTCATGATATTCATTCGTTTGATATAGAGACAGAACTTGAATTTCCCCTGGGGATCAATAAAGTATCTATCTATCTATCTATCTAACAAGATTTAGGGTGATTTTTGTAATGAAACGGATGCAATCTGAAACAATAAACAGAAATGCTGTCAGTGAGGGGAATGGAATTAACAAGCAAAATGCATAGGCAAATTGGTAGGCTAATGAACTCTGTGATCTATTAGGACTGCACGTAGGCTAGTTTAGACTCTTCTGGGCTGGGCTGCAGTTATACTGCCGTCTTATGAAGTAGGCTAATGCAGTGCAAAAATATTTTCATGTCCAAAATATTGCATATCTGCAGTAAAGTACAAAAATATTGTATTTCCTGTCTGCATGAATTGATATTTCCTCTATTTCAATCTATAAAGTGGCAATTGGTCTTGGTCACATATTACTTAATAAGTTACTATTAATTAATTATTATTATACAGGAAAACTACTTTATGGTTATAAGGATTGGTTCACTCAGCATCTAAATATGAAACTAAATTAGAAACCACATTGGTAAGCCTCTCAGATGTCTGCATCTAGGACAGGTCTGTGTAGTCTTTCATCTCACCTAAGCCAGGAAGCCACATGGTATGGATACGGCTTACACAGAGAAACTTATAGTCGATAAATGTTTAAAGGTCATTTCCATGATCAAATATGATTAAACCTACCATCAAAATCTTTTGATTGAAACAGTGTTGTAAGAAACTAAATGGTTAGACAAAGCAATATACTTTGTCATGAATACGTAATCCCATGTTTTGATAGTCACTTATAAAACACTGGTTGAGTAGTGATCATGGCTTCAGTGATGTGCATGCTGTGGACAGTTTGTCTCAGTCTGTCTTCCTAAAGTTCCCGTCTGGCTCCAGTACAGCTGAGAGCTGCCTGCAACTCATTATCTGCTGCAGAATCAATAGACTAAGTCTGGCGACAGCAGCCTCCCCACACTCTTCTAGAGCCTTCCAAAGTGGGCTAGGCTCTGAGCACTCGCAATTAAAATTATAGAAGAACAGGTTTTGATCACAAGATGGCCATGGCCTCAGCATTGCTCAGAGGATCCAGCCAAAGTCTCTGTAGGTGTGATTAGGGCTAATGTATAGGAGCCAGGAGGGCAGGTGAAGGGAAGAATGAATTCAGGTATACTCGCCTAATTAGCTGTGGTGGTGGTGATGAGAAGACTGCACAGACTTCTGTGGGACAAGGGGAAGAGGGAGAAATTCTTTGGAGAAGGACCTTTTTGACAACGAATGAACATCTGAGCCTTGTTCTGAGCCATTGAGCCAGTACAGGGTAAAGTGGAAATGGTGATCTTAAGAAGACCCTATCAATGCATCAGAGAGATCAAAGCAGCAGCAGCAGGTTTATTTCACATAGTACATGTGCTTGTCTGTGTGATATATTTAAATAAGTTACTATTGATTTTATTATTATACAGGAAACTACTTGAAACTTGCTTGTAGGTTATGAAAGTTATATAAAAAACTAAATTAGAAACCACATTTGTAAGCTTCTCAGACATCTGCATATAGGGGCCAAGTCTGTGAGGTCTTTCAGCATAAAGGCCTGAGAGGAATCAACCTTGAAGGGGGGAAAGTGCCTTAACTAACACAGTCTCATCAACAATTTATTATTGCAAAAGTCAAGTTTGTCTCCATCTAAAGTCAAGTCTCCATCTATAGGCATCATTAGGCTTCGTGCCATTTAAAACTCACTTTGCACGCATTCCCAAAATGGTTTCACATAGCTGATGGCTCTATCAAGCCAGACATTACAAAGCAATCATTTTGGCTCTCATCGCTGCACCTTTTCAGTATATCAGGCTGAAAGTGTATTACGACCAAACACAGTTCAGAAATATTACATAGCAATAACTGCCACAACAAAGTTCCCATCAGCCTTTTATACCCTGTATCATAATTTATAATATCATAATTTACACAGTATCATAACAGAATGGGGTGGGTTGTGTGTAACACTAAGGACATTTGAAAAGACTGACTGATTTTTATACATCAGTGAAACTTTTTTATGAACTAGACCTCAAACGAGTCTTTGATTAAAGCCTTTGAAGGCACCTCTTTTATTAAAGTTACATGAGGAAATGTATACCAGCACGAATGGGCTTTCCACTCCAGCGGTCTTGCAATCAAATCTTGGCTAAAACATGGTACCTTGCATTCTGACAACTTTAAGACAAGTAATACTCTCACTATCGATGTTGTTGCTTTCCTTTGTGCAGGGACAAAGTTCAGGAGAAAACTATTATTTCTGTGAGTGACACACAGTGATGTGTGTTTGAGAAGTGGTTCCTTGAATGATTCCTCACAAAAGTGAGCAAACCAAACCATCTGTGGCCCCTTCTCAGTACAAAATGGATGGTTGGCTATGACACTCAAATTGCTGTAGGGGAATAGGATAGACGTAATTTCCTTAGCTCTCCATCTATACGGTGCACTATACTGTGCCAAGGCATGTCCACAGTCAATCTACACACACACACGGGCGCTCCCCTCGTCTTCCGCTTGTGTGTGGTGTTATGACTACACCCCCCCGAGCTGCTCACCGTGTCACTCAGCTCACTGACTCTGAGGAGCCTATGGCTGAGCTCAGAGCTGGCCCAGTTTGTGCAGCTGCAGGAAATATGGGAGAGGGGCTAAAGAACCAGGCTGAGGCAAGAGAAAGCACACACACACACACACACTAAACCCACATTTTTACCTCTATCACTCCTGCTTGCTCTCTCTCTCTCTCTCTCAAACACACACAACCCCCATCTCTCTCTCACACACACACGCACCCACCCAAACCAAATCCCCAACCATATCACTCTCTTGTAGCATGCCTTGAGTAGATTGCATAACCCCAACCTCTCCCTCTCCCCCTTGTTTCATTTCTACCGCTCTGGGTACTGGGTACAGCATGTCTGTTTGCCTTCACTGGTCAAGAGGAGCAGGAATGGGAGGAAGGCACCAGTGTGTGCCACTAAAGTACAGCTCCCTTAGTGCACCCCTGGGCCCCATCTCACAGTTGCCCTGGGAGGCAGATTAGGAGTGATTGTTTTAAGTGTTCCCTGACATCTCATTAGCAAGCCTGGAGTCTGGAGAATACTCTTATCTACACCACTCTCTCCCTACGTCTACACACACACAAAATCAGGTCAGGCCTCAAACACACCTTGAGGATCTCCTATGTTCCTGGACACCTAGAGACAGCAATGGTCATTTCGATCTCACTGTGAGATCAGCTCTTCCTGAAGGCCTGGGGAGTCTTCGGTGGGTGGGGGTAGATGGGTTTCTTTGGTTGGGAGCCAGTAGAAATGAGTGGTGAAGGCTCATTACTTCCCAAAGCTGACTCTTACTCCATAATCATGATCATCATCATCAGAGTCAGTCTCACTCCCTAATCATAGAGATGCAGGCTATCCTGCAATTTCCATACATACACATTTATCTTTTCCTAGTGGAGGTGTGTGTGTGTAAGATCCTTAGGTACAACGTGGCACCAGCATTCCTTGTAACTTGCTGAAGTAGTTGTTTTCAAGAGACACAGTGTGCTGGTCTCACAGGAAGACCGTTGTACATTCGACATACATGTACGAGTCTATAAGCAGTTAGGGCATCTGTGGAAATGAGTGGAAAACACTATGGTGTGCGATGGGGTGTGGTGCTGTGCTGTGCCACGCCAGATGCTTTTTTTGTGATAATAGAAATTGTGATGAAGGATTATGACGTAACTCACAAACTCTCAAAAACTGATACAATTTGAAGTTCAGAAAATGCCAGAGTGTTAATGAGACTACCAAATGAAGTAAGCTTTCATGCATCCATGACCAATCCAAATCAGATGTTTCACACTGAAAAAGTGGAAGCATTCTGGGAAAGCTATGCCATTAATTCACAATTTTGATTGGGAGCTACAACTTGGAGGACACCCAAATCAAATCTACAACACTATTCAAAATAAACTGTTTCTATGATGGTAATGACCAGGGAAAAACATTATCTCCGATGACAGATTATTGCTTAGAAAAGGGCAGACCAAAAGAATTCTTCAGTTATGAAAATACCTACACCACTTATCAGTGTCAGGAAAGAGGAAGCACTAGGGACTGAAGGCTATATCACACAAAACATAATGAGGCCATCTTTCTCAAACATGGCTAATGGCAAATCACGCCTTAATGAGCTGTGAAGAGGACTGCATATCCAAGTTTGGTACTGCGGTGTCTCACGGCCCTGTGAAGGCTTGGGAGGATCACCCCTTTGTTCTCCATCATTTGGAAACAATCTCCAGATGCAATCACATTGTTGGGCCATCTCTGAGAGGAAAACAAGAACAAGTAACCACAGTCTGAATGAAAACAGCATGTGCACATTTCTCATGTGCGGAGATTTATTGGAGACAAGACATGTCTCTCTGGACCAATACAACATTTAAAAAAAAAAAGCTATTTACATTTCTGCAAAATTGTACATGATTTCCATAACACAGTTCTGTGATGCCCCAATTTCATGCCTTCTTCTCAGGCGGTGTACTTGTCCTCTCCCTGTCTCTGGGCCTTGTGGTAGTGCTGGTAGCTGCCGTAGAGCTCGTTGAACACCTCGCGCAGCCCCGGTGGCAGGGTGGTGTTCAGGAACTTGACGTCGCGCTCGGCGCACAGGTCCATGATGCTGTAGATGCCCTCGGTTAGGTGGGCCTTGATTTCTGGACGCAGGGTCACCTTCAGAAGAGGCGAAGAGCAAGTAGATGGTTAATTGCTCAACGTTCCATGTCCAACAAACGTTAACTGTGTTAACTCACAAACATCTAACACACACACACACACACACACGCTTTTCCCTTGGGGTGGGGGGGGGGCATGCATTTCTTCTTTTCCATTTCCTTCTAGATGACTGGCGGCATGAAGATCTGGTTTCAATTTGGCTGGGATTTTAGTTTGTAGCTTCCCTGCACTGAAAATGTTAGTGGTCCGACAGTTCCTTGAAACACCGGGACAGGAGTCTTTCGCCTGAAGAGCACTTCACATTGCGAAAACTAACTTACAAAAACTGTGACTTTGCGCTACTGACAATCCTATTCACTCTCCCCTACCCACCTCATCATTATTCCCTCACCTGCGCAAACCAAAAGTGAGCTTTAAGCCAGAGTGGAACGTTATGTTCTGCCAGGTGGAAACTGGGTAACTTACTGGCAAGGGTTTCCAGACGCCAGCCAAATAAGCAGTTAAGGTGCGCCTCACACACCGACGGCACCTGTGAGCCGACTGGTTGGGCTTTCGAAAGTCTCTGAGTGTCTTTGTCTCCGAGACTCAGCGTGTCTCCGGGCCTGGGTAGGGGGGAAGCTGTGCTGAACCTGCCTGCACTGTGTGTGTATTTGAAATGGGGAGAGTGGCTTGTGATGGGGATGGAGGGACGCGTGAGGGAGGAGGGAGAGCTGCGGCAGGGTTACGTTTCATGGGTGCAGTATGAGGCCTCGGAGGAAACAGAGACCAGCCGCGCGGAGTCATCGAGCCAAGCAGGCAGAGGGGGGTGAAACTGAGGAAGAGAGGGAATGCCAATGTGTGTGCGTGCGTGCGTGCGTGCGTTAGTACACGTGTGTGTGTTTTCTGGTGTGCGTTTGCACGTGTGTGTGTGTGTGTGCATGAATTTGCATGTGTGTGTGTGTGTGTGTTTTCTGGTGTGCGTTTGCACGTGTGTGTGTGTGTGTGCATGAATTTGCACGTGTGTGTGTGTGTGTGTGTGTGTGTGTGTGTGTGTGTGTGTGTGTGTGTGTGTATATATATATGTGTGTGTGTGTGTGTGTGTGTGTGTGGAGAGAGAAAAGGTGTGACTGTGGAAGAGCGAGAGTGTGAGTAAAAGAGCGTGGCTGAGAAAGAGTGGAGGGGGGAAAGTGCCTAAGAAAGTACTTAACATGTCGGTACATTTCTTAAACACCACAAAGGCCATAAAATAAAATGGTTAACTGCTGGTACACATTAAGATGATGACTATTTCTTTCAGTGGGACGGCCTGTTTGGAGAAAGATGGTTAGACTGCTCTTCAACAAAACGCCACTTCATGATTTCGAAAGGGAAATGTAGAGTACATTCCACATAGGCAATATAAAGGGATTACTGTTACATAAAGGCCTTTTTTTAAGGTGCAACTAGACGGTCAAGGAATTTTGCTGTAAAAAAGTGTAGCAGCTGAACTCTCTCCCCCTCTCTTGCATGTCGTGTTTAAAGAACACAATGCAAATATTTCACAGCAACGAAACCGGAGTGAAATCTGATGCCGTCACAGATCTTACCTTCTGCAGATCGCTGACGTACTGCGCCACCATGAAGGACGAGAGGACCGTGAAGCCTTCGGCGGTAGTGGCCACGTGCGAGTACATCCTCTCCACCAGTCGAGCGCACTTCAGAAGCTCTCCGCCGTCCTTCTCTGCTGCTGTGGCACAAGAGGGACAGAACCTGAACTCCGCAGCTCATCAAAGGGGGACGCGACAGAACCGCCAAACCACCAAGATAGGGGGCGCACTTTAAATTGTCTTGTCTAATAAGATCATAGTGAAGACGAAAAAACAACATGCTGTGCCTAGAACACCCTGAGAGAACTGGCAACCGCTAATGAGATGAGTCACAGCACAAACTTGCCTTTGTGACTAGTTTCCTTTCCCCTTCATCATATGGAAACATATACGCATAATGCATGTACAGATGTATGCATGCATGAGGGCAGATAACGCATTTGCCCCTCACAAACGTCAGTGTAGATGAGACCACAACACAATGCTTGTTTTCACTTGAAAACAAATTCAGTGGCACTACATCAACAATGGTCTCTTAATGATCTCCACGAAGCCTTGGAAAATTGTGCTGTAATAAACAGCACATTAAAAAACAAACGCTCCCTTGTGGAATACGCCGTGACGCCTCCGGTGTGCAAGTTGGGCTTTGATGTCTACTGTACAGACCTGGGTTTTCAGTGATAACGGGTGGAAGAGAAAGTCTCTCTGAAGCAAGTCACTTTCATCTTAGAAAAAAGAGAGAGAAAAAAGAAGCCTAATCATCAGGGATGGATCAGGGACATTAAAAAGGTGTCCAGTTTCCAGGCTAGTGAAGCCACGCTGTGAAGGGGGACTCTAAAGGCTTTTCAAGACAAAAATCGGACGTCCTTGTGACTCCCTCTACAGAGTTTGAGTCAACCCACAAAACCATAGGGAGAGGTGTCTGTGTGTCTGTATGTGTTCGTTCCTTCAAGAAAGTTGAGACTCCCAAAAAAAAAAAAATTCACCATAAAGGGAGCTTTGAACATTCCAGGTAAACAGGCCCCAAGTAAAAGAGCCTGTTTTTATGTGTGTGTGTGTGTGTGTGTGTGCACGAGCGTCAAAACTCCAGCCCTCAGAACCAGGAGGCAGTTTAAAAAGTTGATAATGAGACCTGGAAAAAAAACTATGACTGCAGTCAGACCTGTACCAACCAATTTGCAGCCCAACTGCCCCCTGTTTTTTTGGTCATCTGTTTGACAAGCCTTGGTGCTGCTCCACGGTCCAACTGCGTTATAATAAGCGCATGCACAATAAGGCTTAATTAGCTGCTGGGAATGCTCTCAGGCTGTCCGGGAGAGGACTCATGGCAGGCCTGGAGTCAACCTCCGGAACGAAACACTTGGAGCCATGCGCTCGTCAGTTGGGGAGACTTATCAAATCAGGGGCGACGACATGACAACTTCACACAAGAGCACCAGACACAACACTGCTAAACATGTTAAGATTGCAGCTCACTTTAACACACAAGGCCAGAATAAAAGAGACAACAAACTTTGTGAGGAAGAGATTACATTAGGAGTAAACACATACCCTTGCAGAGCAGCAGTGACTGACAAGTAAGAAAAATAAAACGAAAAAAGGGTCCTGGACTGGACATAGGCACAGCAATACACTGAAATATGATCTAAACTGAACTTGATGGATGTACTTCTAAGTGGGCCAAATAAATACTTCAGCTTTGAGAGAGCTAAAGGCCCTTGAAGTGGATGACATGATGAGAAACATATGTCATAACAGAATTCATTAGAGTAACATAATTCAGTTTCATAACTGGTTCTGATGAGCCGTGTGCATAAATGCTCTTTTTTCTTCAACACATACAGTACATCTTCCACTGTGGAAATACTAACTATATCTGCCATATGTTCCTCTTCCACTGGCCGGTGGTGGGTGAGTCAGGCATGAGGAGATTTAGACATTCTAAGATGTAGGCAAGGCTGGAGAAGCATACCTCTGTCCACCTCTCCTTTCTGTTTTCCCTCGGACATTATGGAGGCCACGAGTCGGTAGAAACAGTTCAAGAAGGCTGGAGCTGCAGTCAGCATCACCTAGACGTCGAGAGGAAGGTAAAATAAAACATCAAAATTTGGAGAAGTTAGTGACACCTGCTGTATGGGGGAACAAAAATGATATGTTGATTGTTGTGCCCTTTAATGTGACCTTAATTATGGCAAGGGGATACAGATAATGAGAAAGCAGATGAGGTCTAAAAACATATTTGAGCTTCATTTAAAAATATTTGGACAGTTTTTTTATGGTATCCTCATATTCATTTGGATGACTGCAATTTGAAAGCGATAAAACACACATGCTTTTTCTAGCTATCTGCCAACCCATAGTGTTTTTGATAGTGTTATCCAGTTACTTACTTCAGTAGCTTTTGATAAAAGCTGCAATGTCTCTCTAACACTTACCAGTGACTTTGTGCTTTTTTTGCTTAAAAATACATTTAATATTTCCTTTTAAGTCACTACTGTGTGAATAGCTTGTGAGCGACTCACATAAATTAGTCAAGAACATTCAGAAGTTGAAAGCTTCGGATCTGAGCCCCGGCACCTTTTAAGCGGCAACGTTGTCAAAGGTGCCCCCAGAAGCCACTCTGCAGCGGTGCCATGCTGTGCGGCTTTTTAGCTCTGATCACAGTGAGCGCTGCCATGTGCCGCCAGGTTCTTGTGAGAATCAGGCGAACTTGCCCACACTTCCCCAAGTGTCTCGATGTGCCTGTGAGTCATTGGGCAGCAGCGAGCGTGGTAATGGTTTCCATGCGCTCGGCAGGGGCCTTGCCAACATTGTACCCTCTCACTCTCTCCCTCTCTCTCTCTTTCCCACATCTGCCTCCACTTACTTGTCCCTTCGCCATACTATGAGAACGCCTTCCAGACACAATGATTTGCTGGAGGTGTGACCGAGGGCTTCATGAATGTGAACACCCTGTAGCTGGCACCTGAGAGGTTAAAGGTGCTCTAAGCAATGCCAAACGTTTTTTAGGCTTAAACATTTTATGTCACTTACTGCAAACAGCCCCTAGCCAACCTCTAGCTGTCTGTGTCCTGAATACACTGTAAAAAAACGCAATCTCTGTGGACAGCCCAGGCTCCAAGAACGGCAACAAAAACAACCTGGGCAAACCTAGCCCATGAAAACATAACAAACTGTTCCAGCAAATCACAGACGAGATCTTGGCGTTTAGGAGAGTTTCAATTGCCGGAGCAGTGCGGGGAGGGAGGGAGAGGAAGTAGCGAGCTAGCTCTCTGTTTTGTTTGAAAGTCAACAGAAGTGACGTTACCCAGCATCACTTAGAGCACCTTTAACTTTACGCACTTAGCAAGAGTCAACACAATAGGTCTGTTACCAACGACACCTTGTACCCAGTACTGACGAGAAACTAACCTTACCTGAGTCACTACACTCAGGTACACTATACCTATTAACTTCACAATGGAGTCTATATAATAGCCAATGGGAACCAAACTCTCGTCCAGATTAATACACTGTAGCTGATATGGACGTAAGACTAATATACATTTAGAAAATAGTACTTTTCTTATTACCTGAACAGACAAGAGACTAACTTTACTCTACCTTGGAGGCAGTGAGAAAAAAGCAGGGGAATGGGTTTGAGGTGCTAACTGGACACAGCCGGCAGAAACCATACTGTCCAAACGCTCCGGAGAGCTGACTGGCAGCACACTCTGGCAGCTGGATGGGTGAAGACACATCATTAACTAGAGTGGGGAGGATTGGGACACACTGCCAAGCAGTACAGACAACTTTTCATCATCCCCGAGAGTCCACCAGGATGACTGTGGATCTTGAAGTGAATGACTGGCGAAAGCCAACACTGGTCTGAGCAGTACCACTGTCAAGGTAAGGGGAATGGAATGAGATGACTTTGAAAGATGGGGGGGGGGTTGCATAACCAGTCCACGTATCCTCTGGGCATTTCCATAATGAGCCAACAGATTCCTTCTCCGGAGAGGCCAGTCCATGAGTCCAAGGCAGTCGAGACAAAATATTTGCACCAAATCACTTTCTGATGGATTTGCTGGGTGATGGATTTGACAGGCTGAGGCAAATCCAAATGCACACCAGGAAGAGAGAGAGAGAAATACAAAGCGCTCTCATCTCCAGTTTGCCCTCCTCAGGAAGAAGCCCAGGCATGCCAGACATGTAGGCACAACTGGAGGAGTTTAGATCTCCAGTCTCACTATCTAGATCTTTTATAACGCTATAAAATAAAATAAATGTCTCTTGACATGAGAAGCAAGGAGAGGGAAAATAAAAACAAAACCCATGTTGGAGGGAGGGATTTCTAAATCACATAGTAAGATGTTTGGAAAGACAGATCCTATTTTTATGGAGACGATGTGTCGACAGAACAACACCACAGTGTCAAACACAAACAGTGATTCACTCGTTCTAGCTGACAAAAGCGTGATTAAAGGGAGGAATTCCTAAATCCCACAAAACCAGAGAAAAATATTAAGATGGGAGGCAAGAACTGAAGAGAAAATTAGTCATTTGTTTTGTTGGCCCGGAAAGCCACATTGGATTTCTTTAAAAGGTGCAATATGAGGTGCTTTTAAAAAAAAAAAAAAAAAAACACGATGTCAGTTCAACTCTAAAAGACACCACAAAGACGAGATTTAACAAGACATCTTGTTTGTTTTAGGACTTTATGCAGTCATTTGCATTTTAGGTGCAGGTGTAAGTCATTATTGTAAGCCTAAACAGGTCAGTTCTGACAGGAATACTACATGCTGCACTGTTAACGAAAAAACAAAAAACAAATCTGGCATGGCACAGCTTGCCAACAAAAACTCAAAAGTCCAACCTGAATTAATGAGTTCACAATACATAAAGCTTGACAAAATCAAAACACCTCTATTAAATCAAACCCTTATATTTGGCAACAAGTGACAACTACGGTTTATAACTTAAACTTCAAGACTTAAAGTGTTGGCATACACAGTATTCAACCATCCTTCTATTGGTGAAAAATCCCTATGGACATAAACATAACAAACATTAAACATAAAGACATCCAAGTACTACCATGTTCTGTACTTACTTCCCAAAGCTAACAAGCTGAAGCAGCTAGAACAGCCACTCATGGGTTCTGGACCCCAGGACACAGGGTACAGTGGAATCAAGTCAGGAGGCAACACTAAGGCTATGTTTAGGTTACAAGTGTATGAAGCTCCATCTTAAGTGATACAATCCTATCTTTCCAGCTTGACCATCTGTATTTGTGTTTGAAAATGACCCATATTTGTCATGATTGTCAACAGATCTTTGCCCTGAAATGACTTTCATGCGCAGACACACATGTTTGATTTACATTTCCGTGGTGGTCACATCCGGGACCAAAAATGCAACAATACCCAATTGCTTCAGTTCCATACACCACATTACTGATGACCACAGTAACCCAAAATTCCAGCACACTCATACATCACTGACACTTGTCTATGGGACAAAACTGAAATGAGAGTAGACTAGCCAAAACTAACTGCTTAAGCTAACTGCCTGAAGCCAGCTCCCTAAAACTTGGAAACAAAATGTCATTTTCCAATGCAATTTGTGTGCACAAAGAGGTGAGACAAAGGTCTCCGTCTTTCAGATTCTCCCGAGTCTACAAGAGGAGTCACCAATAATCCAATACTGTACTCACCTGTGAATGGCACTGGATGATGGCAAACAGCACCTCATGGATGGCCTCAAAGGCTGCATGGTAGTCCTGGGCGGACAGGTGGTCCAGAGGGACAAACTGTGCGGCCCCCAGAGCAAGGGTGACATGATGTGGGTTGGACAGCATTCCTTCCCCCTGACGGAGTAAAACTGCCAAAGCCTCCAGTGCCGGGACGGTGACAGCAGAGATCAGTGATGTCTCCTTCCCAGACTCCTTCACTATGAACTGAGGACAAAATCGCACAATGTCAAGTCATGTACGCTACTGTGAAATCAGCCAAATACTATTCAGAGTTCAAAGTCAACTACACAGGACGCAATCTCACAGAAGCTAGAAAAGAGGGCTTCATTAGTGGGGTAGAGTTTCAAAACGAGGTGTTAAGAGAGATTAAGAACGAACAGATGGGGCGAGAGAGAGACCCAGAGGAGAAATGGCCAAATGATCACACACACGCCTCTTTAATGAAAGTAGCTGACGTGCTGACATGCTGTCACAGTGGCCAACAAGAGGCCTTGAGAATCAGCACTTTATTTAATGCTCAAAAAGCATTGGTCAAAAAAGCGCAACAGCTGGCCGTTGGAATAGTTCTGGCTCTGATCCAGTGCAGATCCACATCTGCAGCAGAACCACCTCATTTCTAATTAGTGTCAGTGCTCTGTGGAGTATACAAACCCTTACATTAGCATTACAGTAGACTCAAGGCTTTCATTATCTCTTTATAGCCCTGCATATTGTTCCTTCAGATGTACTTAACCTCCCAGATTCAGATCCCATTTCATATGGATGAGTTTCTAGCGGCTAACATGAAACTTACAGCAGCCCCCATCTGAGCCCTGACGGATTTAGACTCAGTAAAAGTCAGGCCGGCGTAGTGCGTACACCGGCATGCATAATGCTTGTGCGCTTCAGCAAAAAACACACACAGCTCGAGGAATCGATGCCGCGTTTCTGTTTTTGTTTTGCGCTCGCGGCGAACTGAAAACTAACAGAGACGCGCCGCTTAATGGAAGCGGACAGGCGGCACTTTGGTGGGACAGCCCGTCCTTCTCCTGGCCGCGCCGCGAGAGCTGAGTGACAGGACGGAAGTGAGCTTGGGGGAACGGGGGAGCTGTGGGCCGGCATGTTCCAGCACTGGGCTCTGCCCGTCGGAAAGATGAGCATTTCCACCCGAGCGCATTCGGACGCCTCGGCGGCCTCAAGGATGCGGCAGAACGGAGAGGAGAGGCGTGATGTGCTTCACAAAGAGACGCATCTCACTCGCTTGAGAAAGGAACAGAGGGAAAAAAGAGCTGCGTTTCATTACTGTTCCGTGCCTGGTTCAGCCCCTGGGGTTTCCTGGGATAAACTAAAAACACATTGTGCTACAGTTACATCTCCTACCTAAAATCAAATGTCCTGCAACAGGCCTGTCCAAGTGCTTGGGCTTATCTGTCCTGGAACAGCAATCATCGCAGAGGGAGATGTATATTCTTCTACACGCAATCCATAACAGTTCCTAAATCGCCATTTCATAAAAACGCCCTTTTTTCTATTCACAAGGGCATTCATCCAGGAGCTATAAAAGCAGCGATCTGAGACCAAGTTACATCTAATAAAAACACCCAACTGAAACAGTGTACATGTTATTTTGCTGATGTTTTTAAAAAAAGTTGTAAATACTCACAACCAGAGCCGATATGATCTGAGGGGCGATGAGCCAGAATGCCTTGGAGCAGGACTCTGGGAGCCCGCAGCTGGCGAGGAGCCTGATGACGGTCACCGCTGAGAAAACCTCCTGTGACACACAACAGTTCATCTTATAGGGGGCAGAGGAGGGCTGTCTGTCGGAAGCTGTGAGGGACTCATAATATTGTGACGGCTCCACTGTCACTGGAGTGACACGACATGACAAGGAGAAAATTGGGTGATTCAACACCTCAGTGTCACAAATAATGTTAGACCCTTCAAAGGGGCCTTGCCCTTTTGCAACTTTACTTATCTGGATAAGCAGGATACAGTACAAAAAATAACATCTTCACACCAACATATACATCTTTTCTAATTGTACCTTACCGTATGAAGAACTATTTTGATACAATTGTATGCATTCATTTGAAATTCAACTAATGCCAGATTGAGCCTTGACATTTTATCTGTCAGCACAGCTGTCACATTAGATCAGATTTCTGCATTTCTGAGACTAAAGTAATGAGATCAACGTTTGTCATGACAGGTTCTGTCAGAGCTGCACTGACCCTGTGGTTGCCCTCGGTGACCTTTGACACGTCCAGGCCTTCCCTCAGCAGCAGCAGGAGGGAGTGGAACTGCTCCAGGGAGCTCGTGGCCAACAGCTCACCAATCAGATCCCTCACTGGAGTCTGCAGCTGCTCCAGTTCTGCCCGAGACAACCAGGAAGCTGTGCAGGAGAGACAGAAAGAGAAAAACAACGAGAAAGAAAATAAACAAATGAAAAAAAAAAACTGAAAGCAAATTCATTCACACACAAACACATGTGCTTGTATTACATGTGCAATGCATGTGTGGCTGAAGTGGTGATTGGTAATCCAACTGGACATTTCAAACTGAACAAGAGGACACAGTCAGTAGACAGAGTGGAAGGGCCACACAACTGAACAGGACACAGTCAGTAGACATAGTGGAAGGGCCACACAACTGTGGACATGTTTGCCCTCCTATTGTATTTCACCCATAGAATTGCCTCATGCGTCTCCAGTCTTGGCAGAAGACTATATCTATGGTTCGGAAACAATAACTGTTTACAAACATTTGGAAGTTGTGGAATAATTGATAGTAAAAGAAGATAATTATGGCTCCTGAAAAATAGATGATCTATTCAGAGAGGCTTGGAGCAAAATTCAACCCCGGACAAGAAGCTGACCGCTGTGCCCAATCATGGTCAGACATGAGAGACAGGACTACATTACTATTTAGGATAGGATTAATCTCTAACACAACGAGCAGGGTTGGGGAGAACACCACTGTCAGTCTGTTGGAGTTTTCATGCTACTGCCAAAGCCTCCCTTTTTTGAAAGTGGACATTTCATTTGCCTCTGTGACATGATGTTTGATACCACACATAACAGAATATGTGAATAACGCTTATAATCATTCCTTTCATATTGTTGTTTTGTTTTTTTTTCCATTAGTAGAGTTGCATAACAAAGTAACTGAATTCCGGGTATTTTTGATAAAAGGAAATGTGGGTATAATGGGATAACATTTATCAAGTGTAATTTGATTTTGCATGCTTGTTCTATGGCATAGGGCCATCAACGCAGGAGAATGTTTTGACTTGCATATAATGTGTTGAGGTAATTATTTTCATTTGCAAATGTAGGCTAGTACCTGACAATAATTTGTGAACGTTGTGCAAAATGTCCACAAAAAGGTCTTCGATCCCGGGCTCCTTGGCCTTCTGTACGGCACTGTAGTAAGCTGACAGGAAGTGCAGAGATGACAACAGGAAGTCCATGGGGCGTGGGGCAGGGCACAGCTCTTTGAGGATCTGCATGCCGCAGCTCCGGTACAGTCCCATGTGGCCGAGTGTTGGGGGCCGCTCCGTCTCTGGCGTCCCCTCCTCCTCCGCCTGGTGGGCGAGACAGGCCAGCTCGCTGCGCACCATACCTGCCACCATGTCCACCGAGAAGGCCTGGCCGGCCGCCCCGCCCACCGCCACCATCAGGCTGGCCTGGACGGCAGGTTCTGTGACCGTGAGAATTTTCCCCAGCAGCTGGACGAGCGTCTGGTCCAGCTGTTTGCTCTTACCCAGGCTGGAGGTCATGACGTCAGCTGCCGTGCCGAGCGAGGCCAGCAACAGCTGCAGGGATAAAAGCCTCGGCCGGTCGCCGCCAGCAGCTGCCGCCGTGGTGACGGCAGCCGCAGTGGTCACTGCCTCGCTCTGGACCGTCAGGAAGCAGGCGAACTGCTCCAGATTGAGGCGCACGCTGCTCTTGCGCTCAATGATCAGCTGCAGTAGGCTCTGGAGGAAGGAGCGCACCGCCTGCAGGAAAGATGACCAGTCTGTCTCGCTGACGTCGTCAAACAGGCCCTTGTTAGCGCGAGAGAAAAGAGAGGTCACGACCTCCTCTAGCAGTTTGCTTCCGCGGGCTAGTTTCAGGATGACCTGGGCATTTCTCCTTGTCAGCAGGGAGGTCAGGAAACAGAAGGAATCTCTAAGGAAAGCCATTTTGACATGAATTGCAACATCACTACAAGGCTGCGTGCACGTGACAATCATGAACGTGATCAGGAAGAGCTCAGAATAGTCTTTCAGGGACATTCCATCCACATTTAATGCAGTGCTGACCTTAAGCACGCGTACAAGGTCGTCAACTTGAGCCACAGAAAGGTCCATCAGTGATCCTGACCCAAGTGCGGTCAAGATCTGCTGAGCGACAGACTCCAGTCTCTTGACAACTGCCGGATCCACACCTCCGTCACCCGCAGACTCGTCTGTCATCACCTCTGTGTCACAGCCCTCGCTGCTAAACTCCTCATCCGTTTTCAGAAGGGACGGGCAAACGCTCCCAACACGCCGCGTGTCAAAAATCTGTGTCAAGCGCTGCGTGACGCCCCGCACTACAGCTGAGTAGAGAGCAGGCAACTCAATCAGAAGCGCACTGTCTATGAGCTGCTTTGAAATGACAGCAACACACAGCCCCTGCTTGTCTCCCTTCTCCTCAGCATCATTATGCAGCACTGATGTCAGGAGCATGCTAGCTAAATAAGCTACATCTTCATCTGTGAGGAATGGGGCAATGAGAGGCAGGTTGGTTGTCACCAGATACCAGTGAGCTGCTGGGTAGCTATCAGCATCCACACTGCTGATCTGACCATCCCACAGCTGGTCAAACTCGGCAGGCGACGATTCGTCTCGACCCACTATGAACTGGGTGGCATTATGGAGGACATCCAGGTTAATAATATCTGTGGCAAAATCGCTCCTCAGGAGGAATTTCTTCATCATCTGCAAGGCCAGAAACTTCTGGAAAAGTTGACTGACAGGGCTATAGCCGTCCAGTGCCGCCTGCTCCCAGTCCTTGACCAGTGCTTCAGAGAGAAGCCAGAGGCCTTCATCTGCTGGCTCGCTGACCTCACTGCTAGCCTTGTCTCCGGAGAGGGAGTATTTACTGCAGTGCATCTGGAAAAGGGAGTCCACCTCCACCCAGGTGTAGGTGAGCAAAAGGCTGGACTCTCTGACCTTTTGACCCCAGAGAGAGCCCGAGGGCGGCACGCCTCTGAGCCACTCCAGCAGAGGCTTCAGCGCCGCCAGCATTTCTCCCATGAGCCTCTGCGTCTGCCGGACGACGGGCAGGGGCGTGGCGTTGTCCAGCGTCTTCAGGCTGAAGAGCAGGGCGTGAAGGAGAGCGCTCAGCGCGAACATCTTCAGCGCGGCATCGCCGTCCCGGTCCCGGGCGTCCGGCAGGACGTCGCTCTGGAGCCGCTCCAGGACGAGCTCGCAGAGCTCCAGGCTCTGGCTGGCCGGGGTGTCCAGCAGGCAGAGGGCCAGCGCCTCGCCCACGGCCTCGGAGAGCAGCGGCGGCCGCAGCTCGTCCACCGCCGGCCGGCAGACCACGCTCAGCAGCTCCTCGAAGAGCCTGGGCAGCTGCCGCAGCTTGGCGTAGATGGTCAGCGTCGCCGAGATGAGGGCGTCCCGGGCCTTACGCACACGGGGCTCCACGCAGTCCGCGTCCACCCACACGGCGGAGACCAGCTCGTCCAGGTCGGGCTCCACGATCATGTGGTTGAGCGCCAGGAGGGTCTTCAGGCAGCGGTACCACGCGGGCGTGGCGGTCTGCGCGTTGTTGAACAGCAGCTGGGTCAGACCGCGGTAGAACTTGAGCTGCACTTCGCCGTGCTGGATGCGGTCGGCCGCCACGTTGTAAATGTCCCCGGCGAGGCAACTGGTCAGGAGGCTGTCCAGAGCAAGCAGGGCGAGGTTCCAGTTCCCCGCGTCAAACGTCTCTCTGAGGGTCCCGTCGTCGTTGAAGTCCAGCGCGCACGCAAACCTGGTCATGAGGTGGAAACACAGCAGCTTGTTCTCGCCACCCTTGCAGAAGGCATCCAATGCGAACTTGAAGAGCAGAGGAAGTGAAGTGGACACCACCGGGTAGAACACCTCGGGGTCAAAGGAGCCCGGGGCGCACAGCTTTGCCAGGACTGTGGTGAGCGGGGTGGACAGGCCTTTCCCCGCTCGGCCCTTCCTGCCGCCCGCCGCTGGCTCCTCTGTGGAGGAGGGCAGCAGCTCGTCCTTGTACGACTGCAAGCTGTCGGCGGAGAACAGCGCCATCTGCAGGACGGCGTCCGCCTTGCTGCGGATCTCCTTGCCGACGTGCTGCCTGACCCGCGCGGCGTCTCCGTCCTCCTCCGCCCACGTCCTGGTGGACAGCAGGTAGCGCAGCACGAGGAGAGGCTGGAGGAGGTGAGTCGTCACCTGGGCGAAGACGCGGCTGGCGTTGGCCTGCTGCCGCTGGACCGCCAGGTAGGTGGTCAGCGTCAGCTGCAGCACCTCCAGCTCGTGGGCTGGCAGGGGCTCCCTGCTGGGCTGGGGCCCCAGCCGGATGCACGCCAGGTGGCTGAGCCGTGCCAGCAGCTCTCCCAGCAGCTCATACTTGGCAGTGTAGGTGACCGAGAGGACGGGCGAGGACAGAATGCCACGCAGGCAGCTCAGCACGGTGGCCAAAGAGGCGGAGGGCTGGCCAGAGTTTTGCTCAACAACTCGGTCATTAATCACCTGCAAAGACGAAGACAAATGACGACATTTTGAATTGCAAAATTACAAAAACAGAAGAATAAAATAGTTAACTGCTGCAGTGATAAAAGCTGCAAAATCACATTTTTTGTAAGTGATACACTAGGGCAAATACCTGTGCCACTGTTATCCGCAAGCTGATGGTTTTTCCCTGACTCAGGACATTCTGTAGTTTCTTGCTGTGTATGATATCATCAAAGTAAACCCACAAGCCTTCCACTACATCCTGTGCCAAGTCAATTTTCTTGCTATAAAAGAGAGTGAGTGCATGGCTGGTCCAGTCGAATAAAACCTGGGGAAGAAGGGGAATAAATATTACAAACAAACAAACAAATAAACCTGAACAAACATAACATCCTAAAGGGAATGGTTCCAGACTATTTCGCTCTGTGTGGTAGTTGGTCGACTGTACGTTCTACTAGAACATTTGAAAATATGTCACAGCAATCCATTTGATAAAACAGAAGATTAATCTGAAAACATCTGGTCAGATTCAATGCTGAAAACATATTAGTTGTATAATAAAAGAATACATCCAGAGTCCATAATACATGGCTAAGTAAAGTTGTGTTTCATTTTTTCTTTTGTAGTCTCTGCTTGATCAAACTGGCACATGAAGGAAAGATCAACATTCTTACTTGTTCTTTATTTGGAAGAACACACTGTGGTGATATCCATGCAAATCTAGCAAGCTTCAGTTTGTCTGCCCAAGGTGTGTGAGGACTCTTTAGTTTCAGATGAATGCCAGAATATATGGCAGCCATAATTTATGCAACCTAGAAGAGGGAGAAAATCCACACACTGAAAATACATAATATATTCAAAATATGTAAACTATATAATTTGTAAATTATATCAAAGCTGAGATTTTGTATCACCCAAATCCAGGCGTGTGTCTGGCGCCTTGTTACATTAATTCAGCCTTCTAACCACTAGAGGGAGACATTTAACTACAATATTCCGACATGTGCTATCTTTGTTGTACGCTGCGGGAGACATAATTACTGCAATTCTCGTAACGTAACACCAACTCAGATGCAGAACATATGTATTAAAATGCTGCCCAAAGTTATTTCAAAACACTTATGTTATATTTTTAACGGTAATGACTAATGTTTTTCAAGGCACTGGTGATTAGTCCAATCCTGAATCTTAGACGTTAGCGTTAAATTAGCTACATTTAAAATCATGGCAGTCGTATATTTAAGACCTTGACCTTACCACTCAAAAATAAAAACAAGAATGCAAGCTATCGTGGAACAATTCATGCATATCTCTTAGTTTACAGGCAGAATAGCAAGTTGTTGGCTAACATGAAACTGACCCCACGTTGATGCTTTAGCTCCCATGTAGCCGATATAGAGCATGAGTACCTTAGTCGTGACACCATGTAACTTTAAGAGTTCCACTAAATTTTTAATTTCCCACATACATAAGTCAACAACACATCGTATCGATTGTATTATTAACAAATTGTACCTTCTCACACATGTGGCGCATCTGTTGCCGGACACTTCAACTTCAACCTCTAACCTTTACTCCCGCTAGACAAATACAGTCGATTAACTACTTCATCAATGAGAGGGGTTGGTTGCCCACCATCTTTCCAGTACATCTTTGGGCACACCAGAGAATTTCTGGCAGACCAAATATATACAATCATTGGTACGTACGTACTTGTCGTACGTGTGTGGTGAAACAGGAAATATACGATATAATTGCAGTAGTATAATTATGAGAAGAATTAAACGCGAATTGCTATTTTACGTTAGGTGTTTGCCCATTATACATGGAGTCTCGTTTCAGTGTCACTTGTTTGTGTGCATTTAAGCTTTATATTACAACTATTATTCATATAAAGGCAGAAACTCGGCATTTTAAAAACGAAAAAGAACTGAACGTGTTGCAACAATCAAGTGAGAAGGAAATAATTTCGATTGAACATGCCTGAAAAAGTTATATGTGTATGTGATCGGCCATTGGTTTGAGTGCCACACTTGTGTGTAGCAGTGTAAACGCCGGATGCTACACTAGGGTCACCTTTTCGTCTTCGGACTATACCTCTGACACTGTGGATACTTTTCTTTTAGGGTGTTTGTACGTGCGTTTAGTGCTTATTGTTGATGTGGTTGAGAGTGTCAAATGAATGTGTTCGACATAGCTGTAGCCTGTTATCAGTAAACAGATTGTTGTGACAGGGCGTTAGTAACAAACGATAGGAGATAGCAGGGCGCAACAACCCTTCTTTTATGTGGCTGTCATGAACAGATAATGTGAAATAACTGTCAAAAAGAAGAGTATAGCCTTTCCCATTGGGCAGATCTTTTAAGGGGGATGCAGCTGTCGCGAAGAGACCGTTCACTTTATTTGGCAACTGTGTTGTAGCAGGCTAACGTTAACAAGTTATGTTGTTAAACATTGTCCATTCGAAGACCCGATGTGTTAGTTAACAGTTTAAATTGTGTTTCTATGCGGTTGACCACCTGACAGCTAGGTTTAGTAGATGCTACAGGATGAAACTCATATTTAAGTTGACAAAATGCACAGCAGTGAACCTACTGAAGCGCAGGAATACACATTGCGGTCAAAATCGGACGTACTGGGTGGAAAGTACAGTTCTTAAGGGGTCATGGAAGAGACGTGAATATGTAGTTTCACGTCGCATGCCACTTTCTCATTTAGAGTCTGTGGTCACGTCGCCATTGCCCTGTATCCGACTTGGAGAGGTTTCAGCACCCCGGGATCTATGGAGACTCTCGACGCACAAACTGAACTGTTATAGTACCTCCACTGATTCGAGGCCAGCCACTCAAGATGGGGTTGAAAGTAAAGACAACGCAATCAAGACTGGTAAAAACCTCATGCCAGTACCATCGGAAGACATCAGAAGACTACTGCACCTGGCGCACCCGGAGCGATGGCGACTGTCGAGTATGTAGTTTAGCTGTTAGTCGCTTTGGTTAAAAAGCGTCAGCCAAATGTAATGTAATGTAATGTCATTTCAGGTCATGATATGGACATGGCAAAACAATCACCGATTTGGGTATTTTTTGTTACTGTGTGCTGATTTGATCTCTTGTTTTGTTGAAGGTTTTTTTTTCTGGTTCTCAAATAACTTTTTATTCTCATATTTAGAGAGACCTTCACGAAGTTAAGACAATAGCCATTGTGTTGGAGTTTTTGAGCTACACCTGCTAAAAACTGTATAGTATGGCTGTCACCACACCATATTAGTCTGATTTGTTTGTTTGTTTGTTTGTTTCTCCCACCTCTTCATTCCCAGCGGCCATGGGTTTCCTGATGGCCTCCAGTGCTGTAACCATGTCGGCTCCTTATTTCCTGGGAAAGGTCATCGACACCATCTATTCCAGCAGCACCGCAGACTTCAGTTCGTCCCTGACCTCCCTGTGTATGATGCTGGGTGGAGTGTTCATCTTTGGGGGAGCTGCTAATGCTGCACGCGTCTACCTCATGCAGATCTCCGGTAGATGTCCAGGCTTTCTCCTGAACTATCGACAGAGCTATGTACTATGATAATACTCTGATGAAGAACCTGTGCTGTTGTCAGTTCAGTGGTGAAGGGGAAAGAAGTGCTTTTGACATTGTAATGAAGATCTTTGATGATAAAGCTGGCTGCATATCATCAAAGTTTTTGACTAGTGGTGTTTTTTGCACTGCTTTTTTGCAAGTTTACTAGTAAATGTTGATATCACAGGAAGGCTCTTGGTAGCTCCTGGTTAGGTGACATTTAAGTTTAGTGATTGACTGGTTGTACTGTCATGACAATCATTCACAGGGCAACAGATTGTGCGAAATCTGCGGGAATCTCTCTTCTCCTCCATCATCAGACAGGAAGTCGGGTTCTTTGACAAGACTCGCACTGGGGAACTCATCAACCGCCTGTCCTCAGATACCACCATTGTGGGACGCTCACTGACGGACAACCTCTCAGATGGCCTGCGCTCGGTCGCTCAGGCGGGTGTGGGTGTCAGTATGATGGTGAGGAAGTTTCCTGCTTTTGTCTTCTGTTTCTGTTCTTCAAATCTGGTCAATTTCAATGTCAATGTCAATTTATTTATATAGCACATTTAAAAAACAGCAACAGTTGACCAATGTGCCTAAACATGTCTTTTCATTTCTTGGTAGTATTTATCTTCCCCAGATCTAACTACCAACTATATTCTGAAAAGAAATGTCATAGTGGAAGCAGTGGTGCAAGGGGTTGTCGTAATAGTTTGTGTCATAGTAGTTGGCCCAGTTGTTGTTGCTGTTGATGTAGTAGCAGTAAAGGGAAGTTAGTAGCATTCTCACAAATTCTTAAGCACTGGGACTTTTCTCAAGGATAGTAAAGTTTACAGAGACTGAAAGAAAATGTTTTTTTTTTTTTTCCATTTGACACTTTTATTCAAAGCGAGTTAAAGTTGAAGGACAACAATCAAGCTTCAGTAAGCTATTAGACATTTGTGGTGACCGCTATACGGGAGCAGAGAGAAGAAGTGTGTACGTGCAGTACGTGCCGCAGTGTGTCAGAGCATGTTAGGGTGTTCGAGGGTACAGGAAAGAATGTGATCTTGGAAGAGATGCATTTTCCAGAGGTTCTTGGAGATGGGAAGGGACAACACTGTTCTGACTGCATTTGGTAGCTCGTTCCACCAGCTCATTAAATCAATTGTGCTTGTGTAGTGAAGTGTAGGGATGGCAATGCATACATAGACCTGGTCCTCATGTACTGTGATAAAGGGGGGAAAACACAGGCTACACTGGCTGTTGTCCTCATGAACAAATCTCTGATGGCTAGCCTCAAGTGTTTTTACTAATGGAAATGGCTGAAAGCCTCAATGCCCTCCTGAAGAAGGGGTTTGAAACAAATCCAAACAAATCTGTGGAGATGGGCTTAGATGCCCTAAGAGTAGCCCGTCTAGGTTTCATCCCTCCGGGATCTCGTCAGAAAGGTCGCTTTTAAGCAGCACCTGTTGCTAAGGTGACCAAATGAGCAGACTCCATGATATACTGAGATAATGACTTCATAGTGTGTCCAGTTTCGGAGCAGACAGCATCTGCCATTTATAGCTTTATAGCCTTATTTGCAAAGATTGTTTCTTTTTGTGATTAAAATGTTTCAAGGCAATTCTATGGAGGTGGAAGGGTTTGAAAGGTTTATTTTCTTTCCATTAGCAGTTGTGCTCATAGCATTGCAGGTGTATGTCTTTTTTTCTTTTTCTTATTTGGTCATTATCTTGTTTGTCATTTCCTGTGAAATGACCGTCAACACTGAACTTATTTGATTGATGATTTACAGACCGGTGCAATGATCTTTCATTTGTTATCAGTAACAAAGAGGTGACAAGGCTTGAACTCATTTGCACCAGTTCTATATATGTCCCAGAACAGGAAGTGGGGCTGCACTACTGTAGCAGGAAATGAGGGCCATATCGGACCTGAGGAACTGGTCATGTAACTACTAAAAGGAAGATCACCCTTAATTACACAGATTGTGGCTGATTGTCAGCAGTGATGACAGCAAGTGTTTGTCAAGTCATTCTGGTGTTTTGTGTGATAATACGGACTATTGTGTTGTCAGCAGCCTTCAAGGAAGTTCTTCCAACTTGACTTAGGCATGTAATCTTAAAATTAATTCTGGGTTTGTTTGTGATGTAACATTGCCAGGAATGCCACTTTTTCTGTAAAATGTTGCGGCTCTGTGTATTCATTCGGTGAAAGTATATCATTAATCAACATGGGATACAATGTCCTTAAAAATGATTAACAAAATGGCATAATTAAGAGCCATCTTGTTTGATTAAGAACCATTGTCAGAGAGCAAATTGGGTTAGATTGTTGACCAATGTAATTGTGGGCAGGATCTCCCCTCCCCCTCTCCTTCACTCTGTTGCCTAGCAATGCAGATGGAATGGCAGTGGCATATGCTGTTCAAATGAAATTACATTCCAGCTGATCTCCTTTCACTGATTTCAGACATTTACTGAACTGGCACTCTCAAGATGAAAAACCAAGGCAGTGGAACAAGAAATGTTATGAAATATTCACAATATTGTATCACATTTTATAGATATTATGTAGTTTAACAATCTGCCATCGTCAGTTGAATTTTGTGGCAGCAATTACCCATGAAAGGTTTGCTTGTTAGTGCAGCACAAATTGGGTAATCGAATAAAAAGCTAGTGACCAGAACTAATCACCATTAACATCCACAATATACAGTTCTGTTCTATGGAAAAATCTGTGCTCAAGAATAAGATACTCTGATGATGTCATGTGAATTTGTGTGTCACTAACGTAGGAGTGCATTTCAGATTTATGTTCCTTTGTTGTTAGGTGTTAGGACATCTCTATGCATGGACCTGCCCTATTTCACCATTGGGGTACAAGTGTAAAAGATCATTTGAAATTATGTAATCCTTAAACCCTTCAAGTTATTTTACTGTTGGCAAGTTGATGAAAACAAACAATAGGGATTTTTTTGTTGTTGTTTTTTTAAACGGTTCACTTCTCTGTAAGAATAGTTGTAGACTGAGGATAATGATGGGTTGTAACTCGTCCATTGTTGTGAGCCCATTGTATAACTGCAGCAGGGGTTTTAATGGAAAACTCTGTAAAAATCCATTAAAGGTGTGCGTGGGAGAGGCGTCTATTAAAAAAGAGCATTCAACCATAAAGCAAGAGAAGGTGGCCAGGAATGCACTTCTGACATTGTTTTCTTTCTCTCGTCCCCTGTGTGCTTCCTTGTAGTTCTACGTGTCTCCCAGTCTGGCTGCGTTCGTGCTGATGATCGTTCCGCCCATGGCCGGCATGTCGGTGATCTATGGCAGATACCTGCGCTCCATCTCCAAACGCACCCAGGACTCTTTGGCTGAGGCTACGCAGGTAAATGGAACTTTTGGAATGCTGTCGGGATATTTCTGACAAAAGGAAGTGACAAGAAAGTAAACAGGCTCCTAAAACAATATTTTTCCACCTGTCCTCTCATCTCATCTCACGTGTCTCTCTCTCTCTCTCTCCTCTCCCTCTCCCTCTCCCTCTCCCTCTCCCTCTCCCTCTCCCTCTCTCTCTCTCTGCTCAATACCCTCTGTTCTCCCTCCCCACGTCTCTCTCATCGTCTCTCTTGATCTCTCGCTCCGTGTCAGCTGGCTGAGGAGCGGATCAGTAACATGAGAACGGTGCGAGCGTTCGGTAAAGAGTGGAGCGAGCTGGAGAAGTATGTGGGGAAGATCAACTACGTGTTCCAGCTGGCCAAGAAGGAGGCTGTGCTGAGAGCCGGCTTTTTCGGGATGGTGAGTGACCTTTAACGTGACTCGCCCTGGAACTTAACTTCTCAGGTGCTCTCTAAACTGACTCATTCACTCTCGCTCACTCGCGGGCTACGGCTATCATCTCACTCTCAATCACAGTCCAGACGCACTCTCTTAATATGGCCCATTCTCTCATTATCTCTGTCTTTTTCAATGGTTGCTCCCTGACTTCAGATTCTCTCTCCCATCACGAAGACTCACACTCTCACTCCAACTCACTCACTCCATGTTCTCCACATAAATTCATTTTCAGTCTCTCTATCCAACCTCTCCATCTCTCCTTAAGAGCTCCGTGACTATCTGACTGACTACAGAGGGCCACACCTGCAGAGACATCATCCACTGACCACTATGTTTCTCACCAGAACAACCTGTTCCTTGTTGTAGCTTTTGGTTTCTAGCGTGCCAAAGACCAAAGCCAAAACTGACATAATCTCTTTATCCTGACACAAATTACCCTCTTCTGTTCTCTCTCTCCCACTGTGTGTGTGTGTGTGACAGACTGGTCTCAGTGGCAACATGATGATCCTGGCGGTGCTGTACAAGGGCGGCTTGCTGACCGCCAGTGAGCACATGACTGTGGGACAACTCTCCTCCTTCCTCATGTACACCTTCTGGGTGGGCATCAGCATTGCAGGTGTGTATGTGTTAGTTTGTTTGCCTGACTGGCTGACCTACTGTACGTATTCTACATCAGGGGTGTCAAACAGAAGGCCTGGGGGCCAGATCAGGCCCGTCAGCAGTTTTCACACTTAAATACATACATACATCCTAGATGTTTTGGATTGGATAGGGAAAATTAGGAGAAAAAATAGTCACATCCAGTTGTCTTCAATGTGTAATAAGTAATATTTCTATGATCGATTGATCAAACCTAGCACTACAAACCATCCTCAGGAAGGAAGGGCTGACAAAAGTGACATGGCATGTAGGGTATTTCAAAAGAGAAAGAGCAGTATGTAACAGCAGTACATGATTTGTACCTGTTTGCTCATAAGTGGATATAATAAAGGAGCACCTGTACCTGTGCAGAAAAATGATAATAACCATGATGATGACGGCCCCCAAGGGGTCTCATTACAACAAATCCGGCCACGCCTAATTTGAGTCTGAAACCCCTGCCCTACATTGTTTGATTTCCTTGGAATTTCCCACCCAGATATTCATCTGGCTGATGAATAACCTTAAGTGATGTTCCAAGATCACGTTGCAAGGCAAGCTGCCAAAATCAGTGTTCCATATTTTTTTGTTTCACCTATACGCCATCAGCAGTTAACCAGGATGCCTTTTTGTAAAAAGATTCTGTCAGTATTGAAAGAGTTAATTTTCATTCCTCCAACCTAAATGATCAAGGCCAGTTGGTTTACATTCTTTAAACAGTAATATCTAATAGTCATCTACTTTTACCACTGAATGTTCTCTTCCTACATGGTTCAAAACCTTGTGAGAAGCCAAAATTGACCTTCATTTAATTTTTCCACCAATATATTTGCACATTTCATGTTGTCTTGTTGTGTTTCTCCTATGATCTTTTGTAGCAATTTATTTTCAGATTAAGAGAATATTGGACAGTAAAATTTCAGATTAGATCAGATCGCCGTGTTGTCTCTGTGTTCCATGTGTCAGGAAGGATGAAGCAAGTTTATTGATAGAGCGCTCTGTACAAAAGGTCATTCAGACGGTTTATAAAAACATGAAATAAATAGAAAGTTGTTCTGGACCATGCACGATGATTAATAGCCAAACAAGGTAATATATACAGTACAAACAGTGGTTTAATGCATGACAAACAATGACCATGTAGCTAGTGACTTACTTCCCTATCCATTAAACAGAAATTAAAAGTAAGACTAGTTGACTTCCCTGAAAGTAAACTCTCAGGAAATGGTAAAAATGTAGCCCAATTTCTTTAATAAATATTAAAATATAACATCATAGGCCTGAAAACATTAAGTCCTATGTGCTTGTGTTCCATACCACCACACATTGGATCTGTAGGGGCTGTGGGAGAGTACAGCTCATCTTGATCTGTGGACTGCAAAGCCATCCCCAAATAAAGTCATTAAACCAGTTTTCATATCATTGTTGGCGTACATTGATAAAATTATTTGGTTTAATCCACTATTATTGTGTAATAGTATAATGTGTGTCTGGGTTTGTGTTTTTCTCTGGTGTAGTTTCACATTAGTTGAAATTCCTGACACATAACTAAATTGAGCTGCACTAGAGAAGTGAGAAGAAATGCTTTTGCACTCGTGCATACTCTCTGTCTGCCGTAATGAGCTCTCATAACACATATTTTCTAGCTCCGAGAACTATAGAGATAGTAAATCAGTCAGTCATTGCCAGGAATCTGTGGCATGTCATTTTTATGGGTACTTTAATTAAGACAGATATAATTACTTTTTTTTTATAACCACCTAGCCAAAAGTGGCTGTTAACACTTAATGAGTTTTCAGGATCATTTATGTTGACCAAAAGAAAAAAAGTATGCTTCATGTGCAGTCCAAATATGGGACTCAACACCAGTGATTTGTTGAGGTGCAGGCTTTGACTGTTTTTTACTGGGTCATCCATTTGCCCTGTCAGGTTTCAGCTCCTTCTACTCAGAGCTGATGAAAGGCTTTGGTGCTGGAGCCAGACTGTGGGAACTCGTGGACAGAAGACCGGAGTTCCCCCTCGATGGTGAGCATGACTGCACTCACAGTGATGTCACACTTGCATGACTACGTACACCACAGAGATTAGGGGCAAAGGCCATGCACATACTGTATATAGCTCTGTACCTGTACTCTGCTAAATGCCAAGATTGCCAGGTTGAATCTAATCTGAATCTAATCTAATATAGTATATAGTTTTCACTTCATAAATGTGTAAGCTACTCCGACAATATCTAGGTATTTTTGTTGTAGCAATCCACAGCCTTATGCTAGTGACATAGTAGCAATTGTTGCAATGTCACAGCAATGCCTTAGTTATGAGAGACTAAAGCTAATGATATGGGACAGCTGTTGCTGGGCAATGTTCCTCATTATTGTGCTTCTGGCATGTTCCCACTGATATTGGGCAACAATTTATTTTCTCTAAAGCAGTGGTTCTTAAAACGGGGTACGCGTACCCCTGGGGTACATGAAGGCACTCCAGGGGGTACGTGAGATTTTAAAATATACATATATTTAAAAAGTAGAATCCATGCAAAAATACTTTTAAAAACAATTATTTAATGAATATTTCAGGAAAATATAAGTTCATAAAATTAATTTTATATTTCAGTAGGCTATTCAATTTTATTATCCTAAAAACCCAACCTGTCACATGCCACCCGCCATCACCTGTCAATCACTGTCAAAACTCAAACGATGGAGTCGTGGTTGAAGCGTAGCGGTTAGGGGTTACTTGGCTGAAAAAATATTTCACAGGGGGTACATCACTGAAAAAAGATTGAGAACCACTGCTCTAAAGCACTAATCATCAGTAGGCAAGTCGTTGTGATCATCCAATCAGAATAAATGGAACTGGTTATGTTGTTGCCCAGCAACATTGCTCAAAAAGTTGCCCCATTCACCTTATTCACGCGGCGGCCACTGTGTAAACCAAAGGGGTACACTGACTATATCATTAATGCTTTTTCACCACCTACTGGCGAATGCATAGAACCCTACAATCCTATGGACTCTGACGAAGACACCGAAGTGTCGAAACGTTAGTCAATTGCTGTGCACTACAATAAACAAATGTAAAAGCCATCTCCGTGTGCTTCGGTGAACCTTCTCCTTCTCTACAATCCTATGGTTTGTCTACCCTGTAGCCTCAATTTGGTTAACAATGGCCGCCGCATGAATAAGGCGAATTCGCACAACAGCGTATCGTCATTTCTCTGTAGTCTAGGTAATGTGTGAGGAAAAAATCACCCAACCCAAAACTAATTGCAGCAGAAATTATTTTTATTGTATTCAGTTGATGAAAATCCAAGTGGTGGAACATTGTCAAAATTGGAATTATTTGTGCATAGGTCAAAAACTGTACCTTTGGCAGTTTTGATCTTTCATAATACAGAGGATCTGTGAAAATGAGGTCCAATTCTTTCATAAAGGCATAACTTGGAGAACTTGTACTTGCCGTGGCAACCATTAAATGTTCCACTATAGCTATGTTATAAGCCTATAGTTTGCATCATATCTCCTGAATCAAACATGGTATCTCAGAACAAGTGATGTCTACTCCCAGGGATGGGCAGTAATATATGATACATGTATTTAAAGTACACATTTCAAATACAAATAGTATTTTGTAATTTTTATTTAATTGGGTTGAATAAAAATGGCTTCGTATTTTGTATCAAAACACTTTATAGCTGTGTATTTTTGTAGCTTAAAGATATTCCCAAATATTTTTGGTAAAACCAATAGGCCTACTTTTGATAACATCATAAAAGTGCAAAACAATGAATGTAGCCTGACTGGTGCTGACTTAGTAATTTTCCCACACTTGTGATCAGAATATTGAGATTCAGAAAGATGATCCAGTGCAAGATGAGCAACGTGAGTAACGTGTAGGTTGCTTACACACACACACACACACACACACACACACACCAGTATTCATTGACCCTCAGTCCTGAATGTGCTTGTCCGTATGCTTGTGCAACTGTCAGACATGTAGCAAACCACTGGCCCCTGCGCATCACCGGGGGGTGATCTTTCTTCTTGTCACTGTGCACTTGACAATGTTGGCTCTATTTCCATGATATTCCTACATCACTGCAGACTCACCAAACTCTGCTTGTACTGTAATGTTGACTCACTACCTAACTGCCTCATTGACTTCTGAATCTGGCCAGCTGGTCACATCAGAATGTTGAAAGAGGAATAATATATTACAGACACTGCCTTATATAGTGCAAAAATATTCCACTAGACAGGTGATTGGAGATTAGTTCAGATCGATGACATCATCAAAGATGGACTTTCTATTGGTTAACATCTCATGTTCGTCAGCGAACCAAGGTTATGGCTTTAACATTGTGGAAAACTTGCAAATGCAGAAACACACTGGCTCTACTTAAAGACTCAACAACCATTTCCATTGATTCAAAGGACCAAAATGAAATATAAAAATGTGAAATTAGTTTTGGTTTAGACCTTACTTTGCCTGGACTACTGCCCACACCTCTTTTTTAAGTATATTTTTGGGAAGTAGGTGGGGGAGAGAGATGTGGTGGGATCGGGAAATGACCGCAGGTCGGATTCAAACCTGGGTCCCCGTGGGCACTTGGATCCATATGTGGTATGGACGCTGTAACCATAGTAACCTGTTGTGCCACAGCGTCCCGAAAAAGGTCTGGGGACACGCAGCACATTAAAGGTTCCCGGATGTGCGGGTCTAGTGTATGTATCATCACCTTAAGCCTCCTGTCTCTTCTCCTCTGAATTTCTTCTCTTCTTTCTTTCTTTCCTCACACCATCTCGCCTCTCTTTCATCCCCCCCCCCCCCCTCCCCCTCTCCCCAGAGGGCACAGTGCTGAGACCTGAGCAGTTTAAGGGCCAGCTGCAGTTCCACAACGTGTCCTTTGCCTACCCAACCCGCAAGGACGCGCCCATCTTCCAGAACCTGAGTCTCCTGGTGCCGGCTGGGACGGTCATGGCTGTGGTCGGGCCAAGCGGGTCGGGCAAGTCCACCCTGGTCTCCCTGCTGTTGCGTCTGTATGACCCAGAGTCGGGTAAGACGGAGATACTGGCGAAATAATGTTGCAATATTCATTTATCGTGCATTCCCAGCATAAACACGGTCTATGTTTTATCACAATGTGTTGTGTGTGTCTATTGATTCCACATCAACCAAGTTCATGGTATGGCTTAGTCAGTCTATAAATATAGACAGAGCAAATTGATTCTTTTTTTAAGTCGAAGATTTTAAACTCATGTCTGCTCTAGTTCATCACATTCTGTCACCTCATGACACCTACTAGCATGGGTTAGGGTAATTAGCATGGGTTAGGGTAATTAGCATGGGTTAGGGTTAGGGTTATTAGCATGGGTTAGGGTAATTAGCATGGGTTAGGGTTATTGGTATGGTCAAGTTTAAAGCCTGCATCCTCATGGCTTTGAACAAGTCAGTGCTTTTTTGGTTTTACTTGCAGGCACTAGGGTGTAAAAGTGATTTATAGGGCTATGATGGCCCCTGTGTGAAGATGATTGACTATTTTAAAGGCATCTGTTGTTAGAGGCATAGTAGACATAACATTGTGTCACTCCACTGTCACAGGCATGATCACTATTGATGGCAGAGATGTGCGGGAGCTTAATCCTTGTTGGCTGAGGAGTCATATCGGAACAGTCAGTCAGGTAAATCCACCAATGACAATATTTTCAAATATTTCAACAACAAAAAAAAGATAAAATATGTGTCCTGTTTATCTGGAGACAAAAAAGAATGTTAAACGTTTTTACACAAGGTGCATGAAAAAAGATAGAAAAGTCGTTCCAAAACTTCCCAAAGCTGTAAGCTAGGGTGACAAATTGCTTCAGCTGTTCAGACAGAGTGTCACCAAAGCTAAAGCTAGACTGTCCAAACAGTTGAAGATGGACAGTAAGTAAGTCAGAAGTATGTTAAACTGGACTCTAAAATTAAAGTGGAGCCAATGCAAGGAAGCCAGGACTGGAGTATGTAGTCATGTTTCTTAGTACCTGTCAGCAGTCTAGCAGCTGCATTTTGGACCATCTGAAGACAATTTAGTAGGGACTGGGGGAGGCCTAGATGTAGAGTTGCAATAGTCCAGCCGTGATGTAATGAAGGCGTAGATTACTTTTTCAAGATCCTTAAAAGACAGGAAAGGTTTGATTTTGGCAATTACTCGTAACTGATAAAAGCTGTTTTTGACAACAGCACAGATTTGCTTGTCAAGACAAAGCTCTGAATCAAAAATAACATCAAGGTTCCTAGCATGAGACTTGACATATGGGGCACGGAAGTTATTTGCCATCCAGCCTTTAATATCCTCCAGACAACCCAGGAGAGACTGCAGAAAGTTGAGATACAGTTGTGAGTCGTCTACGTGGACGTGGAATAGGATAAGGATATACACACTCTTGATCCCGTGAGGGAAATTTGGTCTCTGCATTTATCCCAATCCGTGAATTAGTGAACACACAGTGAGGTGAAGTACACACTAATCCCGGCGCAGTGAGCTGCCTGCAACAACAGCGGCGCTCGGGTTAGGTGCCTTGCTCAAGCCGTGCCTACTGGTCGGGGTTCGAACCGGCAACCCTTTTGTCACAAGTCCAAATTGCTAACCAGTAGGCCACGGCTGCCCCTAAAATAAAATAAGATGTTGTGTTTCCTGATAATGTTACCTAGCAGGAGCACATTTGACACAGCCTGGTTCACAGCTTTGCTTATAATTATGGAGCTTTTTTTGATATCTTCATTACCTACTACATGCTATCTAATTATTGTTATTAAATTGATAAGTTCTAGTAAATCATATAGTTATTGATATCCATGAAGATTGACACTTGTTAATGCTTATACATTTTTTCTTCATTTTGTGTGGGTGGGTGTGTGTGTGGGTGGGTGGGTGGGTGTGTGTCATAGGAGCCCGTGCTCTTCTCCAGCTCCATAGCTGAGAACATAGCCTATGGTGCGGTGGATCCCAAGAGTGTCACAGCTGAGGACATCCAGCGTGCTGCTCAGATTGCCAATGCCTATGACTTTGTCCAAGGCTTCCCCAAAGGCTTCGACACCATGGTGGGGGAGAAAGGAATTCTTCTGTCAGGTTAGCATTTACTTACTGTGGTCATTATTGATTGTTAACATGTTATTGTGCTGTAACATCTTCTACTAGTAATCAATATGAATATATCATGATGGGTTGAACAGGAATTAGTATGGCTTATCTGAATGCATGTATTTCTTGATCCCATTTAGAATGTTATGTTTTTATTGAAATTGAGAACAAATTGACTTTTGCATAGATATGCTATAAATGGGACAAAGGTATTTAATATCACCTTTTTAAACTGTGGATTCAGTGGAAAGAGGTAAAATGAAAATGACACTTTTGTCATTTAATCTTCAAAGTGTTCTGAAGTGTTGTCTGTAGTCTTTCCCTTCATTGACATTCTTAACCAGATTTGCAGTGTTTCATCACATTAAGATTGTCTAGACTCAATTTCACAAAAGCTTAATCTTCCAATTGGGGGATCACTCGTCTGATTTCGTGATTATGTAACCTTTACATTTGTGCAGCATTGAATGTAATGGTCTAATCCCTCCTATCAGGTGGTCAGAAGCAAAGAATTGCCATTGCAAGAGCCTTACTTAAGGTAAATGATTTCACTATACATGTATACTGTTTTATTACCAGTGCAAAATCTGATTGTATTTGTTTTAATTTTGCATAATTTTCTCTAGAACCCCAAGATACTCCTGCTTGACGAAGCCACAAGGTAAGAAGAGAGCCTCTATTAATGTAGTGTCCTGTTTTGTGTGTTCATGAATGGGTGTCAATCTGAATCATTTCATCACGCTCTATCCACTTCTGTTGTTCCATTCTTTTTCTCTCTGACACTCCCATCTTTTCATCCTTCTTTCTCTTTCTATCCATCCATCTCTCTCTCTCTCCCTACCTCCTTCATCTCAGTGCGCTGGATGCGGAGAACGAGTTCCTGGTGCAAGAGGCGCTGGAGCGTCTGATGGTGGGCCGCACGGTGCTCATCATCGCCCACCGCCTCTCCACCATCCAGAACGCCGACAACGTGGCCGTGCTGGACCAGCACCACGTCGTCGAGTGCGGCCGCCACGCCGAGCTGCTGGCCAACCGCGACGGACTCTTCCGGAAGCTCATGGAGAAGCAGGCCTTCATGCAGGACGAGCAGAAGCAGGCCCTGTATGAGTGAGGCACCAGAGGCCAGGAACTGAGACTGGGTTAGCTCTGAGGGTCAAAGGTCATCCAGGACCACAGACTGATGGGGGACAGTGATCTGGCAGCACCAACAAGTTGTTTAATTCTGGCACATAAACACTCTTCAGACGCTAACCTGAGCGTAGTTTTGGGAATGGCAGACAAGCGCAGGTTGAGTAGCACCATGACCGGTACCTCAAGCTAACCAATGATTTGGGTGTGGATGCAGACTGAGGAGAGGATTATTTTTTTTCCACTGATAATGTATATTTTAAATAGGGTAAAGGAGCTTTGGAAAACTATTCTTTGACAAGAGAAAAGAACATGAAATATGCTTGAATAACAACCAACCAACCAATACCAACCGCAAGAAGACTGAAAGGAGAATGATGCTTGTGACTTATGCACAGCATGAGTCAGTCTGTGTGTCCACTAATCAAACCTGCCTTACAGATCTTTATTTTTGTGACTCCTTAGAGAGACACACAGTATGCCTGATGTTTTTACGACTGCACAATTTATATTTTTGTTGTATCCAAAAACTTGAACTGTACTGTATAGTTTATGAAGATCTGCTTTTGAAACTCTAAGCAATGACTCCCCAGGTTTTGAAGGCTTTATTTGACTGATTTCAGATGGACTCTTCTAATTGTAAAACACAACATTATGATGTTGTTATAGGTCTTTGTAAAACACACCTTGTCTTTTTGTCTCGTCGGTTACATTTTTCAAACATTCCTAATTGTCAAAGGAAATTGCAGCGACTGTAGACCTAATTACTGGAAGTCTTTATGACTTCTGTACAGTGCACTCTCAAGCTGGTTTGGGATCAGTTAGACCTCTGATCTTGGTGTTGGAATTGTTTGTTTGTTTGTTTGTTTGTTTGTTGTGTGTTTGTTTGTACACTGATGAAAAGAAATGATCAGATTTCTGTTTTCTAGGAGTGTTAAACAATTCTGGGTGACAAAACTAAGAGATCCAGTTAAACTGAGAAACCTCCATGGAAGCCCTCTAACTAACTGCATATTTAAAAGAGAAATCGACCACAAGTGCTGATGCTGAGATTATCTCCACTTCCACACAGTGCACTGAGCTGCTGCTTTGCAAAAGATGGCACCTGGGCAAAGCAGTGTAGTGATCTAAACCACTGGCTGAATCAACTAATTATTTTAATGACAAAAGTGGCCAAGGCTGGAATCAAAGTCCTTTTAGGCAAGTCCCTCCACTCGGCGGCCATATAGCAACGCTTTTTGGGCACTCATCGGGCATCCTATTCAGCAGAAATGCGCGTGCACAAGGCTTCACGACACCAATCTTGCTCCAGCGGCGAGTTCACAACACATGATTGGCAAGATGTCTTCACAACACACCATATGATTGGCTCAATGTATTCACATCACACCACATGATTGGCTCAATGTATTTACATGTCAACGTTTTGCCGAGGAAGGGGTGGGATATGTGTAGACAACGGCCATATTGGCGTTACAAACTAACCCCATGCATTTCTATGAATTATTTTTTTGAGTGCTGTGTCTCATTAGAAAGTCTCTGCTGTAATTGTATGATCAATTTTCATTTGACATTTGTTCCAAATGTAATTTTTATTATATTTTAGCCAATCTGTAGCCAAGTGTTTCAATTGATGTTGGTGTATGCATGTAGTCAGTGTCACAGGGTCAGTATGTCACACAGTTTTACTGCATTTTTTATAGAGAAACACCTTTTATTTAGAAAATGAATGTCATGTGCCTAGAATGCAAATAATTTGTGTCTCTCTGGATGCTCCTTTGTGGTCACTATAGTTTGTTAGCAACAGATGGAGAATAACCAGGACAACCTGTCTTTGTTCTTATACATCTTTATGAGTGATGTGAGTGCAAAGGAATAGGATTCATTTTAATTGAGCAAGTTACTGCACTGGCTTGAATGATGCACACTTTAATGACAGCTTAAAAAGAAGTATACAATACGTCAGAACTATATATATATATATATATATATATATGTGTGTGTGTGTGTGTTAAATGTCATATCAATCCATATGTCTATTTTTGATGTATCCGTTGAGAAATTATTTAATCAATATGAAAAGATAGTTTTGTGTGATAAATTATTAGGTGTTAAAGTATAAATTAAAATATATTGCTGAATTGTCTTCTCCATTGATTTTAATTTAAGGAGTTTTGTTACATTGTTTTATTACTTAATGATGATGTAGTACTGTTGTTTGCCACAAGGGGGCACAGTTGTCATATGCCGCACGCAGCATTGGGACTTGTGTGTTGATGAAGGTGGATTTCTCTTCTCCCCGCTCCACCTCTAGACCATTTTAGTAGCTCTCATCTACACACTTACACGTTAACCTCTGGGAGGTTGGCAGTGTCGTGCACACAGTAGATGTATGCAAAAGAATATTGCCTTTTATCGACTACAAAATATGTCCAAATAGTAATGTAACAGAGGGGTGATGAAGACTTAGATAAACCAGTTTTGTTTCTCCATGTATATTTCTCAAACTGCTCAAAAACAGAACTTCTGAGAACATTTCGTAGAGTTGCATTGCTTTTGTGACCCAGTTCAGTGTGTGTGTCAGTGGGCCTGTTTCCCCATCAACAGTGCAGAGTGCATGCGACCCCTGGAAACCACTGGTTGCCATTCCGGCTCCTGTGCCTGGTCTTGTGAAGAGAATCCTACCCTATTAGGGCTCGACACTTGAAGTGGTCCCCTGGTCAGTGGAGCGGGTAAGCAGCTTACCTCCTTCTCTGACCAGGAGGCTTGTGTGATGGTTAACCAAGTCCTGGTAATTGTTGTCCTAACAACCAGCACCTGGTCAACCAAATATAGCGAGGCAACACCAGTACTCAACACACACACACTGAAATTGAATATTTTACAAAGTAGCCTTGATATTATGGCACAGAAGTCAGACAACAGTAAACTAAAAAAAAAAAGAGTTTTGCTCAGTGGCTTCTGTTTTGTTATAGAGCAAACATTTAGCACCTCCAACTATTGTGAGAGTCTTTCTCCTTGCTCCTCCACACTTTTTCTAGATTATTTTGAGGAATACATTACAGTAGATTGCACTGCAAATCTATGGTGGCCTTTGTTTTTCTCTGTGAGGATAAATATTCAGAAACTTCTTTTTCAGATCACAACGGTCAGATATAACAGAATTCATTAACTGTTTTGGACATCCATTTATCCACTGTAGTGCTCTATATAGTGAATAACTGGTGGTTATTCGTGTATAGTCTAGTGCACTATGTAGTGAAAGAGTGGATGTGTCCCGAATGAAGGTGGCATTGTAACATCCTAAATTTCAGACAGCTGGTGCGTTTGCAAATATATTAGTGTTTCCCATACATTGACTTATTTGTGGCGGCCCACCACAATATCAACATTGACCACCACATAATGATTTTCCAGGTTGTACTAAATTGTGCTTAAATCTGGTTAGCATCATAACCACGCTGTGCTAATTTGTTAAACTGTTGCATTCAAGTTAATTCTACAAACCAACCACCACAAATGGAATTCAATTATCTGGGAAACAATGTACATGTTGCTATTTATCTTTACTAGTTGCTGAAATATTTAAGACATTCTATCACTATTTACCTCTGTGTGTCAAATGCTGGCCCATGTTGGCAAACACCTGGACATTTAGACATGCATCTTCATTATACACAGCAGAGGCCACACAGCTATAAAACAAAACACTTCGACACGAATTAACTTCACAGAACAGCTGCCTTTATTTTTAAACCTCAGAACTATAACCCCCAAACAAAAGTAGTCTGCCAAAAAGTGTGACATTAGCCTATGCATAAAACAGAAGGGGGAAAAAGAAACATTACAAAATGTTTGTGGGAAATGAAACATTACAAACTAGTCTCTGTTGCATAATGTTTTTTATAAACCGGATGGTGCACACCAGCAGCAGCTCACCGCTACTTGAATCCATCCCATCTCCACATCAGCGCTTGGTGTCCTTGCATCCTTAAAGAATCAACGTGTTGACTCCCAAAATAAAGAAATACATATCAAATCATGACAAGTAATAGACTATGGCAGAAATCAGCATATTGGCAGATTTATGATTAGCAGTTTCCACTAGTTCCACTTTTGTCTTCAGACACGAATTTATCTGCCGCGAGAATAGGCTACTTCAGGACCAAAATCGGATAAACCTCTTCCGTTATACCACCGTTCACTGAACTACTGCTATGGTCGCATAATATATGGGTCATCGGCGTCAAACGACAGAGGGTTGGTGGTTTTACTCTGTTAAGGCAAGAAACTAGACCAGGGAAGTCCTCCTTGTTGAGTGTGATGAACCATGTAGAAAGAAACTGTTCTACAAATCCTAGTCTCCATATACGGACCGCGCAGCGTGACTTGAGTTCATGACTCCAATGCCTTCTATGGGCAGCCGCGCACCCCTCAAAACGACGCAGTCATGTCGCTTGACTACTACGCACCCGTACGTTGACACTCTAAGAACCTAATATGGATGAGCGCTGGGAAAAAAAATCCAATAGAACGCATAGACATCCTCAATGCTGTGTGAGACAGATTTTAAAAAAATCAGAGGCGATGGGTATATAAGGTTCCCCTTGGTGTTCGTCCTGCCGTAGCGGGACCCAACAGCGATAGCCTTTTGCATTGAGTTTCGTCTGTGACCGGCAGCAACAAGGTAAGGAAGCTGGAGTTGAACCATTAATTACTTGGCTATTAAACAGTTCAACAACTAATTAAGAGGATTCCAATTAGGACAATATGCTAATGTTTAAGTAGGCTAAAGCATGTTTTAATACGACTTGAAGGCATAGCCTAGATTATGACAAGTAACTTCAGAACAGATCTGAAAATGTAATCTTGATGCAATAGTCTCGACATTCTCACAACAAACGCTATAAGAATGTTAAGTGTTGCCTACTATTGACATCACCATGGCGGGATTATTTGGTTCATAAACATCATTATTTTACTTCAGAGAATTAGAAAGTTTTTGCTGCAGCATTTATTGGTATTATTCTTTACTGAATTAAGCCTAGCCTATATGATATGTTATTTCAAGCGAACGTTTTATGCGTAAATGTAGTCTAGAGCATGCATCCATTTTAATGCTACAGCTTTTTGTGGCATAGGATTTAACAGTTCTTTGAAAAGTATTCCAAGAATTTCAGCTATGACCCAATAATAATAGGAAATTCTAAAAATATATGAGAGGATCAAATTACTGGATCGATCCTGCACCTGTTGAGGCTCAGTTTCTCTCCCCCTCCTCATTCAGTCCCTCTTCGCATTGTCTCTCTCTCTCTCTGTCTCTCTCGCTCTCTCTCTCTCTCTCTCTTGCTGCCTTTCTACACAGTTTATCTATTGCCAGTTTTGCAGACCTATAAGATAGTCCTCCTCTAAGATGTTCAGGGCAATGCCATTACACTATATGCAGTGTTAAAGACTGTGTTGTTCTTGTGAGTCTTTGTACTTCACGTATTTAATGTGCATGTGGGTCTACTTCCGTTTGACACATCAGAACCCACCAAGATGTGCGACGACGACGAGACTACCGCTTTGGTGTGCGACAATGGTTCAGGCCTGGTGAAGGCTGGCTTCGCCGGTGATGACGCCCCCAGGGCTGTCTTCCCCTCCATCGTTGGTCGCCCTCGTCACCAGGTATGGTATCCATAGATTCATGTATAGTAATAACATTGTTTAAATAGCCTATTATGATTGTCATTTGTGACTCCATGTCTTCTTGTCTCCCAGGGTGTCATGGTCGGTATGGGTCAGAAGGACTCCTACGTCGGTGATGAGGCTCAGAGCAAGAGAGGTATCCTCACTCTGAAGTACCCCATCGAGCACGGCATCATTACCAACTGGGACGACATGGAGAAGATCTGGCATCACACCTTCTACAACGAGCTGCGTGTGGCCCCTGAGGAGCACCCCACCCTGCTCACTGAGGCTCCACTCAACCCCAAGGCTAACCGTGAGAAGATGACCCAGATCATGTTTGAGACCTTCAACGTCCCAGCCATGTATGTGGCCATCCAGGCTGTGCTGTCCCTGTACGCCTCTGGCCGTACCACTGGTGAGATTTATGAATATAGTTTGGCTTTTACACACACAGAGCTACATTTAGTTAGTATGTATCACTTACTGTCCTGTTTTTGGGGGAACTCATTATAACTGCAATTTGTCATGCCATAGGTATTGTGCTGGACTCCGGTGATGGTGTCACTCACAACGTCCCCATCTATGAGGGTTACGCTCTCCCCCACGCCATCATGCGTCTGGATCTGGCTGGTCGTGATCTGACCGACTACCTCATGAAGATCCTGACTGAGCGTGGCTACTCCTTCGTCACAACTGGTGAGAATCCTTTGGTTTTGTTTGAAGCATCCAAAAAAACACTGACATTGTCAAAAACACCTATTCTCTGTGCTGCCCAGATATCCACTTAAGTTTGCGTGCCAACCAGCAAGCATCGGGCCTGCTCTATTGTAATACCACATTGTACCACGTGTTGCGTTGTATTAAATGGTGTGTGTAAAAGGCTGCCTTTAAGACAACTTGAATTAAACAGATTCCACATAGCTCCTTTAAGTCGTGAGCGGAGTGCCTTAGAGCAACGTTAACATTACTGTACGGTGTCTGTGTACTACATTGTGTAGGTAGATGTTGCCGACTTTGGGACACGTTTGCGGCTATATCCTGTTCCTTTCATGGCTAATGAAATGCTTCTGTTACAGCCGAACGTGAGATCGTGCGTGACATCAAGGAGAAGCTGTGCTATGTGGCTCTGGACTTTGAGAATGAGATGGCCACCGCCGCCTCCTCCTCTTCCCTGGAGAAGAGCTACGAGTTGCCCGACGGTCAGGTCATCACCATTGGTAATGAGCGTTTCCGTTGCCCAGAGACCCTCTTCCAGCCTTCCTTCATTGGTGCGTACCTGGTTCCATGGAAACACATGTTGATATCACTGTTCCCAGTTACTTCAAGAGTATTGAACGTCTTACATGTTGGTGTTCACCTGAACAGGTATGGAGTCTGCTGGTATTCATGAGACCGCCTACAACAGCATCATGAAGTGCGACATCGATATCCGTAAGGATCTGTACGCCAACAATGTCCTGTCTGGTGGTACCACCATGTACCCTGGTATTGCTGACCGTATGCAGAAGGAGATCACTGCCCTGGCCCCCAGCACAATGAAGATCAAGGTATACATCACAGATTGCTTTTGTCTTGAAGTTTAACTGGCACTCATTGACAACTGACTAATGATCCAATCCATTATAAACACACTTTCCGTCTTCTTCCAGATCATTGCCCCACCTGAGCGTAAGTACTCCGTCTGGATCGGTGGCTCCATCCTGGCTTCCCTGTCCACCTTCCAGCAGATGTGGATCAGCAAGCAGGAATACGATGAGGCAGGCCCCAGCATTGTCCACCGCAAGTGCTTCTAAATCCATCATCGTCATCCTGTGCATCTGCGTGCTTGGGCTTGCGCAATGACAGAACACATTGTTGTCATGGGACAGCTCTGGTACAATGTGGGGAGACAATGTGTTACGTGATGAAAAGGCTCGATGAGGATCAATGAACACTACAAAAACGTTATATAAAAAAAGAAAAAAACACCATGTTACTGAAACAAGTGAATGTAAATGTACATACATATTAATTTATTAAAGTGCATTCTTTGGTATTTTTGAGAGCGGTCTGTCAACAGTATGTTGAATACCAGCATCTTGAGACACAACTGATGCCAACGTGAACCTTATCAGCATCTGAATATTAGGAATTCAGAAAATGCACACCACTGAGAATGGCCATCAAAATCATCTGGTGCTTGTAACTTGAATCTTTATCTGTCACTCAACCTATTGAGAAGAATCTGAATACTATAGCAGAATTGTCCCAGGTGTGCAGTGTGCACAAATTTGACTATACTTAAGGGTACCCTCAACCCCCCCTCTGTCTCACACCCACTTGGACACGCACAGACGTACTTTTCTGTTGCCTAATCATTCCATGACCCCCACTTTTACCATATAGCTTTTGTGTGTGTAAGGCCAGGTTAATGTTGTCGGGTTCAGTTCTATCTTTGTCTAGTGCTGAACAAACACCTCCTTCTCACTGTGACCTGCACTGCTCAGTGATAGAATGAAAACTGATTCCTGACGTTGGCATTACTGGAATGCGCTCGGTTTGCTTCTCCACCGTGAAGTGTAGTGGGGCCCTCTCGAGACAGACTTGGCTCAACTACCTCTAGGATTATTGACCATTGGCAAAGCCTGTACGTTGCTATATAAAACAAAACCCAAATGTCTGTCTGGAAGGATAAGCTAGATACAATATGGTTTATATTATGAAGTGCTCTTGACAGCTTCTGGTTCCACTTTGACTACCTCCACCATCCAATTATAAAGAGCTCTTAACCTCTGGTTCCACTTTAAGGGACATCTTAGATTAGGCAAAATAATCAATGGCAAATTAATGCTTCCCCAAAATGTTAGGCTCCAGTTTACATTTGGTATGTGGTTGTTTTAAGGCTATTTCGGCTATTAGAATTCTTGGTGATCATGTGCCCATCCCACTTGTTGCTGCATACAGTAATTTCATTATGCAGCTCCAACACGTGTATCACTTGATTTATACCCATTTCATTTTTACGTTACAGTAGATCAAGTGGCTGCGTCTTCCACCTGTTGACGCAATAGGCTATAATTTAACTCAGCCACCGGGAGGAGCTACGCGGAATCAGCGTAGCTGCCTCAAACGCCATCTGTCGTCTTCATCCGTTTGTCATTTGAACATGTAAGTAGCCAAACTATAGAGATTGTTAATAGAACAACAATGTTGACATCTGATTGCATAATTCATTATGATTTGCCAAATTTAGTGCACGCTAGGCCTACGGCTGGCGAGTAAGCAGTTTTCATACGGACAGCTTATGACAGGTTATGTTTTGCAAGGAGATTCGAGAGCTCTCCGATGTAAAGCGGATAATAATCTCTCACTTTGTTTCTAATTTTAGTGTCTCCGTCTCTCAGTTCAACCCATTGTTAGTGTCGTTACAAATGCAATTGATTTTTTTTCTTATCATTGCGTTTAGACGATTGCGTGGGTGTTTTTTTTTTTTTAAATAAAATGTTCAAATGCACAAATGCCGTGGGGTCTACGCTATAAGCATGTCGGTCTAAACACACGCAACGAGTGAATCAAATAGAATAGTTTATGACACAAATAGAACAGTTTATGGGCTCAGTGTTGTTGTTAGTTTGTCTATGATCAGAAAAAAATGTTTGGTATTTATGGAAATATGGTATCCTAAAGACAGTGGCCTACGTAGGCTACGTAACGACATGGGCGGAGGTATTCGCCAGGGAGGGCTGGAAGAGTGCGTGTACCCCAGCTGCTCAGTGATTGGTTTGGATTTGCAAGAGCCTCGCACTTTCTTCATATGTTTTGGTTTAAATGTCTGGCGGCGGAAGAGATAGATTAGACCCGTAGACCCTGCTGAAATTGAGGAAGATGCGCAAAACGTAGCTAGGCTACTTGAAAAGCTTGTTGGTAAATATTTAGTAGGCTAAGCAAGCCAACGATTTAAGAAACTGTTGCAAAGTATGTGTTCGCAGATCCTAAACGCTTACAGTGTGTTGTAATGTCTTATTTCAGCTGAAACCAATCAAGGGAGGTTGTGAGAAACCGCTGTAACAACATGGTGACGAAAAGGGTCAGGTCGGAATACATGAAGAAATTTAAAGATCCTAAATGGGAGACTTATTCCAGGTGTTATGAAGAATTATTGAAATATAGACGGACCCGCAGGCTTTTGGAACAAAGTCACAATCCATGGTTTTGGGGAGATAGTGCAAGTGATACGAGTGAATCTGGAAAATCAACTCCACTACGAAACAATAAGGTCGAGCCTTTGGCGCTGGAGGATGGAACGCCACCCAGATGGTCGAAAGTACCCGAACAGGCGGTGACTGCACCCGAACCCAGGACAGTAGAAAGTCAGGATGGTCCAGAATCATCTGACAGAGGTAAGACATCACGCACAACTACTGCTTTTGACGCTGTAGGTAGGTTATTTTAAATGCATCAGACTTACCTACTTATAATGAAAACTCAGGATCCATTGCCCTAGGGTACATGACTGATTGGATCCAGAAAATGAACAGTTAGTCCATTAGACTACAAGCAAGTCAATGAATTAAGAAGTATGCCTCAAAACAGTTGACTTTGATAGGAACTCATCTTTTCTCCAAACAGATGGTGAGAATTCTGTGATAGAACCAGAAGTGAAGGAGAAGGGGGAGGAGGAGAAGAGTAGATGTGGATCTTCACCTGTTCCTGCTGAAGTAGAGCCAGCGGTCCCAGCCAAACCAAAATCTCGCCAACATACTTCCAGCAAGTCCACACGACCCAAGAGCCAACCACGCAAATGCCAGGAGGTTAAGGACACCAAAGACAACAAGGAGAATAGACATCCTTTTGCTCTGTATGGATGGGGTGAGAGGCAGGCCGACATGGCAGCAAAAAAGACTCACAATGTCGGCCCTGCTGCATCCACCAAAGAGGTGAGAACCCATGGGGCATAGACGGAGAAAAGGAATGGGCTTGTTTTATGGTCAAATTGGTATTGTTTTTTTACATTCTTCTGTTATTGTACATTATACTTCTTTATTAGTACTGTCTGTGCATATGTACAAATGGTCAATTTGTAGAATTGTTCCAGTCTTTTTCAGTCACCTATCTCAGATTATTGAGTGACCACATTGTGTTTTTCTTCGTCAGATCCATGAGTCTGCCTTACGTGCCAAAACCCGCCGGGAGGTGGAGAAGCATATGAGGAAAACGGACAAGCGTAGAGCGCGGTCAGTGGACCTCGAGAAGGTGACCAAAAGCAAAATTGTCCCAGACTTCGATCCCTGGATGACGGAGTACATGCGCTGCTTTTCTGCCAGGTCTCGGTGAGGGTGGTGGTGGACCCACATCAATCTCAGCCTGAAACGACGGATCGAATGATGCAGATATTGTCCTCAGTGTGCTATCAATAGATCAGCTTATATGTGTTGTCTTTTATCAGTGATGTTTTATAGAACTTGGGCTACTATTGAGGGCTTTAAATGTGGGTATTTTAAACCATTCCTTACTTCTTACTTTTATTGCTTTATGTACACTCCTTTGCATTCCTGCACATTCTCCATTAACATTCATTAATTAGGAGAGTTCAGGTAAACTAATGGTACATATTGAAAATGTATATTTATCACAGGATACTTTTGTACAATTGCATTGTTTTGACTTCACAGATTCTGAAAGATTAGAAAGTAAACATACTACTGAAACCAGTTAAGTAGATGAGCCATAGCGTAGGCCTATGTGACCTAATGCCTCCGTTTTGAGTTTATTCAGCTCACTGAATATGGTATCTTTCATAAATCTCCTAAACCAGCTGCCCACATGGCATAGTATTGTTACGTTCATGCTCACTGCAGGGTTTTTTTTTTTTAAATCAATTTTCTTGTCTCTTGCCACCTTTGTTCTTCAGTAGCCTCTTTACCTGCTATATTTCATGAAGGGTAGTACTATGACTCATGTTTGCAATAATTCCTGAAGTTATTAGCCACAAAAAGAACAAAAGAAATATAAATGTGTTCATATCATTACAATTATGTCAGTCATTGTGTTATCAAAGCACTCTGTCTCAGTTAGCAATTTTGGGTGTTAACTTATGTATTAAATCGTTTTAACACTGTACTGAAATGTTTTATAAAGTGTTTCTACCTTTAACAAACGTACAGTAACATACTATTCTTGAATATAGATGTAATTGGTCACTGTCTGGCTAGCATTTCCAAACTGTTGAGCAAAACCTTCTTCTCTAAAAAGTACGGTGCTAACATTACATTGACCATTTAGGAATGCTGCAAATTTGAGACACAGAGCCTTCTGAACAAAAGCATATGATCAGGAGGATAAAAAAAAACTCAAAAACTCCCCGCTTTATGAGGGTAAAGAGTATTTCTCAATGTCAGAAACCAACATACTGAATAGGTTTTTTTTTTTAAAAAATACTTTTATCTGTATGGAAATGTATATTTTGTCATGTGAAGAATGACTTGGTGGTATATTCAGTTCTACCAATTGATATCCTAGGGCTTGAATGAGGGTCATTGTTTATCTATTGTTTAGTGCAATATGAAGGGATGTTCAGAGGTCTTTTGAAAAATTCTGTCCATAATCCTTTTTTCATGTTTATAACGTCTTTTGTACTTTTGAAAATTTGACACCCTGTTTGTGTGGGTGTGTGTGTGCGAGTGCTTTTATCATAGAGTATTGTTAATAATGTGAACAGCTACAGGAATTGGCTGTGGCCCAATCAATGAGCTGTCTGCTCTGTCTAATGGCTTAGGGAAGCCATTATGAAGGTTGTTTATATGACATCTAAGCGCTTGGAACATGGCCTAGGAGGTACACGACTATGGCAAAGTAGTGCAAACCAAGCTCAGCTGACCTCATGAAGAAAATAAACTTGTGAATAAAACATGTTTATAAATTGTCAACATTTTATTTTTTTGTTAGTGAACATTGCTTCTGTTTTACGTGACATGGTGTTGTGCTTGATTTTAAACACTATGATTCATTCTGAGAAACTAGACACCCTAACCATGACGGAATAAGAGAATTTCACCAATTTTAATTTTTTCAAAACATTAACCATGCCTCAGCAGACTCATGACGGCCTATTTTAAATGTATCATGCAGTCGAATTTTTTTTTAAAGGATTAAGACAAAAACAGTTTCTTTCAGTGTTTATAAATACAGTCAGAGGCGGCAACATCTGGAATTATGTCATTTGAAAAGCTGCAGTTAAAATAAGTTACATACACCACCACATAAATACATACAAATGTCTGTCGTCTGATATCACCAATATCAGATGTTTTGTTTTTTTTCTGCATTACAGTAGAAGTAGAATAAGCTGTAAAAGGTGAAGTGCTAACTTCAGATAAAAGAGCCAATACAATCTATATGTCTAATTCTATATTCCATCTCTTAAAAAATAAAAACAGCCATTTTCAGATGAATCATGTCAGTGTGCCACACAAAGACATTAAAGATGATTTTCATGATAGATATTTAAGACACCTAAGAAATATTAGATGCTAGATAATAGATGCCCAGACTGGCACTTCAGAATGGCAGCAGTAGGTTACATAAGATTATTTCTACGGATAAATATAACTCTGGACTCAGGCATTTAAGCCATATTCGACGAATTTGCTTTAATTTTTGAGCTATAACATAAAGACAGACATATATATGTGTGTGTGTGTGTGTATATATGTGGGGTTTACATTACAACACATTGTCAATCACAGCACGACTGACCCTGCTGGCTAGTAGTGAAGATCTGCATGTGGTTGACCACTCAAACACATGACCAGTGGTACAAACCTGTTGTAATCAAGTACTTTTCTCAACTCCCTCCCTCCACTAGCAAAAGAGTCTAAGGCAAGTTTGAAAAACAAAGAAGATAGTTGTTTAAATACCAGACACTGTATGTACAAAAGATCTGAGCAAAAGCTCAACAAAGACATGGCAGTGCAGACATCACCTTTATTTGATTTGAACTGTTGATTGTTTTGGTTGTGATAATATTAGTGCTGCTCTGCTTATACAAAAATAAGCCTTGATCTGGGCTTCAACCATGAAGAACAATAAGTAACCTTTCAAGGCTGGGATTCCCTTTGAGTTTAAAATATTTAGTCTCTTTCAGCATTCAGCCTCAAAATACTCTCACCTGCAATTTGTACAAATGCTTAAAATTCAGTGATGTCACGGTCTGGACTGAGTTTCTTAAAAAAAAACCATCATGGTTTTAGGAGGCTTGCCTCTAGATACAAAGCTTGATAATGTCTTTCCTTCTGAGAACAGTGTAGAGGTATATATTTCTTTCTGTTCGGCAGCACAGCAATTCCCTGACAAATGAAGATGAAAAACAGACACACTAAACTTAGGATTTGATTTAAAGGATTTCAACGATATTTTGCTACACATTCAACATACAGTAGTGTATTTGGTATTTCATATGTCTGTAAATCATGGGCAAATACAGGGTGTGAGAGTGGGACATTTTCAAGTAAAAATGAAAGGGCCTATTAATCTATATTTTAAAAAAAATGACATGCTTAAAATGTATACTGTCATGATACACAAAACTTGACAAAAGATAAAAGGCTGAAGTTGGTCCATTCGTTTGGAACATTTAGGGTTCAAAGATTCGCAACTAGATAATTAAAGAGAATAATCAGAGGCTGAAGGACACACAAAAACCTTGTGAAACATTCTCTCCAATGGAGGACACTCATGTTCTAATGAAGGTCCCTCCAATACTGCATGTTCAACTGGATATAAACAAACACAGCAGCTTTCCATCTGTAGTGTGATTGTGATAGAATGCAAAAGCAATGACTGTCTTTGTACAAACACAACAAACTGAGAGTCCATGATAACGGCATAAATGTGTGAAAGTGTCTTTGTCTGCAAGTCTGGGGAGTATTTAACATTGCACTGAAAGGAACGATTCGCCACAGACGTAAACATGATATGCCACTATTGACAGGTTATCTATCATATGAGTGCTAAAGCTAAAGATGAGATGCATGGCCATGTCAATCCTTAAACATGCTTTGGGGGGGGGGGCTTTCTTCAGAGTGGTTTTACAACATACACGGTGAGAAACTAGGGCACATGGACGGGCCTGCCCTTCAACACGGGGGCTTTCAGCAACGATGACAGGGATTTCTTTTTCTTTTTTTTTTTCTGTTTCCCCTCTCTCCACTCTTGGATGTTTTGGATCACAAGGGCGCTCCCTCTCGGGGGACTGGGACGCAGATCTTGGCGTTCCAGAGAGAGCTTGAGTTTTGACGGCCCGACCAGGGTTCTCTCTGCCGCTAGCCATCCGTCCGCAAGCAAAAAGGAAGGTTCAGGAAAAGAGCCGCTCCGCCTCACCGAGCCCCAACATCACAACGCTTTCCCCCACAGCTGTCCGATCTTTCCACGTCCTCACACACCTGTCTGTGTGCACAACAGGACATCACAGTCAATTCACATCTGTTGTCACATCATGACAGTGATATTACAGAGTAAAAATGCTAAAACACATTTTCAAAGAAAAACATTATTTTGTGCCAAGGGCTTAAGTTTTCAGAGGTGGAAAACGTAACTATTACAAAGGCAAAATAAATCATAAAATCAGGTTTCAGAAGAAAACAAACAAAAACATTTAGGTATATATAAAACTATGCAATTAATTATAAGCTATACAAGTATCAAAGATAAAATAATGCAAAAATATAAGAAATAAAAATAAAAACTAATATAAACATTAGATACATAGAAACCAATACAATTATTTGTATAAGGAAGCAGTACCTCTCAATGTAGGTGCAGGGGCATATGGTACTAATATAATATCTCAATGTATGTGCAGGGGCATATGGTACTAATAGAACTCAGAGAGATGCCATGAAGAGCCTTGAAAGTAATCAGTAACATTCTGAAATCAATTCTAAAACATACTGGGAGCCAGCGTAGAGAAGATAAATCAGGAGTGATGTGCTCACACCTCTAGGTCTTAGTTAGAAGCCTGGCAGCCAAGCGTGAGTTCTGAACAGTCTGAAGCTGATGTGTAGATTTTTGATTAAGGCCATTGTCATTGTATAACAAAGGCAAAGGCAAAGTCATTATCAGTGCCTTTTCTATTCTTACTGACACCAAGGGCAAAGGATCGCAACAGGATACCCTGAGTGTTGTTTAAAATTAAATCTCCTATACTCAAGAGACTAAATGTTCTCTGACACTGCTCCTGCCTCTGGATCCCTCCAGTACAATCACACACACACACACACACACACACACACACACACACACACACACACACACACACAGACACACAGACACACACATAGGGGTGCTGGCTACTGTTTTGGGGACTGCACTGTTAAATCTCCACTTAGTCCTGTCTCCATCCGACCCCTCCATTTGTCTCTCTGCCATTCCTCGGGCACCAAATAAGGCGCTGCAGGAACCCTTGGTGCCTCGGCTTCAGGAGGCTTCAGGAGTTAAATATAACAGCTAGCGTGCACCGTTACGGCTGGCTGATAAGGTTTGGAGTGGCAGAGAAGAGAAGCTGGAGGAGGAGGGGTTCTCTCTCTCTCTCTCTCTCTCTACCTCTGCCACTCTCCTCATCTCTCTCTCTCTACCTCATCCACTCTCTCCTCATCTCTCTATCTCTCTCTCTCTCTACCTCTGCCGCTCTCTCATCTCTCTCTCTCTCTCTGCCACTCTCTCTCCTCATCTCTCTCTCTATCATCTCTCTCTCTCTCTCTCTCTCTCTCTCTATCTCCCTCTCTCTACCTCTGCACTCTACCTCTCTACCTCTCTACCTCTAGCTCTGCCGCTCTCTCTCCTCCTCTCTCTCTCACACTTTTGATCCTTCACTCTACCTTTACTCTCACTGAAATAGAGTGGAGGCCAGAACTCTGTGCTAAGGCAGACATCTGCTATGTCATGGAAGAGGCATCTTGACCGATGGCTTTTGGGACACCAAATATAGTCCCCCACTAGGACCTCTCCTCCCTCCTAGTAGATGTCAGTCATCCACTAGCCCATTTAAAAGGCAGAGAAAATGGGTTTTAAAAAGTGAAATATTCAGTTTTGGGCTGCAACAATTAATCGATTAATTGTCAACTACTAAATTAATCGGCAACTATTTTTGTCGGTTAATACGTTTTTGTACATTATTAAGCAAATTACCTAAAATGTTTTGCCCATAGATTCTTAAACTCATCTATTAGTCATCTATGACAGTAAACAAAATATTTTAAATGTGGACAAAACAAGGCAATTGAGGACATAATCTTGGGCTTCTGACATTTTATCGATCAAACAAATATTCAATTACCGGCAATCAGGAAAATAATCAACAGATGAATTGACATCGAAAACCATTGTTAGTTGCAGCTCCAATGCAGTTGTCAAAATAATGTTACCAAAGTAACAACAACTGTGAAGGACCAGAGCAGCATTCCTCAGAGCTCACACAAACATGTAACGTCATATATTATATCCATTTGTTTACATTTGGGGGACAAATGAGTATCGAAGAAAGAAATATTTCATGGCTTAAAATAAATCAGATCAATTGGTATGGTAACTGCGTTAGGAACAGAAATAAGTGTACTAACTACAACTACAAGTGTGAATGCGTGTAGTAACACTAGAACTGGAGTGCGTATCGCTTCCTAGTCACCCAACCTCATCAGTTCAACACGTCGCTATGTGCAACATAACAGGCACTCAGCAGCTAGGAGCCAGAGTAATCACACTGGGAGTAGGTCCAAGATGCGGCACTACTCAGCAGGAAACCTCACTCGTGGTCACTGCTGCTGCTGGTCAAACATCAGTGATGTTTCACATTAAGAGAGCAAAGGACTGCACTCAGTGTGTGGTGGGCATTGCTGAGGCTGGTCTCTGAGATCTAATATCATGCGAGACCATTTTTCCATTAGTTCACTCTGAAGTTGCAGCATTTTTGAGTCACCTACACCGCTAATAGACTATTCTTAATACAACATCACTGAGCTAATGGTGCAATTAATAGACTGGCTGTCCACTCCAGACTGGCTGGCTCACCTTGGTTGCCAGTGCGGAAAGCATGCGGATTAGCAGCCACACTCCTGGGCACTCTGGGCCTGCGCCCTGCGGGGGGATCGCAGCTGTCGCAGAGCCGCATCGCCGTACTGGATACCAGAACCCATTCGCTCTGGGTCCAGCTCTCCTGGTGTGCAGGCAGGGAAGAAGGAATGCAAGTACATAAGCACAGTGTATACCGTCAATCAATCATCATACAATATACACCGAACAGAACACAATAGAAGAGAATAGAAATTGACAGAATATATTCTACAAATACACCTTTCATGTGATTGGGTCCCATGATATGGTGAACTACAGTAACCAAAACTTGGTCAAGCATACTACAAAGTGTATATTAAATCACCTGTGGATATTTATTCTGAAGTACAAAGTGTATATTAAATCACATGTGGATATTTATTGTGAAGTACAAAATGTATATTAAATCACATTTATTGTGAAGTACAAAGTGTATATTAAATCACATGTGGATATTTATTGTGAAGTACAAAGTGTATTAAATCACATGTGGATATTAATTGTGAAGTACAAAGTGTATATTAAATCACCTGTGGATATTTATTGTGAAGTACAAAGTGTATATTAAATCACATGTGGATATTTATTGTAAAGTACAAATGTATATTAAATCACATGTGGATATTTATTGTGAAGTACAAAATGTATAGTAAATCACATTTATTGTGAAGTACAAAGTGTATATTAAATCACATGTGGATATTTATTGTGAAGTACAAAGTGTATATTAAATCACATGTGGATATTTATTGTGAAGTACAAAGTGTATATTAAATCACATGTGGACATGTAATTGCACACCAGTGTACAGCGCCAGTGTCAGGCTGCTGATGATAGCTGCAGACAGATACCTGATTCTATCTTGTTCAGGATTTTCCGAGCACACTGCACAAACGCCTCCTCCACATTCTCCCCCGTCAGAGCGCTGGTCTCCAGAAACATCAGCTCTGCTCATCCCAACGGAGACCAGGGACAGCACAGCACAGCTCACATTTAGAGGTCACATGGGGCATCCATTTCGCTTGTGGGACAGTCTATACTGTCATTCATTACGACCCGACATAACTGTGCTAATTTGTTGGAATGTCACAGAGCTGGTCTTAAGAGTCACACAGTAGATATTATCTGCATCATTATGCTCTAGTGACCTCTGGTGGTCAAATGTAAATACACACAATAGTAATGCACTGATTAGAAAGGCCACAGACTTAATTACATAAATGTTATGCATAATGCACGAGTGACTTTCCATAAAATATGGCTTAGTATCTCTTCAGACTGATTGATATCTTGAAAGAGTGTGTGTTAAATAACACACACGGTTCTTGAGACTGAAACTTTCAACACATGTATTTTTCTACCCTCCTAGTCCTATCCTATTGATTGAGGAGCCTTCCTAACCCAGCTCAAATCTAGATCAGCTGTACACTGTGTTTAAAATCTGGAATCCGCAACAAATAAATAAATACATAAAACAAAACATTCTGACATATAGTATTTGGTAAGGTTAACAACAACACAACACCAGCTGTTTGGGGGCACCATGAGGCAGTGCATGCATGGCCAGGTGATGGAATATTCTTACCGTTCTCCTGTGCAAAGCGTGACGCCTCTAAGAAAGTCACCTCCCGATCTGCATCCAGGTCTTTCTTGTTCCCGCACAGGATGATGACGATGTTTTGGCTGGCCAGCATTCTTGCATCCGTTAGCCAGTTCGTGAGCGCATTGTAGGTTTCCCGACTGCAAGGAGGACAGAAGACGGGGAGAGGTCAGATTACTCTACTAGTGCAACACCAATCAAACGGCTCCATGGTGAGCAGTGATGTGCCATTACCTTGTGATGTCATAGACCAGCAACGCTCCTGCTGCCCCTCTGTAATAGCTTCGGGTGACTGACCTGCACAGAACATGGAGAAGACAATTCTCAAGTCTTGAAAAAAGAAATGACCTACAAGTACAAATGTAGATGTTGAAGATAGATGTTAATGTCAGATGGTCAAAATGTAGGACATTTCCTTTAATATTTTAATCAAAAATATTTTGATTTTCTTTATTTTCTTCATGTCAAAGTATTATTCCTAGCCTGCCCAGACTTTGTAGGACTGAATATAAACAGATTCAAAGTTTTTACTGCATGCATGCCCATTCATTTAATAATATAAGGCCCTACATTCAGAACAAAGTGCAAAAAAGACTGATATTGAGGGTAATATTTATTTTTTGTACCTACATGGCATGGAGAAATTAAGAATAAAACTCAGTGTGGTTGTATTTTTTGGTTATTTTCACAGGACAAAAATGGCATGTTGGGTAACATAAAAATCTATATGGGAATAGTCCAATGTTTAATAATTTAGTCCCACTGTTGTACCATGTTTCCTTCATAGAGAAATAAACTTGGTTAATTACATTGTTATACTTTTGCTTCTTCCTTTTTGCCCTGAGGAACTCTATCTATCTTGTTGTTCCTGACTGACTCTATGTAATTATCTACATATGCTGTATGGTACAGCATTGATACTTTGTGCACTAAATGCACTAAATTAAGTACTTACACATACATTTTGAAGTTTCTACTAGCCCATTATATGTGGAGAACTCAAATATTGGCACAACATTAATAAAAAATTGCATTTAAAGAAAAAAACACTAGAACTGGACCTTGTACTTTTGCATTTCCTCCAACTCAAGCAAGTCGGACGGTTTTCACACTACTCCTGCTTAATCTATCCTTTCTAGCAATTTCAACTCTTTTTCTCTCCTTTATTTTATTTCCAAGTTTTGGTTAACAAAGATAGTAAAACCGGTACATTTTATCCTGGTAGGCATCTTTACATGAGCCATCCAAGTCAATGGGCAAAAACTGAACAGCAAGTCACCTTGAAGTTGGATTAAAACAAAATGGGAAGACCAAGGAATCCTGTGGAAAATGTACTGAGCTTCAACAGAGGATTTCTACTTTGGAATCAAAGATTGATGCCCTTCCATCAAAGATAGATGAACCATGAGAGACATCTCATGAAGCGAGTATAGCAACAACAGCTGGAAATGCAGAGACTGTACCCCAACAGGCTGATATCGCTGCTAATAGAGATAATGAAAGCATTGACTTAACAAAGCAAAATGTGAGTACAAAACATTGGCAAACACCAGACCTGAAAATATTTCAGACCAAGCAGCATAGAACTCAGTTGGATTGGAGCCAAAATCCAAAACTGAACACTATCTCCTCTCTCCCCATCACCCAGCATTGTTTCTGCCAAGCTTTCTGACAAGCGCTCAGTAGCTGTACAGACGGAACAAGACATCAACAACTCGGCTGAACCAAAACACTTTGCACAAGCTGAAACAGAGACGCCGAACCCCCCCTGCTGACTATCAACCGGTAGCCCCAACTGAATTATGGACCTTGGAGGAGCATAAACAGCCCACTCATCTGTTAAAGGCAATCTTTGCAACATGTCTGTGTCCCTGCCTGAACTTTTTTCTCCCTTTAACTATTGCCCTCTCATGCTTTTATGCTGTTAATCAGAGTGTTCATCATTCCTTTTACTGTTTGTGCCAAAACATGAGAATCTGAGTGAGTTTTATACGAAGCATACGGTTAAGTTGTTGGCTGTGTTCTAGTAATTTGCTGTTTTGCACTGTCTTCTAATCATTCTATGTTGTTTTTTATATCTTTTAATTATTACTTGTTTAACATTTTTAAACTATTGCCCCTTTATGCTTGTACTGTATGTACTATTACCTTGTGTGTTTTATTTTTATTTTTTAAACTATTCTTTGACTATTGCCCTTCTATACTTGGCTTGTAGAAAATCAATGAGCATGCCATACAAACCTTTACTAGTTCAGTCGAACATGTTTGTCTTGGTTTGGTATAGGCCTTGGCTTTGAGGACCCATTCACAATATAGACGTGAATGGATCCCCAACAAAATCTGAGACAGTGCAACAACAACCTTGTCTGATTTGACACAGAACGACTCAGGTAAATTAAAATTGGGTCTGTAATAATCATTGACATTGTTTCACTGACCAGTGATTTTTCCTTCCACATTCAGCACAATGATTGTCTCTAAGGACATACGGTAGCTAGCTAGCTATCATGCACTACTTGCCCTCTGTGTAGACTGCCAACTAGCCTGCTCATTAGCCTGTCTGACCACAAAAAGTGACTGCCAAGGAATCTTTAACGTCTGAGAGAGTCTTTAAGAGCAATGCCAACATGCTGTCAAATGCAATATATCTGACGGCATTATAAATCTCCTATAACAATATGAAAATGGCAAGTGTTGGTGTAAAATTAGGACACCACAGTTAACAATAAGAACAAAGGGTCTATATGTGTTCCAGTCATACAATCAGATTGGTTAAAATATATTTATGGCGTTATGAAAATGTTTTTAAGAATACCATTCCACTAAACACCATGCTAACCATGGCAATGTTTGTGGACACTGCTACTACACTTTTACTGACAACTTGCGGTGGGTCTGCCATTTTCAGAGATTGAAGAAGAAACACCAACATGAAAACAAATATTTGAACCAAGATTTTAAGGTGTTGTGTCTAGGTCTATGTATAGACTACACAGTTTGTGAAAGCAGGAGGCAAGACACATTCTGCTGTGCTTCAGCTTTCTGCAGCCTGACAGGCCAGCAAGTTAAAAAAAAAAAATGTTGACTCAGACACTCTTCAGAGTGACTCAAGTTAAGACACAAATACACCTGAGGCTTCATGATACAGATGAATTTACAGTATATGGTAATGATCAAACTTGCGTTGACAAACTATTTTTTCCCCATCTGGTTGGTATTTAACCAACCCAGATTCATTATTCCAGTCACACAGAATCAATAAAGAGCTTCCAGTAAGAGTAGTTTGACAGAGGCTTTCCAAGACTTGGTATAGAGGCCAACACTCATTCAGGCTACATATTTTTGTTAAAAGTCAACAAGCAGGCAAAACCAGATGGTGGAGTGAGTAGGAGCTCCACCAGATAACTGGGTACAGCTTTAGACAGCTGCTAACGCTCTTCCCATCAAAGCCCATGGATGGTGGGGGCAGATGCATGGAGAAACACTATCTATGAGAGCCGAGCTGAGAAACCAAGGGAGGCTACGCACTGCAGCCTCCCACACACAGAGACAGACGGGCGACATGATTGGGGAGCAGATGGCGCCGAGAGAGGCAAGAGAGGACTAATGAGAAGACTAATGTCCAATGCGGAGCTTGTCATTTACTGTGAGCCTATTCAGATGTCCTGAAATAAAGTGAGAAACGTTAGCAACAGGTGGGAGGCCTTCCAGTGTTACCTAAATCTCTCCTGTCCTGCTGTGTCCCAGATTTGCAGCTTGACAAACTTGTTCACCACACTGATGATTTTAGAGCCAAACTCCACGCCTATTGTGTGGTTTGAGTCCTCCTTGACTGGAAGAGAGGGGAAAGGGATGAAAATAAACTCATAGATAACAAATCATCCAAAGCAGAATAGTGAGAGGAACATTAACATAAACATGTAGGACAGTGGTTTTGAAACAGACTGGTGGCTTTAAACTTACATCTCTTTTCTATGAATTGGTGAAGAAGGCAAGATTTGCCAGTTCCTGCATTTCCTATAACAAGGAACTTGAACAGGAAATCTGTGAACAAAATTAAAAGTGTTACCGTTTCCTTTCCCGAAAAAAAAAAAAAAAGTAAAACAGGATAGCTACGTGCTAGCAGTAGGAATGCAATTGAAGGCTTGATTTATATCGTCAGTTTCTGATTTTGTAATGGCTTGTTATGACTGAGATATAACAGTAGGCTAGGTCTATGTTTTCAGTCGTTCTGTTAATCACTTTGAAAGAATTCCGTCAAAATAATCTAATCTGCATAATGTAATGGGACGTCATCATCGGCAATCACTCTATTTAGAGGAAGATAAATGATAATAAATGACAATATTCAATGTCCTTTATTAGCATGTTATCAATAATACATTTTAAACACTGTAACTTATGTCGTTGTTTGCGACAGTGACATGTCAACTATCTAGCCTCGGGCTGTAACGTTTCGCCTAAAAAACAACAAGGATGCCTTGTGATGCTGACCTATGGATGGTCTTTCAGGATGTAGCCTACAGCCTGCAGCATAGCCAAGGTTGTGTTAGCAAAGGCATACAAACAACGCTAAGCTATATAAAATATATGGGGCACAAAAGACAGTGGAAACTAACAACATTCCTAAACGATAGCAACATCACTAATTTAGCTTAGGCTTTAGCAGTGCAGAGAAAAAAGCGGACTATCCTCCGCCGTCTAGTTAACGTTAAATATCACCTCTGCTAGCTAACGGACCTAGCTAATGATCTACAAATGCCTATGGGCGTGAGAGAACACTTGCTAAAATGTTTCATCGACAGCCAATATACCAGCCAGCCACTATTTTTTAACAAAATGACGGGGACGATTCTGACACCTGCTTAAAAAATATCCGTACGATGAATTCGAATAACACTGCCATAAATCTTACCGTATGTCTCCGACATAGCCGGTGATATGTGTAGGTTACCTCGCCAAGTCTTGTTTTCTTTTTTCTTAGGGCAATACCTATGGGCAATACACAGGGATATTAAATGAAGGGGCAAATCCCTCTGAGAGATCAGTGTATCCTCCCTGACCATTCCTCGCACTTCCTGTTTAGGATGTCAATCTAAAAGCCTTCCGAAATCGTTGGGTAGAATGGGCACACAAAGGTTGCATCCTCTAATAACAATCGGCAGTTAATTAGAAGCTCACATCATTAACAGATTTAAAGCACAGCTTTGTTTTTGAGTGCATGTGCATGTGATGGGTGGTGTCACGTTCTTCATATTGCAAAATACACATATCCTAATCTGAAAAAAATTTGGCTTGAATATATAAACGCAAGAAACCTTTTCATGTCTTGATTTACGTGAGTTGCCATCCTTGATATTTAAATATTTGTACTAAAGAACAGAAGATTTCCCTGTCTTCCTGTCTTCAGGACTTACAATTATAACCACAAGGGGGCAGTACCTTACCATGCCCATAGACCAGGACATTAGGTAGGCTAGGGTCTAAAACTAATTTCGGTATTTGTATTGATGTTTTGAAACCGATTAGGAAAACGGAAAACGACTTGGGTCGACTTGATTCTCGTTTTTCGATTTTGTATTTTAAAACGCAAATCAAATAATCCTTCGTTTTTTGTTTTGTTAATTTTCATTTTCGAAACGGAAATCGAATGGCCAGAAGATCCATTGAACAGGTAGGTTATCATTTCAATGTGTGGCAAAGTTGTGACAGGGGGCGCAAGATGCAACCACACGCAGGCTACTGTTACAGTTTTTTATTTGTTTATTTATTTATATATACAATTTATGTAGGCCTACATTTGAATAGCTTTAGACCTACACAAGAAGGGTTCTGCAAGCTGACAGCAATGACTAAGCACAAGTCTAATTGTCTCAACAGGACTATCCACAAAAGGCACCATATGCAAGTGTAGCACCGTATGTGACAACCATTCAGATTTAATTAATCTTTGGATGATATGAGTTTCAAAAATGTTCAAACTTGCTACAGTGCTTAGGCTACTCAGTCTGCCCCACTCTATTCCTCACCAATCCTTTCAAAATAGCCTATAGTGTAAATCTGATAAGCTGCAAATATGGATTTATAGTGAATATTGTTTGGAATTAAAGTCTTATGAGTGGTATTGACCCTGGAGTCCCTAAGGACAGATGCTCAGTCAATGGATGCCAAAAGATGGGTCAACAAATGTGCTGCATATGTGCACATGGAAAAAATGTGGTAAATGATTATGAACCAAAGCAAAGCGGTTTAGAGGAAAGCATTTTTAGAAAGCTTTGTGCAGGCAAGGACATTTATCCTGCCACGAATACAGAAATATGTTTTGTAAATAGCCATATTTAGAACATAAGTGTAATATACATGTTTCTATGTGATAAGGAAAAAAAAAACAGGTGACAAACTTAAGGAATGACGATGGGCGAACACTTCTGTACAGGATTTCCAGAGCAATCGTCTTCTAGAACTTTCCCATCTGTTATACTTTGTAAATGAGTGGTGCATAATAGATTGTCCATCCAGATAACAAGATGCATAATCCTCTATATGCATACATTTTCTAGCAACCATGTCATTCCTAAATCACTTAATCCTGCAGAAAAAAGTTGTTTGCTTGTTTTTGCATTCAGGAGGTACATCAGAGATCTCCAAGTCACAACATGTTCCATATCCTCAACGGACAGATGTGAGGCGACATGCTGAAAGTCTCCTTACGTAACATTTTGAGGATGTATAGATAACAGATGATCAAGTGAGATATCCTGTTATGTTTTCATTTTCCTGTCCTACTCTGCTGAGATTTAACCCTAGGCCTATATGCATCATCACAAAGATCACACAATTCCATCCATGGCACATGTCTGTCTGTTTATACTAGGCCAAAAAAAATTCAAATACACATTCAAATTATTCAAATTCAAATTATTTGTTCATGAAGATTATTCACTGTGTACATCTGAGAATTTACACCAAGCATGGTTTTTTAATGTATTCTATGGCATTTTAATATTTTTTGCATACAGTAATGACCCAGGTGTCAGGTGGACTTACAACTCAGCAGTATAGCCAGACCAGTGAACATAATTAGTTCTTAACAACCAAAGAAGACACGTAGGCAGATTTGCCAGTTCATAGGGTTTGCCCACAGCGCACCTCTTGAGGAGGATGCCAGGAATTTATCCCAACAGCCATGTTCTAGAATTTCCGAGGGATTCTTAGTCGTGCATGGCAGGCCCTCCCCAAGGAGAAGTGGTATCACTGGAGCACAATGGTATCCAGGAAGAAGGGAAGTGAACTGTCCTTGGAATCTAAAAATGTCATCACACCCTCAGAGCCAGGATGTTGTTCTGTGACGGGGGCGAGTTGATGGGGGTGGTGTGGTTTTAAACCAGTGATTAGCAGGGATTGCGTATATAGCAGGTTGGACCCTGGGTCGAAGCACACACAACAGGATGTCGCACTATGACATGCACCATCATGGAAACTACAAACACCAGCTATTCTCTCCACCTCCTCTCTGTCTTTCTCCCCTCGTTTTCTGTTTGCTTGTGTTGTTGAATGTTGTGGAATTCATTTGTCATTAAAGTGACAAGACACAGTCATCACAGTTTTGGACAACAGAGAACATCAGCTATGTGAACAATATTCTTCGTTAATGTTAATGTTAAAGTTGAAAGGGCTTTCAAGTTTGCTCAAAGATAATTTCTTGCTCCAGTTTGTAAAATGTGCATTTTCAGTTTCTTGATTAAAATGATAGTAATTAGGATCAGGAGGAAATGATGTCCCTCTATACGGAACCTACATCGGGCCTAGAAATACAGAATTTGCTCCTGATCATCATGACCAGGTAAAGAATTGACCCAGATTGTGCACCACACTATGCTGCTAAGCCTGCAATAACACAGCATTCAATCCTTTTAGAGAAGAAATATGGCCTAGTCATGGCTGTGAGACTGACAGCTCCATCAAACAGATTGCTGTGAGGGTTTTCTCCTCATAAAAAAAGAGAAGGAGAGAGAAATGGAGCCTGTCCTCTGCTGTGGGTGAGACCTTGAGACTCTTGGCTGTACATTAACAGTAATGCCTTTGACTAGGCTGGAGAGCCGCCATGTCTGACTGCCTGTGCGATCAGTGGCTCGCTGTGTTCCCCTCCACACTGCTCTCCTCTCTCCCAGTGTTTATCCTATAACATAAACCCAACGCTCCGGCCCCCACACACAACCGAGACGTAGCACTCTCAAACATCGGGGCGACAAACACGGGACGCAAGCACCACCTCTGAATGGCCCCCCTTGTGCCCGAGCGTACGGAACCGGCAGCAAGCTGGGCTGCAGGCTTGACAGATTGCTCAGCACGGGGCGAGAGGGCTGAGGTAAACGTCTGCCTGCCAGCAGTACTTTCCACACACTGTACTGTGCAATGAGGCCAGGCACACTGCTGGTATTCATGCAGGCAGCAGGGCTCAACGGCTCTCGGTATAGACAGGATGAAGCGAGTCCTTATCAGGAAGAATACAACGTGTTCTAGTAGTGGCCTAGAGAGAGAGAGAGAGCGAGAAAGAGAGAGAGAGCAGTGTACTCAGATGAGGTTAATCTGTGGTGGACTCTCTGCATGAAGACATGCACATAGATGAGACTTATGGTTCAACTTGGAACTTATCAAATAATTACAGGTCATTTGAAATTAGCCCCAAAAATATAGTGTTCGGAAATTCACAAACTTGAAAGAAATGATATTATGGCCTGAGGAGTTGGCGTTACACTAGATCACATCAACATTGTTCCGACACCAGACAATGGTTCTGTTCTCAATTGCTCCTTTTCTTCTGGGTGACAAACAATCGTCTTTGTCCAGAGTAACCAAGACCACGCTTCTGTCTTTCACTTAAGCTTCACTGTCCTACCACAACCCACAACAAAGTAACACTTTCTTCTTGAGTTCCCCTGCTATTTTCCACATCTTGCATGTCTCCATATTGTGATTTGGAGGCCATAATGCATGTGTTTAGACATGGCTTTGAGCTCTGTCCAGATGAAAATATGTCTGGGAGTGTTCAACAGCAAGAATCAATCTTTAAAAAGCAACATGTGGGTGGAGAAGCTGAGGATAGTCTCACTCCTGGCTAAGGTCACCCGGCTGTTTTGGCGTAAAACATTTCTCTGTCCACGTAGTGTGAAGTGGGTGCATACAGGGGAAACGTAACAGTCTGCAACCCATTTAAAAGTTTCAAAGTTGAATGTAATGTGAGAGCCATTGTCAAGGTCAGTTTAGCGAGCATATGTTGTGACTCACTGGAGAAACTGCTGAAATATACATGAGCTTGATTTGAGGGAATATGACATGATGCATGCAGTCACATCATTTGTAGACCTGTCAGTCAAAGCCAGACAGACAGGCAAAAAGCCTTCTGCAGTTGAACAGATGAACAGACCTTATGTAACCATCCACACATCTGCATGCCTTGTCATTTCTGTGTCTTTCAATCCTCTGCTTTTTCATACATGTTTTATCTAAATAAATGTGTTTTTGTGCTGCTCTGCAGAGGAGAGCTCGCGCTCCAGCGTGTCTGAAAAGCTCAACTTTTGAATGCCTTCTTTCAGAGCAGCAGTGCCTCCACAAGAACTTCATGCAGCACAGAGTTGAGCATTGTTTCTTTGCACATCAATATTTGGGACAGACAGCCTGGGAGACAGCAGCAAGGCTGATGGTGGGAGGGAGAGAGAGAGAGAGAGAGGAAAGCAGTAGGGGGAGTAGAGGGAGGGGTAGATAGAAAGCAAAAGATAGAGAGGGAGGGAAAGGCAGAGCAGAGAAAAAAGGAGGGGAGAGAGAGAGAGGGGGAAGGGGAAGGACTCTGGCACTTTTTGATCACCCCAGTGTTCACTAAACACACACAAAAAGGGAGTCGGGATCACTTGGCTTGTCTGCTGTGGGTCACTGCAGGCTTTCACATCCACTCGGACAACTCTGACACAGCTAATCTTAAAGCGCCCAACACAAACCGTGCATGCACACGTTGGTCTCCTCACCCTGGAAAATACCATCAGTTCACCTTACTGAGGACAAACATATTGACTTAAATCAATTAAGCAAGCTGCCAGGCCTTCAATCACATACTGAAGCCAACCTGAACATTCAGGCTAAATTCGGAGTAGCATCTATGATTTCACCAGCAGTGATAGTTGAAAGGCCAAGCTTTTCATCTTGTTCCCATTTACAGAGCTCTTTTATCTGCCATCCAACTCCACTTTATTTTGGCGTGACTGAGAGGCCAGCCAGCACTGGAACGGGCCAGACCTGTGCCAGACTTGCGGTTCAAGAGGGTGCCATTAACAAAGCTACATGTGGTGGTAGCATTGCACTCTGCACCTCGGCCCCCCTCTTATCTCTGTTCCTAATGGTCTCCATATTGGATTGTTAGTCCAAACACACCCAGTCCAGTGGGTTGTGTTTTGTGATCCATCCAAGGAGGTCCAGGGGACCTTGGTGATAAATGACCCTGGCCATGAACAATGTGCTTTGGCTCGGTCTCGGCCTTTTCAGGGAGGTGGTGGTGGCAGTGGCCCTTCTTGCCCTGGTCAGACCACTCAATAGAAATGGGTTTGGCTGCAGCTGCCAGGCCAGCCAGCCACAAGTCAATTGTGGTGATGGTGACCCTATTGAGATAGATGCTGACAATTCCTCACGGGGTCTACCCCAAACAAAAAAGTTTGTTCAAAATCCATGGACGCCATTTTGCCATAGCGCTCTGTGCCCAAGGATTTCCGTAAGAGATTATATGAGATAAGAGACAGCGAGAGGATTAGAGATATTTGATGAACATAAAGAGAGAAACTAGCAGTGAATTGTTTTTGTTCTCAGTTCCATGTTGACGGATGTGGTGAGGAGTCTAATGATTTATGATCATTGGAGAGTTGTATTCCTCAAACCCCCATCCTCTCATCCTTAGGAGTTCACTATAAAGCATTCAGCTTCTCATTCATTTGATGTCCATGGTTAAGTGACTTGATTAATGGAGATGGAAACATGGACAAAGTACCTGGGAGGTCCTGAAGAAGTTTGAAAACAATTACAACAGAGCTTTAGTAAAACACACACACAGACACACACACCGACACACACAAATGCGTGCACGCATGCACACACAAACACACATACACACACACACACACACACAGTTGATTTCATCGTATTTTATTAAAAGTGTGTGTTCTGTGTTTGGGGATCAGACAGATTTTCTCAAACAGAGCTGCATTGAAATGGGCAGTGTTAACAAAACAGCGGAAGCCGGAACCCGAAGCCTCGGTCACATCTTTATTTTGGCCTAGTTAACAAATAAAGGGAGATGACATACTGACAAAACTAAAGAGCGGGTCATAGTCAATAACACTCAAAACAAAACAAAGACTTGCAGCTGGACGGCTATCTTTGACAGCAGCTGTTCTGGAGATGACGTTAACACAGAATGGGTCCATTGTAAGCTGACCCCCATGTTTTTCTTTGAGTTCAATTCATGTCTACTTCACTTGTGCCTGCATCCTATTATGAAGTGTCACGACTTGTTGAGACACGGGGTAAACTGTAAGTTGTTTCATAAAAAGTGGGGCTGACAGACCAACTCCTCCTCTCCACACACACACACACACACACACACACACACACACACACACACACACACACACACACACAGAGACACCCCCTCCCTCTGCAGTTTAAAGCAGACACAGGAGAAGCGCGAAGAGCCCTAAAGCACAACAGATGTGAGAGTCTTCCGTTGAGGACTACCAAACGTCTGTCAGGTCTGTCATGATATGAGAAGTTCTAATGGTGTCACCCCACCCCCATCCCATATGCACACACACACACACACACACACAGGCTACACACATAAACACATATATATTATCACCATGTGATAGCGTCACTCCCATGTATAACACACACACACACACACACACACACACACACACACACATGCACACACTCCCAAATAAACACCACACCCCTACACACACACTCTGACCTTTCATCTTTCATTAAGCAGGGAGGAAAGCGAGGCTGAGGGGACCGTCAGTGTGAGTCGTAATTAGAAACTAACGAGGGGGCAGCGTCGGGAAAGTCGGCCAAGCGTGAAGAGAAGAGAGGAGGAGAGGAGAGGAGAGGAGGAGAGGAGGAGAGGAGAGAAGAGGAGGAGAGGAGAGGAGGAGAGGGAGGAGAGGAGAGGAGGAGAGGAAGAGGAGGAGGAGGAGAGAAGAGAGGAGAGGAGAGGAGGAGAGGAGAGGAGAGGAGAGAAGAGGAGAGGAGAGGAGAGGAGAGGAGAGAGGAGAGAGGAGAGAGGAGAGAGGAGAGGAGAGGAGAGGAGAGGAGGAGGAGAGGAGAGGAGAGGAGAGAAGAGAGGAGAGGAGAGAGGAGGAGGAGAGGAGAGGAGAGGAGGAGGGAGAGAAGAGAGGAGAGAGAGGAGAGAGGAGAGAAGAGAGGAGAGGAGAGGAGAGGAGAGGAGAGAAGAGAAGAGAGGAGAGGAGAGGAGAGGAGAAGAGGGAGGAGAAGAGGAGAGAGGAGAGAGAGGAGAGAAGAGAGGAGAAGAGAGGAGAGGAGGAGAGGAGGAGAGGAGGAGGAGAGAGGAGGAGAGGAGGAGAGGAGAGGAGGAGAGAGAAGAGGAGAGAAGAGAGGAGGAGAGGAGGAGAGGAGAGGGAGAGGAGAGAAGAGGAGAGAAGAGAGGAGGAGAGGAGAGGAGAGGAGAGGGGAGAGAAGAGGAGAGGAGGAGAGGAGAGGAGAGGAGAGAAGAGAGGAGAAGAGGAGAGAAGAGAGGAGAGGAGGAGAGAGGAGAGGAGAGAGAGAGGAGAGGAGAGGAGAGAAGAGGAGGAGAGGAGAGGAGAGGAGAGGTAGAGGAGAGGAGAGGAGAGGAGAGGAGAGGAGAGGTAGAGGAGAGGTAGAGGAGAGGAGAGGAGAGGAAAGGAATGTATGTGTGAGGAGAGGAGAGGAGAGGAGAGGAAAGTAGAGGTGGAAGAGTGGTGTGGAAAAGTGGAGCGCCAGGGCAAACAGAGTGGTGCAGACTAGCAGGATTATGGGATTAGCAGGGCCTGCCCACCCTTACGTTCACCTAGCGACCAACCGTCTCCATAGCTCAGCTTACCGCAGACCGCCCCGCCTGCCCCCACCCCACACCCCTCCTGGCCGCACAGGCAGAGCGGCCGCTATGCCAACACGGCAGACATGATGGAGACTCCGGCTGTTTGGATGCATTACTGCGGAGACTCCAATCCAGATCAAGGCCAACTCAGCATCCATTTGGCTCAGCAGCACTCTGGACACACATCACACATGTACCACAGATTTCTCTTGCATCAATTAAAAGGTCTGATATTTAGTGGTTTGTGGTGATGATGGTGTCTTCTGGAAGTGTCTGGTATATATGTAATAATAATAATCAAAAAAGAAGAAAAATTATCAAAAATATATAGTCCATTTAGCCAGTCCAGGCTAGTCTGAAGAGATAAGTTTTCGGTTCCTTTTTAAACTGGACAGTGGATTCACACTGCCTGATGTCATTTGGAAGTGAGTTCCATAGCTTTGGGGCTGTGTGGGAGAACGCTCTCTCTCCCATGGTGCTGAGGTTCATCTTGGGCACCTTGAGCAGACCAGCTGATGAGGATCACAGCAAGCGGGAAGGGGTGTAGCTCTCCAGGAGGTCGGCGATATAGTTGGGAGCAAGGTTATGCAGGGCCTTATATGTCAACAGTAGGATCTTAAACTGGACTCTCTGGGAAACTGGTAACCTGTGTAGCTGTAACAGTACAGGTGTTATATGGCTTGTGGACTAGTAGATATGTACCCAAAACAACCCAGCAAAAAGGATTTAAAACTTAGCAAAACTTTGCTCTTACGATGTACACACTGCTATCCTGGAGCGGAAGCGTGGGCTCCATACTCATGTGATAGCTGCCATCAGAGTGTGGGCTGCATTCAGTTATAGCCTCGGTCAGCATCCCCCTTTCCTGTCCTTTGTCTGGGCTTCTTTGGGTTTCTAAAAAGGAAACTACAATCCTTCTGTCTTTTTTTCTTTCGTTTTATCCCCCTTCAAAGAGAACATGTCAAAGCAAACACAAATGGATGACATGATCTAAGGAGTATTGTGCAATCGTTGTGTTTGTCAAGCTTCGGAGACGTTAAGCCCAAATACTGTCAGACGCCAACACAGATCCTCTTCCTTGTTAGATGGGAGGACCAGACAGCGATTGAGCCCAAAATAAAAGATCCTCTTGATATGGAGAGAAAAAAGGATTGTGGCAACTTGACAGCAAATGATAGTGTGTCCTTTTTTCCCAAAAAGTTTTACTATGGAAAAAATAATCTCATTAACTTTGTTTTTCTAACTGCTACATACAAATGTATAGAAATACAAGACTCAAAGACTTATGCTCTTCACATATAGATATAGATATAGACAGTAAGTGCAAATATTTGGTTTCCTATACATTTTGAATGTATGGACATTAAAGCATGGCTTGTCTTGACCTTTTGCCATTAGCTTAAGCACAGTATAGGCCTACCAGCCTGACACTGACTTCATTTGTATTTAGTTAACATATTTCTGCAAGCAGTTATTTTATATAAGCTATATGCACTCTCTGTGAATATGTGATATTTGGGAACTTAATTCTTTAATTCATGACTTACTGGAATATTGTAAACTGTACAGTTTTGTAAATACATCATAGACCAATGTAGATTTAATTTGGCCTGAATATAAACAACACGTCACTCAGCAGATCTCTCCATGTCATGATCCTCACGTTTCTTTGAGAGCACTCAGAGTCTCAGCACCGTGCTGTGAAACGAGAAGAAGCCGATTGAATGAGTGACGGGAGGCCAGAGATGACTGTGCTGTGCCTCTGCTGTTCTCCGAGTGTCCCAGAGGCATCAGCATCACAGCACGTCCTCCACGTTATCAGTGCGTCTGGAGAGGAGGATGAAGCGGAGGAGTGAGAGGGAACCGGGGCGACGAAGGGGAGGTGCGCCAGGATCCAGGAGATAAGATAGCGTGGAGGGAAAACAGAACGCTGACCTGTCATGGATGTGCCTGGCTCCACATGTCAGGCTTTGGCCCCTCTGATCTCTTTTTCTCAACCCAAAACACAGCAAAAGAGATAGAGGGAGAAAGAGAGAGAGAGAGAGAGAGAGAGAGAGAGAGAGAGAGAGAGAGAGAGAGAGAGAGACAGACACAGACAGACACAGACAATCAAGAATGATGATGGAGAGAGGTTTAACCTTTATAGTATATAGACATTATGGGACAAATGAGATAAACATTAGGAGAAAGACAGAGAGTGCGTGTGTGTGTGTGTGTGTGCATGTGTGTGTATGTGCCTGTGTGTGTGCGTGCGTGTGTGTGTGTGTGTGTGTGTGTGTAAATATCTCTTGACATTGACGTGTATAAGTGTGCAAAGGGATAGAGAGAAGAAAAGAGAGACAGACATCTGGAGAAACAGAGAGGTTGACACTGAGAAACTGGGACATTTAGCGGTCTCTCCCTTCCAGCCCTGCTGCTGTTGCATGCAAGCTTTCACACAGAACTCATACAGGGGAAACATGGTTCCAATTCCCTGTTTGTTTTCGTACAGATAATGATTTATATGAGTTCAAAGATGCACACTTAATTTGAATCAGAAGTAATGTGCTGAATGTCAGCCTCACTTAAATGGGTCTGTAAAACATTCTTCGGCATACACCTCCAACTGAATTTTTCCCAGAATATGTGTATGTACTTCTGTGGTTAATTGTGTAATGCAACCTCAGCGACAATGACATCACGCTGAGAGGTACGACTGCAGGGCTTAGATTTTCCTGCCTGAACCACTTATGATACTGCCTTGTTACACTGCCACATTCTGACACACTGCTCTTGGCCATGACACCCGCCATTGCAACATGCAGTCAGAGACAACTTTATTATCACTTTCATTACTTTGGACTGCATGATCACTGGTGCTAATAAAACTATGTTTAATTCAATCATTTGTCTTTTCATTTGTCTGCAGAAATGATTATGTAATTATCTATGTGGGGATGACCAAGACTGACAGAGTGTCCCTGGCAACCATCGGGGAGATAAACATGTCTGACGTCCAGCAAGACTTGACAGCGACGTCGTTCTGGTCTATCTCCCGTGGGGTGTGATTGCAGATGAGCTGTCTCTGATAGGGACCGACTCGGGGCCAGATCCACGCCAGGTCCAGGCCAGAGTCAGTGGCTGGCTGGGTCTCTGTGCCGTGAGACTTACTGGTGGGAGATAAGAGCCTCAAAGCAGGGGGAGTTAAATTGCACACATTATCCGTCACAAGTCATTTAACTCAAGAACGCTCAGAGTGAATTGTGCCTGATTGATTTAATTCACAAAGCTGTGTCTCCTGATGGATGATTATATAAATATCCAACTGATGTCACACTGCAAGCATACTGTATGTTCTCTATTATGATGTTGATTTATAAATGCTGTCTGACTTAATTTTAGTGAATTGCATCAACTTGTAAAGTTCTGAAATAAGCACATTTAAGTTGCCAATTGTATACCTTACCCTATAACTCTAACCCCCAGTACAGTATATTTTGCAGAGATTACCACAAACGTTTGCAATTTACATAATATAAAGTACATGAGAAATTGGTCGCACATTGTGTTATTTTGATGTGCATGACAATGACACATAACATCATCATCAACATGCATCGCTATGTGTACCACTGATGGACTGTTTTAAGCCTGACTACTGTAAGTAGAGTTCCTACTATGTCAAAGCCATCACATAACGGGGAAAAAAACACAGTTTTGTCAGATATATTAAGATTGTAGAAGTTGTAAAACAGACAAAATTATCTATAATCCTTCTCAAAGTCTGAAACCAATATCTACTCCCCAACCCCACTGTAGAGAGTATCTTTTGCAGTTCACACAAGGCCAAGTTTTAATCTCTTGTGTTTTGGAATGTGACCCCGTTTCTGGTCAAATCTGTTCAAAAGCCCAGCCACACATGGCCATCAGGGCCATCAAGCCGCAGAGGATTTCCAAACGACTGTCACGCCAATATTTCAGGCCCTACACTGTAGCCAAGTTCAGTGATTCTGCACAAGCAGAATGCATTGCTTTGGCTGTGCACTGGCAAACAGGCTTTAT
>NC_063206.1:8935031-9145031 GCF_017589495.1 Alosa alosa | reverse complement strand
CATCTTCCCTCTTTCTCTCTCTCTCCATCTCTCTCTTTCCCCTCATCTTCCCTCTTTCTCTCTCTTTTCTTTTCCCAACCTCTCTTTCCCTCCATCCCCCCTCTCCTTTCTCCCTCAATTATGTTTTATTCCGCTGACCAGCCTGGCTTGATCATTCTGTGGAAAAGCGGGTTCCTCCAGCCCGTTAATGTATTCACGGCTGGCTCATTTCAGGAAGACCCAAGATCCTCCTGTGTGGGCGGCTGTGCCCCTCCCATCCCCCTGGCCCCGGCCCTCCCATCCCTCTGCCACGTAGCCCTGTCTTCGCTTGTTTGCTTGAGGGAGATGAAAAGCCGACGTGTTTGTTTGTGGAAGCAGTCAGAGATCTTTGAAGAGGCGGTTATCTCTCCACAAGTAAGGAAGGGCCTCCTCGCCTCCTTTGTGGACCAGAACAGGTGGCTGTTTTTGAAGGATCTGATGTACACAGTGTTGTGTTGTCCAAAGCAGATGTCAAGAGATCTACTCAGTCTTTACATAGCTTAGGACCCTGTAGAGAGAACTAAGGGCAATTTATCAACATGTGCGAATGGAAAAATCTTTTCTTATACGCACTGCTAAAACAGGTGCCGTTTGTTCCACATGTCCATCAATATTCTGAAACCAGTTCTAGAATAATCGGGGGCTCGGACATCAAACCAGCATCACACATAGGGTGTGCTGAATGTTAAGATTAAATTACATTAAAATGTTTTATTATTATTATTATTATTAGTAGTAGTATTATTATTATTGCCAGTATTATTATTATTATTAGTAGTAGTAGTAGTATTAGTATTATTATTATTATTATTATTATTATTATTATTATTATTATTATTATTATTAAGTTTATGTTATGTTATTAAGTTAGGGACAGATAAAAACGATAGATAAGCTTGAAACAGTCATCTGATGCATGTTAGTGTTTTTAGCTGAAGCTAATTCACAACACTTATCCCTAGTAGGGCTTTTGGTTAAAAATAATAATATAGATTAACATTATTAAAAATAATAGAGAAATGAACATGGAAATAAAATGAAATGAAAAATTAAAGAAAATATACAGAGAGAGCACAGTGTACGTTTATGAAGGTGACTGTAGGGATACATTTCAAGATCAAAAGATGTTCTACGGAAAGGGATACTACAATTACCTATTAACGCTGCTCGAGTGGTGGATCTGGTGCCACTTTGCCATCTTGTTATTGTTTTGCAAAGGGGTAAGGTTGCAGTAATGGTAAAAAAATAAGCAAAACTTAAATCTTATGTTTGCTTATAATTTTTGCAGTAATGGTACCTTATTCTTTTCTTGTCCAGGACTTTCAAGGCGTGGTTATAAAGACACTCTATGGCCTTAACTGATGACTGGTGAGCTTGGGACCATGTAGTTAAGCACACAAAAAAAGAAAAGCACAGTCAAAAGTCAAGCAATTTTTTTATCGTCATAAAGTTGGCCTTAATGGTTTTACAGATGTTCTTGTGACTTTTAAAATTCAACTGGTAGTTTAATTATTCTCAGATACTTTTCTTCAGGTACTTGTTCAATGAGTTCACCATCAATTTTTATATTCAAGAGTTGTGTTAGAGTTTTTTTTAATGGAAAAGCAGACAGAGGTTGCCTTTTTAGTGGTTAAAGGTAAACCACTGCATACATCTGCATACATCTGTAGACCTATATCTGGACATACATCTGGTAAATCCTCCTATGTGTATGTGGTACATCTGTAAAATGCATGTGCTCTACTTGGGATAGAACGTTTAAAATATAAATTTTTTTTAAGTGAAATATTTAGAAATGAGGGTGGTAGGGGGAGGAAGTAGTCTGAATTTAAACAATGACTATTTTCTTCTGATTGAAGGAATCAAGGAATGTGGCAATAATTTGTAATTCTTTACATTCTCCACTGACACCTAAAGAAAGTTCCAGAAACGATTACTCAAAGCCTTCCCAGCTTTCCGCACTGGCATGGCAGTGGGTCAAGAGCTTGTTCAGGCCCAGGTCTCCATCACACAAAACAACAGGCCATGTGGGAAAGCTTGTTGTAATACACAGATTGAATTAATGCTCACCTGCTTTGTCAGCAGTTCCCTCACACACTGGGCCATCTATCGCAGATCTCTACATTGTATTCTCCACTGAATGGAGATCCAGGAAGAATGTGGAGATAGCTGATAGCACAGGCAGACACTTGAGGAAAGATGTCTTCCCCCTAACAACACTGAAGCAAGAGAGCTCTGAGCGTGGTCTATTTGAGACAGTTTTCATTTGCTGAAGAGGAAGAGCCTTCTCTCAGCATGGCAGGGAAGATGAATTGTTTTCATGGAGTGGAGTGTTTAGCGGCCATATAAATAGCAATGATAAACAATGCTTGACATCTGACCTCTCGTCATTTCAGTCTTGGCAACGTATTGTGTGAGACTGGTGAGACAATGAAGTTTTTCTTACAAAGGAGTTAGCTAAATATTCTCCCATTTTTGTTTTTAGCTGTTTTACCAATTGACCCAGATTCAGGCATCAACTTGGGGTCATCATTGCCAAAGCAGAGTATTTTGACAATAGTTTCTACCTGTTGCCAGTGAGATAAAATGGTTCTCCTATAAGAACAAATGGTTCTAACAAGGGACTTTTCATGGAAGTAGAGGGTGTCTTGTTCACCATTCCGTTCTCATGGCTGGAAAACATGTGAAGTCTCTTGAGCCTAAAAATTTGATTCAGACAACATACAATTACAAACAATACCTCTCTTCAATTAGTACAATACAACAGACATACATAATCTTCCTCCACATACACCACTTGTTTTATGGACTCACAGAATGCCATGAACTGCAACCATAAGTTACATAGCCAGATGTGATTATTGTCTGTTCAACCCTTTAAAAACAATATTCCTTGTGGTTGTTTGTTTGGCTCGGCCAGCTAGCTAACCCTGTCAGCTGACAAAACAACTTTATGTATCTCCATTCAAGGAGGAGAAATCGGGCATGATGTAAGGACTGAAGTGACTGAACATGCTGTGAGGATCTCAGACACACACACACACACACACACACACACACACACACAGACAGTGAGAGGGACTCTGTGCATCTCTTGCGCTTTTCCAAGAGCATGTTCCAGAGGGATGACGCCATGCTAATCGTGACAGCTCCGGGTGAAAGCTAATGTGCTGTGCGAGGCTGATTGGTGAACTCTGAGACTGAGACTCACTGGGGTGAGAGAGAAAGAGGAGAGGACAGAATGGATAGAAAGCAGAGAGGAGGAGAGAGGAGAGACAGAGAGGGAGGGCATAGGAAGAGAGCAGAAAGGCCCAGAGAAAGGGGCAAATGGACATAGAGAAAATAGGGAAGGAGAGACAGAGGTGCAGAAAAAGAACAGGAGAAAAAAAGACAGGAAGAATGGTACAAAAAAGAGAGAAGAGGACAGATAGGAGGAGAGAAACAAGTGGCCCATAATTCCCCTGGGTGACGAGTTGGGCAGAGGCCAAACTAAGACTAAAGGAGGAGAAAGGTCTTGAGCCATTTCAAAATCTCAGTTCTCCTAAACCCACCAGGGCCCTTCTTTGCTTCTCTTTAAACACACTACCCTCACCCAACCCACAGCCCCAGAGCTCTTTCTGTTGGTGGTACACTGCCGCCTGAACTTGTGATGTGCTTACACAACAACAACCAGCAGCACAGCGGCCGTTAGTGCTATCAGGGTGACATTCTCCTCCCCTTGCCTTTGGGAATATCACATTTACATAACTCCCTATTGCCTCAGACACCGCACGCACGGCACCCAATCTCACAATCTGTGGGCACAAGCTTGACTCGCGTCTTATCTGGTCTGTCTTGATGTCTTCTTACATTTTTTTTTTGGTTCCTGTTTAGGGCGGCTATTTCTGAGCCCAATGTCTGCTTTGCGACGGGAGGGGGCCTCAATAGCCTTTGCTCCGACTCACGTCTGGCTCATCTGCATGCGTCTTGATGCAAAGTGATGTCCATGGCCTGAAAACATCACAGAGACTAAACGTGGACACGACGCTGGACCAGAGAGACGCGTGTGGCAATTGAGAGACCTCACCCATCCTCTGCAGCCCACACAATTGAATCAAGAACATTTTAGCCTCGCTTGCTGTGCTCTGAATATCGTGACAGAGGGTGTAGACCAGTGATTGCCTTCAGCTGGCCATCCACAGGTCACCTCATTTAAATGCGCAATGTCAGTACTATTTGCCAGGATGTAAATAGTCAAAGAGAAAAAGACCCTGTGACCTTGGATTTTGCTGCCAAGTTGAGTTTGCTGTTGTATTTCCTTGAAAATAACTTTTGTCATTTCAAAATTTAGCTTTAAGAAGCAACAAAGTCACTAAGTACTATTGCAGGATTCTTAAAGCATACCATATGTTCACATAAAATGATGTCAAGAATTAACTATGTTCACAGCGGTAAAGTTCCTATGATCTTTGCTATTATTTTCTAGGACACACATATGGCATACATTAGAAGTTAAAGTGCTGCTAAAGATCATGAGGACTAATTGCTGCACGATTGGTTTTAAGTTCAATTACAATTCATATAATCATGATGAAGCATGATTCATAAAGCAAACTAATGGAGAGACCATTTGTCTCAACTATTACATTTTATATCACAAATATGGAGAGGAAAAACGCTTTCCCCCCAAAAATTAGCCATGGTCCCTGTCATTGACACAAGCACAAGAAGATATATCAGAGCTCTTTATTTGCAGATAATTAATACACTACAGGCAGTTGTCGATTCTGATAGGACACTGTGTACAAGTTGTTACATCCACAAACTTTCCCCTGATGGTCATTTACAAACGTTTCATTTGCACATATTACCACGTATAACACAGGGAAATCTATAGATATCTATAGGATACATAGATAAGAAACACCACTTGTCACTGAGATCCCTAATACTGGTGGCAGTAATAGCAATCCATCAGGTCCATAGAACCCGCCTCTTATAAATCACCTCCAGGTTAACACTAATCACCTTTGCACTTACAGAGTTCATTCTTCAGGTCATTCTATGCAGAACCCCCATCTCTCAGAACCCTCATCTCTCTTTCAGATAGCCAACAGCCTACATTCACATCTGCCCTCTCCCCTGAACACCTTAAAGCTCAACACACCGATTCGCTGATTACCCATGATTCCTCAAACAACTTCATTCCATCCGTACATGCCGTGATACGGCTCCCAGTTCCAGACACAATCACCACTGAGAGTCACAAGAGGAAAGGCTGAGTGAGTATGATAACGGATGAGGTCAATGTTGACTGAATTCCTTCTGGGTTACTCTTTCGATTAGGAAAGGGCTGCCGCTTTAACACCCTGATGAGATAGCAAAGTGCAAGAGTTGAATCACAGCAATGGCACTTCTGGGAGAGACTTACTGGGGTTAGGGTAGAAATGAGTTTGAGCTAGTAAAGGTACAGTTTGTTAACTGCAGGAGGTACATGTGTTGGTCCATAGCATTGACCAGTCCTTGCCTTGGATCTGATATTCAGACGGTTTGTGGTCAAACATCATAATATCCTGCATATAAAGTGTGAACTTTCATTGTTCATCTACACTTCCATTCTTTCCCACGTCACATACTGTTATCCCCTAAAGACGTTTTCAATTCACCAAAACGCAACATACTGTTATCCCTTAACGATGCCTTCAGGCAGACCTTGACATGAGAACAAAATGGAGTCAATAGCCACAGTACAATGCCTGGAGGACTACTCATTTGACAATGAAGGTGAAATTCAAAACTGATAACATAGTTCACACCTTTGTAGACCACTAAGGGTAAATAATGAAACAATATACATAGATTGTGACACCAGCATTTCAAATGAAAATATGTACAGACCATAACTGCTTCAGTGTTCTGCAAAATATAATGTGAATGGTTGAAGAATGGGACATACCGTAAGAAACATGGTATAGGTATCAATATGGTAATGAATCCACAGTGTACATTCATTTACTGGACCAATAACGCACAAGGAGGAAGTTATCATCATACTGATAATAAAACTGCAAAGAACTTCAAAAATGACAGAAGAATCATGACTGTGCCTAGTAGTTGTTTGTCACTAAAAGCGCTAACACTACACATTTGTCTGATCTCTTTGTGACTCCTGTTGCTCTGACTTAGAAAAATGGATAAAGAGTTCATAAAAACAGGAGACAAAGTCATCATATGCTTTTGAAAAGTGCTCAACTATAAAAAGACTTTAAACGGGGGAAAGGAGGTGTTCCTCTTCTGAACTTCCTCGATTGGGCAAGAAACCCCTTGTCTCTGTCGCTTGTCTCATCTCAGATACACACAACATACCTCACCACTCCTAACTCAAAACCTGCCTTTCCCACTATAGCGCCAGCCAGCACAGCGATTGGTGCGTGGTGGCGATCATGTGTGAGTGTGTGTGTGTGTGTGTGTGGTGGTTGGGAGGGAGGGGGACAGCGGGTTGACATTTGTTTATGACCTCCCAGCCGGTTCACTGACCAGAGAAGCAAAGTTCAGGCGATCTGCTAAATTCCCGCCCCAGAGGCGCAGCCCTGACCCCTGCGAGCTGTTTCGGGACGCCACATCTGAGTTGTGGTGTCTCCAAACGTAAACAACCACAGTCCACAAGGCTGTTGTGGAGGCGGCCACCCTGAAAGCAACGCCAGTGGGAGGGCCAACTGTGGTGCACACACCTCATGAGTATGACGAAACAGCAACAGTAATCAGTAAAACTGATCAGTTGACAGAGTAACTAACAAAAACAATGACTAATCTCTTGCTTGCTTTGACTGATAATGGCACTATGTTTTTAAAACAATTCTTAGGCACTGTAAGAGTATGAGGGGGTAACCCCTTTTGTGCCCCTCATATGCTGGGACTTCATATGTGCGTGTGGGGAGGATGGGGTGGGGTGGGACTGGGGAAAAACAGAACAGGTTAAAAAAGACGACGATGTCAAGATTCTTGGACTCATCTTTCTTCATCCCTCGCTCTTTGGCAGGGTTTTGCTTTTCACAGTTTGCTGGCTGTCTGGACCAGACAGAGGATCAAAGGACCAGGGGGCAAGTCTGTGAGCAGTCTTAACATATTACTGGAGACAGCTCCGGCACTCTCCTCCAGGTCCCACTGTGTTACAGTGCCGGCCAGAGTGGAAAAATGGAGGGAGGGGAGGGGAAGGGGGCTGCTGGGGTGGAGAATCATCTTCTGAGGGGTTAAAAGGAGACCCTTGGAGCCTCTAGAACATCATAATGGTCAGCTTTTTCATGGTCCTTTGAAGTGATAGCCATGCGGTAAATGACCGTTGATCTGTTAGTGTCATGACTTAGGGTAGAATTTTTCCACCCTTTGTTCCACTTGCAGTTTAAAGTCCTTCTGATCTTTTTACCCCCAGATCCCCACTAAACACCTCACATTGAGGAGAGGCCCCCCTTTTGACCCCATACATAAACCAGGGGAGAGAAAAAAAACCCTCCACAGTTTGACCCGACAGCCCTGAGCGCTAGGCCAGGCAGCAGTACTTTTTCCACCAGGACTTGGACAGCTTCTTCATCTTGTCCGGCGTGCGCTTCTTTAGCTTGTGCTGCTGCTGCTGACTGTCACTGTGTTGGATGCTGGCCAAGATGGCGGCGTCGAACACCTCCTTCAGGTTCTTCTGAGTCAGCCGAAAGCATTCCATGTAATGATGGCGCTACAATCGCGCACACTGCGGGCCTCGCCGCTCCACCGCCGCCTTGTACTTGGCCAGCTCGATCAGCACCTTGACGTCCTCGCGGAGGTCCGACTGGGTGCCCACCAGGATGACGGGCGAGCGCGGGCAGTGCCTCCGGATCTCGGGGACCCATTTCTCCGTGACATTCTGGAAGGAGGAGGGCGCCACCACGCTGAAGCACAACAGGAAGACGTCGGCATTTGTGTAGCAGAAGGAGCGGAGCTTATCAAACTCATCCTGTAAAAGACACAGCAAGGTCAGGCTCCATCTGTGTTGGACAACAAAGAGTGCCAAGAGACTTTTGAAGGGTCTCTTGGATTTATGAGGAAACAAAAGATGCTAAAAACACCAGGTTCCTGGTTGACACCAAGAGCATTCATCCTGATTAAAAATCTATATTTATCCATTGTTTTGGATAAAAGCATTTGTTAAATGAGTAAATCAGTCTTCATCATATCACCAACCCTATGGCTACAGCAAAGCCTTAACTGGTCTCAAGTGCCTAATGACAATAGCAACAAAGTCAAAATATCGAAGCGCAGACACACTGAACGTTTTTTTCTCCTGTAATGCAGACATATGTATTGAGAGACACCTGGACTCTTGCCAAAAACACAGTGAAAAATAAGGAAATACAAGTCAGTCCTCACGCATACAGAATAAAAAAAACATATTTTTGCCAGGAAGACCTTCCTAACCAGAGGTTCTCTAAGCCATTTCCACCATCTGAGGGAAAAGATGAAGGCTATAGCACATGATCTGCTGACTAAGGTATTGCATAAGGATGAACTGTTTTATCATTGTTGTTCTAAAAGCCTAGAAGGGCTAACTTGTGATTGTGTGATACACACATGATAACACTTGATCTCAGCAAAGCCACTTCTGTTCTGCACTGTGTTTTCCTTCTCCACCAGATCATCACATGTTTCTTAACATAGGCCCCAATTATAGTCATCTTTTGTGATGGAAATAGTTACATTTGGTTCATGTATATTTGTGACTCTTTCACGTTGAACATAAAGAAAAACCAGCCCCATAATATGCTTTATTTATGTAACCTAATGCAGTGTAAGAAACTTGACAGGTACAAAACCAAATAGTGAGAACTAAGAGCAAACATTTTTACAGCTTTCTGCTGGAGGTGGAATGTCTCTGTCTTACTGTAAGAGCTAGTGCCAGTTGCACAGTTCTTGACACACTAACTATTTCAAATTGAATTGAGTGCTCCATTTCCAAATGCTCCATTTCAGCCCTGGGGGCAACTGTGAGATGCCATAAAAGCCCTGCCAAAGACACCTCTCTGTACTGTGTCTGCATTACTGAGAGCTAAGTCAGAGCTAAGAACTAGACCTTCATTTGGCCATACTGATGGCTACCCTGGAATCCAGAGTTCTCGCACGAGCACAATATCAATTTGCTCAGCGAGAGACTCTGGCAATGAGTAATGATGCACGTTACTTTTGCCCCTTGCATCGCGGGTAACCAATCACATCTGTGTATCTGATATGGGCGGGCCAGAGGCGAGCTAAACAGATGACAGACGTAGTGTTATCCAATTGCGTCGATGTCCGGAATCAGTCAGTTAACATTAGTCGTATAGTGTTATCCAATTGAGTGCAGTGAGATTTTCAACTGCATGCTTGGTGCCGCCCCTCGAGTTGGGCCATTACATTATTCGTGGCCAGACCCTTAATCTTTCAGATTGGGTCTGGTTCCCCAGGCTAACTGATGGCAGCGTTTTTATCCCAAATGACCACCTACTGAAGTTTCACCCAGGGGTTGTAAGAGGGCTTATCTCCTGTAACGTGCTTTTAATCATGTCATCTGGCTACTTGCGCAACACACCAGTGATTACCTATCATTCTCACACATCTGAACCCTCTGTGAGCACACACAAGATAACTGTAGCATTCCAGAGCCAAATTGTGTATGTGTTGTTTATTAACAAAGCATTCCATCTCTCTCTCTCTCTCTCTCTCTCTTCCTCCCTCCCTCTCTGTATATTTCGCTCTGCAGCCCTTCTGATAGTACTTGCTCATACACCCAAGTCATTTCCTGAAAGAAGCGAGTTAATGAGGTCTATTTGCCTCAGGAGTGTTGAGGATGGAGGATTGGAGATTCATTTTTAGAAAGGCTGGAAGTTAAGTACTTTTGTGAGGATGTTAATTAACTCCAGCGCATCACTGAGTCACGTAGAAGAGTATGCCTGCACGCTATGTACGTGACTGCCGTCATATAATGAGCCAGAAGATCAAATAAATATAGACAAATTATAATTGGGCACTGTCTGCGATTCTAGCAGCATCATACACTTTTTACACAATGCAACTAACTTCACAGGTCTCCACCTGTCCACTCAGTGTTCCGCTCAAAAATCTCTTCAACAAACTGGCTGTGACTGAGCTATAAGCACTTCCAGCCAATCATGTGCCTCAGGATCATAGAGGGGGGAGGAGTGGAAGTGGTGTTCCACTCTAACCCAAGTCTTGATATTTGGCCTGGTTGCGGGCCGCTCCCTTCCAGAGCAGCAGGCCCAGAACTCTGTGAACCCTGCCTGTGCTGTGCTGTGCTGCCTCCAGTCGGGAGACTCAGTGTGTGTGTCTAGACAGGACTGCTCCAGATCTCTCTTGGCTTGACTTCCCATTGGTTCTCCCTCATTTGCTCTCTATCTCACGTCTCTCTCTCTCTCTCTCTCTCTGTATGTCACGTTTTTGTTCTCCCTCAGTCTCTCCATCTTGCCCTGAAAAACTCTCTCTTTCATTCTCTCTCTCTCACGCGTGCACACATAAATACACACAAAGAAACAGACAGCCACACACAGACATGCACACACACAAACACACACACACACACACTGTTCATTTCGGTCCTAGGTCAGTTCTCTCTCTTTCTTAATTGCTTTCTTTTAAACTCTCACTATCTCTCTCCAACTCTCTCCCTCCTCTCTCTCTCTCTCTCTCTCACACACACATTCAAAAATCTCTCCTGTTCTCAACCTCTCCCTTGCTTTCTTAATCTCTCTTTTCACTCTCCCTTTTGCTCTACCCACACAGCCGGTTCCAGTCCCCCCCTCCTGAAAAACACAAGGCTCACATTTCTTTTGACCAGCCCCAGCTGCGACTCCACTTAGGCATGGTCTCCTTAGCCCAGCCTAATTCATCACCATTACCCCCGTTTCTCCCCATTCCGCGCACCCCCCTAGAGCGCTCCTGCCTGGGCTGAACCCCTGCCACACATCAGGGCAGGCACTTGCTCCACTGGTGCCTCTGCTTCTATAGGTCGACCTCAGTGCGTCTATAGGCTAAGTTCAGTGAAGGACAAGTGACAAGTGTTGAGCGGACGCTCCACAAGTCCACGTCAGACAGAGCAGACCACGAAAACCACAGCGCACCACTGACCTTGAGCCAAAAGATTTTGACATCGGCGGTTGCATTTCAGAGGATACATTACAACTGGGTAACCTCATTTCAGCAGACTATTCAAGGGGGCTCTGGAGACCCTGGTCACACATTTTGTGCTCTCCCCACCACTGACGTTTCAAGGGCAGAGCAGAATCAGCAGTATAATATATCTAGTTTTACACTGCACGTGTTGGAATTAAACACAGGCACTGAATGCTGATATGTTTGCAGTGACTGACTGGCTTTACCATCTTAATTACACCCTGGCTCTCTGCCACCCAGTCACCCTCCCCATCTAAGTCCCACCTTCAATTGAATGGGGCTTGTCAGTATGTGCTGAAATCTTTAAGTGTTTGCAGAAATGCACAGGGGAGGTGCAGTGTAGGCTAATCAACATCGTGTTGTTTTTATAAACAAGCTTCATACCTTTACATTGTGCCTTAGACACACTTCTTGGCCTTGAAGCAGCCCTCACTGCATAGCCATATCCATTAGACATGCTCTCTCACTCCGAAACTAAAATACAATGACATCAAACCCAAAACAAAATGTACATCATGTAAATAAGAAACAAACCTGGCCCGCTGTGTCACACAGCTGCAGCTTCACCGGTCTGCCATCAACCGCCACCACCGCTGAGGAGGAAGAAAAGTAAACACAAATAGATGAGGTGGACCTTCAACTCTCTGTCAACTCCTGCTGTTCATAACTTTAGGCAGCCAGATAAGTTTCATAAATATAAGCCTACCCTTGTGTCTGCTGCCGTTAAATTACAAGAAAACCATATGTGAGGAAATCCATAACAAATCTCTCAGAAAATTGGATATTATCCAATTAAATACTAATACCACCGAAAAGTATTACTAACTAGTAATATACTGTGATCACTGATAACCCATTTATTTGCAAAGAAGAGGAATTAGCCTACTCCAGACATAGACTGCTGGGTTTTTTTTAGGCTATCTGAACACTGCAGGCTACACATTTCAACGGAATTTCGTTACAAATAAACGGATTTCATCCAATTTACCTGAAAAGTTGTCAAAGGCAGTTGGTACATATTCAGTAGGATATCCATTTGTTGTGTAGCTTACAATGAGGCTGGTCTTTCCAACCGCCCCGTCACCAACAAGCACACATTTCACCTTGCGCTCAACTGCGGCACCGGACCGACACTTTGCCTCCGAAGAAGTATCTTTACTCCGAAACCTTCGCGGTGGCACTGGCGGAACAACCGACACTGTTACGGGTTTGTATTCTCCAACAGCCTGCGGAGGCATGTCTGTGAGGAACCGAACGACCAGGAGTTAATCCCAGTTTCGCCAATCCATTGGGTTACTCGTCCCACATCACACAAGGGACTGTTACAGTTCATTTACGTACCAGGCTCCACTTTATGTCGACTTTCCATAGCGATGAACAAACAAATCACTTTTGCAGGTGAAACTTTACTTATCCATCTCAACGTGAAAACATAGCCTAATTCTTCCAAGAGCACTGAAGTGGAGGGCGGCATTCGGTTCAGCCCTCTTGGAGTCACGGCTCCACTTCTCTTGTCCCAGTCTCCCACTACAGCCTCCGCGATCTACTAGCCTACACTAAACAGCATGACATCATTGTGTGTGTGTGTGTGTGTGTGTGTGAGAGAGGGAGTGAGGAAAGAATAGCCTAGCTTCAACTTGCTAACCAATGGGGGGCCAGTGGGATTAAATAAAAGCGCCTCAATTAGATGAAGTTTCATTGCACTACCATAGGAGACAATTAAGTTGGCCTACAATTAAAAGGTTTAGAAAGTGGCTAACACGAACGCAGCTCTAGATAGATAGAGGTAGATAGATAATTTATTGATCCCCAAGGGGAAATTCAAATTCTAGACTAGCAAATTTCACAAAAAGTTCATTTAATCATGCGACCACCAGTTTAATTTAGGTTAGCCAAGGAATAGCCTAAATGTGAATAATTTATCAGTGCACATTTATTTTTTTACAATTTTATTTAGTTCTTTTCACTTTAGGTGCACTTGCTAGAATGTGAGATGTGGAAGTAGAGCCATCTAGTGGAATTAAGTGTGCTGTGGGGGAGAATGGACATTTCGGGTGGACACTAATCTACTGACTGCCTAGAATCTTCAAAACAAACGATTTGTACACGATTTAAGCTGTGATTGTTTTCATTCTGTTTGTTGTTTATTCTTTTACTTTGTTGATGTGAGTAGCGAACGGGCAAATCATGAAAGTTTGTTTACAGCAAATGATGGTGATTGGAGGTATCTTCCCAAATTACAATAATCACTGTGTCATTTTTGTCCCTAGATGACACCGACGCCTTGACGCTGATCAATTAATTAAAATGCATGTTGATGGAAGCTCTTTAGCTACAATGTAGCATTACTCGAAAAAGGAACATCGGAACCTTTTGTTCGACACCTTTGTTCCACACGAGAAATGAATTCGAAACAACCATCTCGCCACATTGTCCCAGAGAAAATATTTTTTACAAACTAAATGTATTAGTTAATAATGGAAGCTACGCCATCAAACACTTCCAACAAAGAAAAGGGGGTTGCGTTGGGATTTGTGGAAGAAGCCGACGCCTGGCAACTCCGAAGTTCTCAGTTTCCCAGTAAAGTGGGTGGTAGACCTGCTTGGTTGAGCCAGTCGGATTTACCATCTCTGCCTGATCTGACATGTGCAAAATGTCAGCTCCCCACAGCATTTTTACTACAAGTCTATGCTCCGATTGTCGGTCAGGACTGGAGTTTTCATAGGACTCTTTTTGTATTCTGTTGCAAGACGCCAACCTGCCACACACGGAACGATAATCAGTGCTTCAAAGGTAAGGTTAGGCCTATTATTACTCAAAACTAGATAGCTAGCTTCTCACACATAGACTACATTGTTTTCATAGTGCCTGAGCAACAACCTGAGTACAGTTGTGCGCTTCGCAGGACTTTTCTGGTGACGTTTTACTCTACTTGTATAGATTCTTGTGCTTGACAAATGTGCATAAATATGAAACAATATCTTTGATTACGAGTTCTGCTGTAGAGTAGGCTAGCCTAGTGTCTATTTGTAAGATGCCTCTTTGCTTCATGTTTTCCGTTGTTGTTCTGTCAGTAGTTATTTATGTTGTGTTATACAATGGTGAATGTTGATTTATTGTTCTGTTTATGTCCACAGTGTTTAGAAGTCAGTTGTCTAGGAAAAATGACTTTTACCCATATGACCCACCACCGGAGGAGGAACCAGAAGAGAGCAGTAGTGACTGTATGCTGGAATCAGGAATTAAGCTCTGCAGAGTGTGTGGTTGTCCTGGACATAAAGCTTGTTCACGCTGCCATGCAGTTACTTACTGCAGCAAGGATCACCAGACCATAGACTGGAAACACAGTCATAAGAAAGAATGTTGTAAAGAAGGCAAGTGGATTCATAATTTATTAGCCTAACTGTTATTATTATTATTCATTTACACTGTAGTTATCAGACATTTCATTCAAACTGATATTCATTAAATCTGGATTAGAGGGGGAAAAACATGGGTCATTCCGTGTCAAATGAAACAGAATGTTAATCTAGGAAAATGGTTGCTGCACCATCCAATGTTTTCATATGGTCTTTGGCCTTTTTACACTCTAAAATGCCTTATTTTGGGAGCCATGTTTGTACCTAAATATCTTAGAACATATTATTCCTAGCCTGTCAAAACTTTGTAGGATGGAGAAACATGTTTTCAGTATGACTGGAAGGTTAAAGGTTTATAATGCATGTCCATTGAATTTACATAGGGCCCTAGTTGTAAAAGTAATGTCAAGAGCTGAAAACAATAAGAAGGCCTATGATTTTAACAGAAATTTTACAGGCCTAGGTTATGACCAGGTTTGATCAAAATCTGAGAGGTTGCAGCAATCTTATCTGATTTCACATGGAATGACCTCCATGCCATTGGTTGTATGGGTACCAGAATTTTCTTAAATGTTTTGCTCATCTGTTGCAGCTAGCATCACAGTGTCTACCTCTCCATTCCTGTTTCCTGAGTTTGAGCTGGTCACGGAACCTGAGGAGTTAGAGGAAAAAGATGAGTCTAATGTCACAGACGATGTGGAGGACTCCGACACTCACCACACTGATAACGGTACATATATGTAAATACAGACACATCCATAAAGACAAGATTGCAACTTTACATTGGTATGTTTCTGATTACTAGCCTGGCTCACATCAGACCTCAGAAGACTAAAGCCAAAAGAGAATTGGTCTGGGAACCCTTCATTTACCTCAGGTTTCCAAGGGGCGTAGCCAACAGTAGAATGAAATTGTTACATTAAACTCATACCCAAACTTTACAGAAATAGACCAGACATATCTGTCTTGTAAACCAATGTGTTGAATGCAGTTGCTCGCTCAATTCCAAAGAAGATACACATCTGTGTCGTGTAATACTGACACCATCATTGCAGACATTGTGTTTAATAACTATATATATATGTGTTTAATAACTATATATATATATATATATATATATATCTTTTGATCCTGTGAGGGAAATTTGGTCTCTGCATTTATCCCAATCCGTGAATTAGTGAAACACACTCAGCACACAGTGAGGTGAAGCACACACTAATCCAGGCGCAGTGAGCTGCCTGCAACAACAGCGGCGCTCGGGAGCAGTGAGGGATTAGGTGCCTTGCTCACAGGCACGTGACCAGCCGTACTGGTCGGGTTCGAACCGGCAACCCTCCGGTTACAAGTCCGAAGCGCTAACCAGTAGGCCACGGCTGCCCCCGTATAGCGCACATACTGTAACCATACTGCTCTGTAGTTTAGCCTGCCCCATGCCGGATAAGCAGTTGTGATTAGTTCCAGAGTTTTCTGTAATTTTGGAAATCGCTGTGAATTGGAGGGTTGCCAGATGGATCTGCAGAGCAAATTCAGATGCACTCGCAGATTCATTTGGGTTCACCCAGGCTATCTGAATACAGTTTCCCTTGCATTTCCTCCTCCTAGACTTGGATGAAAATGAGCTTGAGGACATGGCCCTTCATGAAACTCAGGACAGCAAAGTGGTCCAAATTTTTAAACAGAGGACATCTGTAGAGCCGCATCAGGTTTGCTATTCATTTGTTTCTTAATGCTGTTTGGTGGACCCATAGATTCATTACAATCCATAGCCCTGGCTGAGGGTTGCTGATGTTAGATGAATGAATGTAACCTGTTTTTTCTTTGAACTACAGGTTCTGCGATACGAAAGAGGTGGGGTTCCCCTATGGGTGTCCTCAGAGCATAAAACTCTGGAAGAGAATATTCCCAAATGTTCATGTGGTGCCAAAAGAATATTTGAATTTCAGGTTGGTTTCAAAATGCATCTGAAGAAACAAAGTTACCTATTCAGTTGTTGGCATCATGCACGTGTGCTTGAAGAAGAAGAGCCGACTGGAAGCCATTGCTCTAACTTCTGTGTACCAATTCATTTGTCTTTTAAGGTTATGCCGCAGTTACTCATCAAACTGAAGGTGGACAGCACAGATGCCTCCATTGACTGGGGAACCTTGTTGGTCTATACATGTGCAAACAACTGTCAGCAGGGGAACAAATATGTCCCAGAATTCATCTGGAAACAGGACTTTTCAATGGATCAACACCCAGTGTAAATAGCATAGCTATAGAAGAAAAATCTGTACATAGGATGACTGGTGAAATTAACATAAATTATGTAAAAGACACAAGAAATGCTGTTTTTTTTTTCTATCAGTATGGTAATAATCCTAATCACAATGCTAAACTGATTGCTTGTGCATGAAATACATGTGTGATGAAATACACCTTTTTTGGAATAGTGATGTTACATAATTGATTGATTAGTTCTTTTCAAATAAAATCAAGTTACCTTTATATAGACCAGTGTTTCTTAAACTGTGGGTCGCGGAGACATGCCAGGGGGGGCGCGAACTGACGTGAAAAACAGGAGTTTTTTACATTTATTTTTTTATCTGTAGCCTTGGCCCAGGTAGCACCCGATGTGCAATGGACGCACTGTGTTATTCACAGGGAAGGCGTGTCAAGGCAGCTTAGTTAGTCCCGACCTACATGAGATTTTGAACGTTGTTGTGAGAGTGGTGAATTTCATCAAAATCCGGCCCTTAAAAGCGCGTCTATTCTCCGCACTTTGCGAAGAGATGGTAGCTGACCAAAAGGCTGTACTGTTTCACAGCGAGGCAAGGTGGCTTTCCGAGGTAAAGTGCTGTCGCGCGTGTTTGAGCTCCGAGTCGCCTCTTCTTGGAGGAAGAGCGCATGTTTGAATCTGCAAGCACGTTCACTAATGAACATTTATTGACAAAGCTGGCCTATCTTAGCGATACATTTGAGTTAAATGTCCACTTACAAGGCAAAGACAAGCACCTACCTCACCTAGCAAATAAGATTACTGCATTCACCAAAAAAACTTGAGTATGGGAAAGGCGCCTCGATCACGACAGTATTATGCCTTTGAGATTTCTGAGCGAAATCGCTGAAACGTCTGATTGGGAGGCACTCTTGTGATCCCATGTATTAAACAGTAGGCCTACATCACATCCCTGCAAAGTTTATTTCAAAAATATTTCCCAACCAGCAGTGCTCAGTATGACTGGATTATGGATCCATTTAATCCAGCATGTTGGTATTTCATTGAATATATTGTAATGCTGTAAAATGGCCTTCCTAATATGTTGCTGGAAAACCGAAATATGTGTGTTATGTATTTATTTATTATTATATATGCAACACCAGCTGATTTTAACTCTGTTGAAGAGGATATATTTAGAACTTGTCATTCAATAAATTTGACCATTTAAAGCTTGACCTACCACTTTCTTAGAGCGATGAGGGACAGGTGGGGCTCGAGAATGCTCCCTTGATCAAAGTGGGGAATGAAAGAAAAAGTTTGAGAACCACTGATCTAGTTTGTTAACTACCACAGTCACGAGTTGGGTCGCGATAGTCTATCATTTTTAAAAAGTGGGTCCCCAGAAAAAAAGTTTGAGAAACACTGATATAGACTGAGTTGTATACTGCTTTCTGTTTTACCTAGTGTAGCATTTAGCTGTAGCCTCTTTCCCTTGTAAACTGACATGGTGTTGAAAGTCGCAGCCAACACTATGGAGTTATATATGCAAATAATGGCAGAGTACTAATCTACATCTACTGACTATAACTAAGCTAAAGCTGGCAGGTACTCGTTCAAAATAGGTTAGCCTACTTTAGATTACTTATTCTTCTTCTTTGACAGTGTTAAACCTGTCAGTGTGAGACAGGTGATAACAGGTCAAAGTGTGAGCCTATACATTATGATAATAGGCCTACATCCAGTGTTTCATGTCCACTTTAATGCTAACAACCTCATTGTGTAAGTGGAAAACTGCGGACCTACTTTTGGGCAATGAATCGATTGTCAACATAACATAAAAACTGGTACTTAAAATCATTGTAGCACGGTGAACTCAGACTTCATCAGCAAAGATCCTTGATTAGCTTGAACCCTCTACTATCAGCCAAGACTTGACTCGCTAGCTTTTGACGTCATTGATAATTCTATCATTCTGCGCATGTGTGGTGAATGTTGCACATGTTGTGTCCGGAAGTCGTGCGCTGGGGAAAGCGTGGGGAAGACAGCTTGTAGAGGTTGATTTATAATGTTTCAGAATGTCGTCTCTTCTGATAAATGAATTTTTAACGAATTGCTCCAACACATGTATGGTTTTAGACTCCTTTCTCTGGCCGATAGAATCGTGGCCAGATTTGGAGAGGGTTGAGGCAGTAACCATCTTGTTGGACGCAGTTAATGTGAGATGCTCTGATGAGAATCGGGATAATTTTTCTGGCAAGGTGAGAGCTCTCTTGTGGGAGAGATGTATGCCGCTTCTAAGACAAATTTCAGAAAATGGTTCACATAAAAACGAGTCCGGAAATAAGACGCTTCACGCTCTTTGTCGCCTGCTTAGCAGCTGTCTAGCTCTTTTGCGTGACTCTGGGGAAGTAGAAAAACTGACTCTTATCATCTTACCAGTGTTTCAAAACTTGGAGGCGGAGGATGGCACCCAATGCAAAACACAGCTTGATATAGACGTAGCAGTAGAGGTTCTTACAATTCTGCTACCTTCACTGACGTCTGACCCGGAGTTTATAGTAAAGTTGACATCATGCATTCTCGCAGCAGTGAGAATCCTGTCGGATGAACGGGTGTCCAAAATCCTCGTTCGTGTTTTGTTTGGGCTTCTCAACTGTGTTAGTGACCGCAACAGAAGAGACATCCTCCATCGCATATTGTTTGATATTTGCAGCTGGCACCAAGGCGAAAATAATGCGACTGCAACATCTCGGACATTACTGTGCCTTACTGCCGTCTCAGACTACCTCTTTCCACCTAGAGAAATGTCCTTACTACACGATGACCATCATAACTACCTCCCAGACCCAAGATGGTCACAATCATTTTGGCAAATTATTCAGTCAGGACTGACCCATAGAGATAACGTGGCACGCAAGCGAGCCCTTTACTTGTTGAAGAAATGTGTCGCTCACTCCGAAGCAGAGAACATGGAGTTCGCGTCTCTCGAATCTTCAGACGGAGGTGCGTGTCCCCTAATTTATTGACTACGGTTCTGTCTGTCACATAGTGCAGCCGGGTGCTATAGTCTACAACCAGGTCTATTAAAAAGTGAAATATTCAGATAAGTAACATGGTACATGAGCGAGCCCATGACATCCCCCTGGTTTAAATTATTCTCCTGTCATTGGCAGATCTTAAGAGGCATGTTTCTTCTGAAGAGATGTGCTTTTTCAGATGGACACCCAGCAAAAGTCAAGTACTGCAGCGATTCTGGCAGGATTATGTATTGGTGATAGAGACTCTTGAGGAAAATCAGGTGATGAACTAAAAAATAAAACAAATACCCTTAATCAATTGTGAAAATGATAGCAATCAAGGTTACATTATTGATGAATGGATTTTTTTTCCAGATTCATGTGGTGCTTCCTGTACTAAACCGGGTAAACACACTGATTGAAACAACAGCAAGTGACAACAAAGGTGAGTTTCCCACAGTCAACTCAATCCTTTAACAGTCAATCCTTTAACCTTTCTCTTATTTATCCCCACCATGACAACAATCCCTTTTGTGTGTGTGGGTGTGCGTATGTGTTTGTGTGTGTGCGTGCTTCTCAGGTGCTGCCTTGGTGCACCCTTCGTGGTTGCTGTGCGTGTACCAGCGTATGTTCCACAGCGAGAACAAGGCGGTGATGAAGGAAGGAGTGTACCACCTGTTGGAGCTGCGGCTGCTGAAGTGTCCGGACATCGCCCTGGCCTACTCCCAGGTTTGGTCTCTTCATTACCTGCTCCATATTCAAGCTAACAGTTCAGTGGGCACGGCCCTTGAGCAAGGCACCTAACCCCTCACTGCTCCCCGATCACCTCTGTAGCAAGGCAGCTCACTGCTCCGGGTTAGTGTAAGTATAAGTATAAGTATATATATACTCTTTTGATCCCGTGAGGGAAATTTGGTCTCTGCATTTATCCCAATCCGTGAATTAGTAAAACACACTCAGCACACAGTGAGGTGAAGCACACACTAATCCCGGCACAGTGAGCTGCCTGCAACAACAGTGGCGCTCGGGGAGCAGTGAGGGGTTAGGTGCCTTGCTCAAGGGCACTTCAGCCGTGTGTTCTTCACCTCACTGTGTGTTCTTCACCTCACTGTGTGTTCACTGTGTGCTCTGTGGGTTCACTAATTCACGGATGGGATAAATGCAGAGACCAAATTCCTTGTACACGCAAGTATACTTCAACTATAATAAACCTGATTTACATTTATATTTACATTACATTTTCAACTCTGAAGATCCAGAGTAGTGGGGCGGAGAGGGAGTGAGCAGCTCAGTGGCACTGTCCATGATTCTAATCCAACAAAATATATGTTAAATTTATCAAATTGTTCTGTACTGTCCTTTAACTGTCCGTTGTGTGTGTCTGTTCACTACTAAACACGGACATTCAATACACAATTCCTGCGCTGTCAGCTGGAAACATAGTGGCTTGGACTTTGGCCACAAAACAATTCAAGGCATCAACATGTAGCTTTAGGAGCCAGGGATGGAGGGATGTCATTTAATTGGCTGTCAATCTGAAGTATCAACAACCTTTCCCCAGTATAGCAGACTTACTTGGAAACATGTTTTAAAGGAATGGCTTGTTGTTTGTTTACTTATGTAAATGGGATGAAGTAAGTGAGGACCATGTTCTAATTTTGCTTCTATTTTTTTCCAGTTCATTGTTGGCCCTTTCATGGATGTCTTGTCTGAGAGCACTCTCTACCACAGGTAAGACTAACCTTAGCTTAGCTTTATGGAAGACATTGAGACTGATTTGATGTTGAAGCACTTTGTTGGGTGCCAATGGGTGTGGTAGGTTAAAGTGGATCTTTAAGAATGTGTGCAGTTTAGATATTTACATACTGTTGACACATTCTTGAGGACCTTATGTGTTTTTTTTTGTTATGGTTTATTTTGTTGCTTATTTTAACAAAATAAATGTAATCAGTTTTAACATCTCATATCTAGGTCAACAAATCAACTTATTGGGGAATGTCCTGAAGTTGGGCTGAAGCTTCAGGAGTTCTTTGTCAACTTCTTTGGCAGTTTACCCCAAGAGAACAAAGGTACAGTAAGCTAAATAATAACTTGTCAAACCTCTCTGAAATGCCCTTGTACATTTCAGCTGGTTCAGTTTAACTGATGAAATAATTTGATCTATGGATTTTTTGAAGTTGTTGTCTTAATTTCAGTGTGTAAAGTGTTTTGAAAAGGCCAATGTAACTAAACACTTACTTAAAGCAGACATGACTGTTGAGTCTGTATTGGCAGAGACGAGACTGAAGTTTGAGGAGGATGTCTCTATGGTATATTGAACATGCAGCTCTAATGCTGTTTTAATGGCTCGTTTGTCTCTATGGTATATTGAACATGCAGCTCTAATGCTGTTTTAACGACGTTGCTGTTTTCCAGGACCGGTGCTTCTGCAGCTGGTGCAGCGGCTGGGATCTCGGCACTGGTGTGCTGTCCCCCTCCTCTTCCTGTCCCAGGCCCTGGCTCGCCTCCCACCCTGCCCACTGCTAAACCCAGAGGGGCTGCTGGCACTCAGGTATTCACAATCCATATGTTAACGGGATGGAATATGGGGGAAAATTTATAGATTAATATGACTTTTGCAATTGGCTGAATGGTTGGTATCTTACGTTTTGAATTGCAAAAGTTTCCTGCCAGCAATCAAACACAGTGATTTCTCATTGATTGAACATGCAGTGATTAGAGTCTTGTACACTAAACACAAATAAAAGTGATTAAAAGTTTCATGCTTGTAAACCATTGGTCTGTGTTTGTAGGGAGGTGCTGCGCTGCACGATGATCACTCACCAGGTTCTACTCAGAGGTGCTGCTCAGTGCTTCTTGCTCCACAGCGCCCTCTGCCTCACTGATGTGGTATTACAATTTCTGCCTCAATGAATTGTGACCATATTTTCTGTATAAATTGCCTTCATAAGGACCGTATGCATGAATTCGGTCCATTCCTTCTCTCTTTCTTCTGAAGCAAACAGTGACTCTAGAAGAGGCGTTTAGCTTCCTGGTTCACTTTCGTCCGGATGAGTCTCTGTGCCGAGGAACTGCACTGTGGAAGGAGGTAGAACTCTTCAAACATCTTTTCACAACTTCAGAAATATCACGTTTGTTTATTTCCTCTGAAATAAACTTGAGTTTGAACAGGTCTGTGACTGGCTAATGAATAATGAAGACAAGTTCAGGTCCACCGTGGGGAAATCAAGCACCGTGACACCACAGGAGGTCGAGCTGACCAGTGTAGCCACAGAGGAGGCCTCGGTGGAGGGCTACGTCCAGCGCCGACTGGAGGCTTTCCTCACTGTACCGGCCAGTGCAGGTGAGCTCCTGAGACAGGGCGCAAGATCAGGAATTAGTCCTTCACAGCCAAGAACAGGCTGTCAGTGGAAGTAAATGTGGGTAGTAGAAACCATCTAATATGATTGTAAAGAATGTCATGTAAAGCCGCAATGAACCCAACAACAGAGGTCTATCAGCGGGTTTTTACAGACCGGCCTGTTGGCTTCATTGAAAGTCCCATATAACACATCTATGGACAGCTGACTCAGCTGGGCTGGTGCTGTACTGTGGTATGAGAGGGTTCTCAGTAATTCTTCTAGTACTGTACAGTCCAAGTACTTGAGTGTATCAATATGTTCTTACACACAAGTAGCAGTTAAGCCCAGTGTGTGTAGCGGAATGAAAAACTGTGTGTCTGTGGAAATGACAGAGCCTGGCTGTGCGTTTTTATGCGGTGACTCCCAGAGCCTACAGACAGCCTGCCGGACGGTGGAGAGGCCGATCTCCTGGCCCTCGCCATCCTCCTCTGGGCGGACGTGGCGGAGAGCCGTGGTGGAGACGGGGGCAATGTACAGGAGGCCCTGGAGCGCCTGCTGCTCCCCCTGGTGGACGTCCTGCGCCGGCTCAGCACCAGCCTCTACCTGCCGCTGCGCAAGAGTGACAAGAGCTTACAGCTACTGCTGCGCCTCCTCCAGCTGAGGAGGAGACGCACAGGCGCCGCGGGCCCAGAGTCTAGCGCAGGTGTGTGTGTGTGTGTGTGTGTGAGACTGTGTGTGTGAGACTGTGTGTGTGTGTGGATGCATTTGGCTGCTTCGTCTGATGCTGTGGTCATGTTCTGTGGTTCTGTCCGTTTGCCTTACCCAGGTGACGGTGTAGCGGCTGCTGTTTCAGCCCTAGCGCTGAGTGTGGTGGAGCCTGTTCAGACCTTCATGGCCCGCAGGCTGATTGGGGAGCTGCAGGAGGTGAGCCCTCAGACACTCCTCTGTCTGCTCTCTGCCTTTCTGTCTACTCCATGCAATATTTCCTACCTACTCTCTGCTATTTGCCAGCCTCTACTTCATCTACAGTGTATTGTTCCATCAGCAGCCTTCCTGAACCTGAACTTTTACCAGTTGTCTTTACCGTCCTTATGGTCTATGTTCATGTGCCTACAGATGTTTTCTGCACTTAACAGACGTCATGTGTTTGTTCTCTCTCTCTCTCTCTCTCTCTCTCTCTCTCTCTCTCTCTCTCTCTCTCCCTCTCTCTCTCTCTCTCTCTCCCTCCCTCTCTCTCTCTCTTCTGTCTCTTTCTTGCTGTTTCTTTTCCCCCTCATGTCTTGTCAGGTGTGTGACATAGAGCGGGCTGGGTTGTATCTGGCCGTGCTCCGAGAGCTGTTGCAGGAGTTCAGCGGGGTGCCGTGGTACCGGGGCAACATGCAACAGAGCTTCCTGCCTGGTGTCTGTGCAGGTAGCCTTCGGATCCTCAGCGAACCCGCCGAGCAGGTACCCCACCGCCAGACTCTGCCACACTAACCATATGATCGACAGATAGATAGATAGATAGATACTTTATTGATCCCCAAGGGGAAATTCAAGAGCATACAGAGCAAATGCCATCCTCATGTCTCCAGGCTATCAGATCATTTCCATAGTTCTTTTAGGCATGAAAGTAGATAGATAGATAGATAGATAGATAGATAGATACTTTATTGATCCCCAAGGGGTAATTCAAGATTTTCACTCACAAGTACATAGTGAGGGTTCATTTTCTTGGAAGAAGTATGTTGTTGTGTGACAGAGTTATGGAATGTATGTGGCAGCATGAAGTTCTGCTGCTGTCCTGAGCTTAAATTATAATCTCACAACTGGGTTCCCTGGGAATGTGGGCCACCATAAACAGCTGGAATAAGTGCTGACCCTGTTACAGTAAATCTTCTGCGTGTCCAAATCTTGAAATGTGTTCCTGCGCTGTCTGATTAGAGTGTCCAGAATGTGTGTATTTCATCCCTCTGGCTGGATGTGTGTTTTTGCAGGCTCCCTCGGTCCATGGGCAGGTGCAGAAGGCTGTGGCCATGTCAGTGTTGTCTCTGCTGTGTGAGGTGACTGCAAGCGAAGCGTTTCATGGCAGCGTTTCTCTCGACTCCTTTAGAGACTACTTCTACCTCCCTGAGCACCTCAACCAGGCCCTACTAAAGCCCACGGCCACAGCCAGGTGGGTGGGACATGGAGCTCTTCTCTCTCTTCACTGCATTAAACAGTGTACAGTATAAGGAACAACTGGCTCTACCATAGGATGTTGAATACATTGCATCGCTACTTTCCCAAATCCTGCTGCATATTCATCATTATATATGATTAGAGATATAATGATAGTATATTATTAGTGATATGTGTTGTTATTCTCTCTGTCCAGTGATATTGATGACAGTCCCCTGCTTCGAGACTGGGGCCGTGTTGCTGCCCAGTTCATCTGTGACCAGTGGGCCTGCCTGAGCGTCCTGCAGCGGGCTGCTGGCCCCCTGAGATTTCCAGAGGCCCCAGGGCTCCGTGTGGCCCTGCAGGCTGCAGTGGAGGCGCTCGCGTTGCTGCCCAGTAACCTGGTGCTGCCCGTGCTGGACTTCATGGCCCTTCTGCTGCCACAGGTCAGCTTCATTCATTCACAGTCCAGTCCACTACGTCAGGCTTAAATGGGCCGGTTTCCCAGACGTGGCTAAGCCTAGTCCTACACTAAAAGCTTTGTTAAATGTAGATGTTCATTGAAACACTATTGGTCCAGGGCTAGGCTTAATCCATATGTGGGAAACCCGTCCTATATCTCAGGCTTTTATTGCAGTGAAGAGGTCAGTACAGGGTCCCTAGAAAGACCTTATTGGACACATTTGAATCATCCCATCCATTGGTACAGAACTAGAGGCATGGAGTGATGTTTGTTACGGATCTTTGATATTTTTGTCATGTAGATAGGTTGTATGTTTTTTTAGAATTCCTATATTTTAGACGTATTATTTATTATTACTTAATATATATTTTTAACTACTTTCTTGCATTCAATTGTTTCATATTTATGTCTATACGTATTAACATGCTTGTCTTCAACCAGTCAGTTGACACATAGTGAACATGGTGAATGGTCTTTAAAGTCTCTCCATGTCCACTAGATGGTGCTGTGTGAAGAGTCTCTCTGTGCAGAGGCGGTGGCTCTCAGCTGGAAGGTGTTGCAGGGGTTGAGCGGTAACGCTAATGACTTCTGGCCAGCGCTGCAGGCGTTCGTACGGCTGGCCTTCCACAGGACCGCCCTGGAGCTGACCCCAGAACAGGCACCCACGCTGACCAGCACCATACAGCAGGTCAGGAGGAACAGACCAGGAGAAGGAGATATGCTGGAGAGAGAAAGAGAGGGGGAGACAGATGGAGAGTGAGAGAGAGAGAAAAAAGTAGATATGATGAGATTGAGTAGGGGAAGACCAACAAATCGAGCACAGAGACAGTGACACATCATGGGAAAATGTTTTCTAAACATGACTTGTAGCTTGAATGCTATTCCTTGTACCTTGCAGCTTATTCCTCATTTTTGTAAGTCGCTTTGGACAAAAGCGTGTGCTAAATGAATAGATGTAATGAACGTGACCCATGAAGTTATCATTGTTGTCAGGTCAGAAGGGACATACTAATACAGAGAGAAAAGGTGACGGGCGATACAGAGAACAACACTGTTCAAAAAGTTGCCCCGATGGATGTTAATGTAAGTGGTGATGTGAGACTCTTCATCTAGATCGGCTGTGAGCTGATGGAGCTGTCAGAGGTCAAGTCTGGCGTGTTTAACACGCTCATCAGCCACTGCTGCCACACCTGGCTGCCCTCCAACTCAGGAAGTGCACCTGGGGATGACACCTGCCTCTCCAGCACCCTGACGCACCTAGACATCCTGACAGAGGCGTGTCTGCATGGGCCTGTGTTCCGCAGAGACCAGAGGTGATGATTCATATTTCTTATGCGTTTCATTGTCTGGCGTCCTGTGTTTGTGTGTAGCCGATTGTCTTATGTACAAGGACTTATGTTCTTTGTCTCCCTTTCCTGCCTGTTCTATTATTACTGTACAGGGCTTTGTGACTAAGTGCTATATAAATAAAGGTTATTTACTCACTTTTCCCCAGGCTCTCTGATTCTGCCGAAAGGTTGTTGAGATTTGAGCAAATTACACTCCTTCCCTCCTTGCTTATGAGTCTATGTCGCTGGTTGGGTGCAATAGCAACACCACTTTGTTACATATTTGCTGTTTCATGTCTGTGTATGACCTCCAGGGATGTTTTTGGAGTGCACACGCCCAATGCACAGCTTGGGCACCATGAGCAGTTTGCTCAAAAGACAAAATGAGTAGAATTGAAGACTCCACCTTTAACTTCCCCATTAGTTTGTCCTGTGTCCTCTCCCGTCTTTGCTGCTTAAAGCTGCCGTGTTTGTGTTTGCCCCCCTCATATTCCACTTGCCAGTGTGAGTTGTGCTAACAGTGAGCTCATGTTCACAGGCTGATCCAGGAAGTCCAGGTTTATGTGGAGCAGCTTGGGGACCAGTGTGCTGCCAACATGGTCATCACCAGGTGAGCCACTCCCAGCCTGAGGAAAGGACAACAAGCACAAGCTTGTTTGTGTTCGTGTGTGCCACTGTACACATATTTAAATACACCTTATCACCTGGAAAGAAGAAATGCTCTTCTCTGATTGGTTGGTGCATGGCTATTTATTTTGAATAACGGGACACCTATAAAGTAGATCTGGTAAAACAAGTTTAATCACTGTTCCATATCAATGCTTATTGAATGGTAACTATAACAACCATAGTAGGACGATGGTTGAGCTTGGAAGCAAGCTAACTGTAAGCCACTATCACTGTTAGGGCCAAAGAAAGTTGTACTGTAGGCTACAACAAACTGAACAAGTAACGGCCTTGAAGGTGTGCCTTTATACGGAATTGCCTCCACCTTTAATCTGAACCCTCCGCGATAAGGGCGTTATCCCTTACTTTGCATATAAGAGCCAAGTATATAATGTCATAGTTACCCGTCTGAAGTGGTTGGAGGCTTTGAGGTGTGATGACTATAATAAAAGCATTGTAACTTTGTTCTGCTCCACTGCTTTGTTAGTGACAACAGGGACGAGCAGTTTCCACGTGTTTCTGCACTTGCCTTCCTCAGCCACCTGCAACCATCCAGTGAGCTCCAGCACACACTCATGGAGAAGCTGGTGCTGCAGTTAGTGGAGAAGGTACCAATGAGACACTGGGGCTGGTTGTCTGGGGAGGTGGGGTGTGAGTGTATGTCCGTTATGTAGTTGGTATTAATGACTGTTTTTTTTCAGTTTATTTTTTTGCTCTTTCTCTGATTTGGTGTGAATATCTTCCCTCACCCCCCGTACCCTTTTTTGCCCCCCCACCCTCCCTCTCTAACAGGATAGAGGAATATCCAAATCTAAAGCGCGGTACTATAGCAACTCCTTGCAGCACCGCATAAGGAACAGGGTGTGGCAGACCCTGTTGTTTCTGCTGCCCAAACTGAGAAGGGTGAGTCTCTCTCTCTCTCTCTCTCTCTCCATGTCTTTCTAACTATTAACCATCTCTATCTTTCTATATTGCTCCTTCTTTCAGGCTTTGATTTTCTATTTGTCCCTCTGACTAATACATTCTCTCCTTTTTTCCTCTCTCCACATTAGTTTGTCCTGTGTCCTCTCCAGTCATCCCTCAATCTCCATTCTCTCTCATTCCATCCCATTCCGTTCTCCTCAGATGTTGTTTTCTCACCTGCCTTTCCCCTCTCCGTTGTTATGACACCTGTGTGTGTTTGTTGTGTCTGTCTGCAGGAGTTTGTTGTGGGGACGTTACTGGGCTACGCCTTTGAGGCCGGCTTCAGCAGTAACCAGGCCTCAGTGAAGTACCTGATCGAGTGGGCCATGCTGCTCATGCTCTACCACAACCCTTCACACATGGACCAGTTCTGGGCCTGCTTTAGTGGTGTAAGAGCATATATACAGTGTGGAAGAAATGTTGCTTAAAGATCTGTACACACTGAAAGTCTGAGATAAGGTTGTGTCTTTCTCGTTAGTAGTTTACTAATCTCTCCAGAGAAGTCTCGTATGTATCAGGCAATCAGGATACAGAGACAAAGTCTGTGCACCCAAGAGACAATCAGCTGTTTCTCACACACACATTTGTACCTCGCATTGTATCATAGTACCATTGTATCATTTCACCTCTCTGCACACACACACTTTTCTCAATACAATGAGTTCATTAAGAACCAAGGACATTAAAACTGGGTTAAGAACATTTCTATCGTCATACAACACATGATTTGACCACCAAATACAGGAACAGAAGTATCAAATAGAAAAGAACATTAAGAACTAGGTTAACTAAGCTCCAACAGAAGAATCAATTCAAAAGGCAATAGAAGTATCAATTATGAGAAACATTAAGAACTATGTTAAATGTTAACAGAAGAATCCATTCAGGAGTTTAAGAGTTTACAGAAACACAAGTATCAAAGTAAAAACAAGAGAAAGTTAAAGTCCATCTTTGTCATTTTCCGTCGCAACAGTGATACAACAACAAACACACACAGACACACACACACACACACACACACACACACACACACACACACACACACGGGTCGGGTTTTTGTGAGTAAAATGTCTACCTTTCCAATCATCTGTTCAGGACCAAGAGAAGACTAAGACTAGTATCTGCACCTTTCTGTCTGTGCTGGTGCACTTGGACATGCTGCTGCCCACACTGAAGGACAAGGTGAGAGAGGGTCTTTGTTTGACCCCCTACATACATACACACATACAGTACAGGATGATCACAATAACACCAGTAGAATATGTTCACTGCTGGTCAAATACTGAAATGTCTGTTGACTTTGTTACGTTTACGTTGTTGACCTCTCTCTCTCTCTCTCTCTCTCTCTCTCTCTCTCTCTCTCTCTCTCTCTCTCTCTCTCTCTGTCCCCCCCTCTCTTTCTCTCTGTCCCTCCCTCTCTCTCTCTTTCTCTCTCCCCTCTCTCTCTCTCTCTCTCTCTCTCTCTCTCTCTCTCTCTCCCTCCCCTCTCTTTCTCTCTCTCTGTCCCTCCCTCTCTCTCTCTCTCTTTTCTCTCCCCCTCTCTCTCTCCCCCTCTCTCTCTCTCTCTCTCCCTCTCCTAGACGGGACAGTGGCGCAAAGCCCTTGAGGTGATCCTGCAGTGGTGTTTTAGCCATAACTTCAGCGTGCGTCTGTATGCGCTTCTGGCCCTGAAGAGGGTCTGGGGCCTAGAGGGGCCACGGGCCGCGGCTGAGGAGGCGCTGGGTGGAGCGGACGCTCTCGGGGGGCTGGCCACAGTCATCCAGGCCTGTCTGAACCAGGCTGAGGCCATGCAGAACACCGGGTGGGACAGTGGATGGGTTTCTGTGGACATTTCATTTGGACACATTTGATTAGTTTGTGGCAGTGACTGTGTGTTGACAACAACAACACGTTACATTTATATGGAGTTGTGTGTGTGTGTGTGTGTGTGTGTGTGTGTGTGTGGTGTTTAATAATCACTGTTTCTTTGCAGAAATGCCATGAAAAACTGGGTTAGGATACAGGAGCATTTCTTCTTCAGTGTATTTGACCCACTGATAGACTATAGTGTAGAGGTAGGTTTGCGTTACTGTGACTGAATGCTATTTGCAGAAAATTCACAATCCTGTATCTCTATTCAATCTGTTACATTCTGTTTCTCCCCCCAGACCATCTTCTATGCATTCCCCCACTTGTCTGAACTGGCAGATGACGAATGGATACCTCCTTGGAAGTTTGAGAAGATGGTGGTGTTCTCAGCGAACTCATCGCTCCCTGTGAGGAACCCAGTGGCAGATCTTAGCCAGATGCAGCCGGGTGATTGGATCCAGCAGGACAAAGGTACGGCCAGTGGGTGGAAGCAGACAGTGTAAACAAGCAGTATTGGGGCTCGGTGCTGTTTTGTAGCAGCATTTTCAGTCTTTTGTTGTTTCAAAGATATTTTCCACCTGATAACAAGTCTGACTACTGTAACATTCGCACAGGCCTGCGCTGTTTCAGTGAGGCCCTTGCTATAAACAAACACAAACATGCCAAGTCAGCGAATACCTTTTGCGTTGTATATGTACTGTGCTTGTGACTGTGACAGGAGAGCTGGAGCAGGAGGAGCGCTGGGCAGAGGTGCAGAAGAAGATCACCGCCTGGAGGCTGAGCTTTCAGGACCAGGAGCCACAGCTGGCAGCCCAGCAGAGGGCGCTGCGCCTGGGCAAACTCACCAGTGCCCTCCTGGTGGTCGCCTCGCTCATCGACAAGCCCACCAACCTTGGAGGTACGGGAAGAGTTTTGTTCACATTAGTGTGTTTACTCCCAAGGGTGAGACTGTGGCACCCCTCAAATATAGGCAGTGACTGAAATCCCCTCTGTCAGAATGTGAATTTATGCAGAGAAGTCATCCTGCGTTATGGTTGTTTTATGCTTTTGCGTCAAATCGATGGCGTACCCCCGCAGACCCTTCTGCGTCTCTGTGTACCTCCCTCCGACTCCGACGGCGTAGTCATTGCATGGAGTCGACGCAGAAGCATTTAAGAGCCTTTATAATGAATAGGCAGCTAGCAAGAGGCAGTAAGCCAGAGCCTCCTCATTGGCTATATATTTTTACTTTATTTTCTTGAAGGAGATTTGTCCTCTGCATTTAGTCCATCCGGGGGAAGTGTACACACATACACACACACACACACACACATACACAAAGAAAGTTCTGTTGTTTGATATCTATTTTGTTATGTCTGAACACAGGGTTGTGTCGCACCTGCGAGATCTTTGGGGCCAGTGGTCTAGTACTGGATAGCCTCCGCCACGTCAGCGACAAGCAGTTCCAGGCACTGAGCGTCTCCTCAGAACTGTGGCTCCCGCTGATGGAGGTAAGACAGAGGCTGTTTTTAGAGCTAGTTTTACTGCGTTATTATTGCCATTGTATGATAAAGCAAATGTAGCCTAACAGACACTGACACTCCCACTTCATGTTTACACTTGGATACAGATACAGGCCCTCCTTTGAATCCCCCTGGTTACAACATTTATAGCCTATGACCTGGGTATGTAACCCAAGATTCATAGCTCCACTCCATAATTTATACGTCATAGCAAATACACTAAATACATTCTCTTTGTACGTAGACAGACAGGCCCTCTTTTGTCTCCCTTACTGCATTGTAGTAGTGTAGCATTAATAACTGCAAGCAGTCCCCCAGGGTTATACTTTGCATGACTCTGCCGTACATCGTAATTCAGTGTTAAAGGTGAAGTGCCATGTGTACTGATAAACTACTGAATGGCTAGTCTGTAGAGCATATGTTTGCATTCGAGGCTTCCCCAAGACCCCCAGCATGCAATGCACTCCTCTCCTCAGGTGAAACCGGTCGACTTGTCAGGCTTCCTGCAGGGGAAGAAGGCGGAAGGCTACTGCATTGTTGGAGTGGAACAGACGGCCAACAGCCAGAGCCTGCAGGACTACAGGTTCCCTGAGAAGAGCCTCCTGCTCCTGGGGTAGGGGACGCCAGCCAGCCGGTCCAAATGTGCACTCCCAATCTGGGTTTGAATCAATGAATAAAATGTTATTCATGTAACAGCAGGCAACCACTGAAGGGACTTTAAAACCTGTGTGACGTGGGCTGTCTTTCTGGTCCTAGTTAAAACATGTGCCACAGTATTTTGTATGATCTGTAAACTGTTCAACACTTTCTTGACTAGACCAGAAAGAAGAGCATTACAATAGTCAAGTGTGCTGGTAATAAAAGCATGGGCCAGTTTCTCAGCATCTGCATGGGAAAGCAGCGTCTCTCTATCATCTATCTATAAACCAATAAGTGTCTGTTTGTCAGACTGATTTCAAACTTGGCAGGTGTCTTGCTAGGGGCATGAGTAAGTGCAGTGCCAAATTTGACGTTGTTTGAATAACCAATGCAAAACCAATGTTAAATATATCGGTAAAAGAAGCATATTGGCTTTTGCCGCTAGCCGCTAGCCGCTCCCCCTCCCACACAGCACTGTACTGTGAGCTACCAGTGAGGATAGAAGCAGGGCTTTGGCAGAACTGGATCAGTGTAGGTTACATGGGTAAAAACTTAGCGAGTGCAAGATAACTCCGTGGATAGGCAACAACAAGCCAACATGCCAACACACACAGGTAGGCTATGCAGTGGCTCTTCAAAATGACGTAAAAAATGATGTGTAATAAATGGACACTTCGAATAGCCCAGGCTACTTTGGACTGTCTTTAGACTTTGAATAAGCAAACGACAATTCCAACTGCAAGGTCCTAAATTGAAACGAGCGATAATGGTCCCGAATTAAAGAACGTCTCAGAATGCCACACATGCAAAGCATAACCAGTGACAAGCAAACATAGTGTGAGGTCACTTATAGGCCACCAGAGACTGTTTTTGAGTCACACCGTTGCAAATTCCATATGATGCATCATTCCAGAAAATGGTTTGTTTTCTCTATCGTCAAGTTATTCAATAGGCTAAGCATATAGCCTTGACTCAAAACAGCTGTTAGGATTATGTCATTTTGATTTGTAAAAAATGTCACATGCAGCCATGCTTAAATTATGCTCACTTCACATTTATTATATTATTATATTATCTGTAGGCCTATTCATTATTGAATGCTTACCTGGAATTATGTTTTCCCCTATCATCCTATTTGTAAAGCAGGCCTACCTGCAGGCATGTAATTGGGCTACAGGAATAGCATGTTTGAACGGGCACTGCACTAGTTCAATTAATTGACATGAGATGATATCTGAAGTGCATTATGCAATGGAAAACAAATAATTTATTTGCATCGAGTAATGAGACAAAATTCTTGGGAGTTTATAATGTATCTGTATACTTAATCTATTATTAATCTATTTAACTCTGCTATTTAACTCTGTATACTTAATATTCTTAATCTATTTAACTCTGCATATATGAGGCTGAGCCCAGTTCTGCTGTGATTCTGTCCCATTTGAATCCCTTCTGATCTCTCCATGTGTCTCCTCACCTGACAGAAATGAGAGGGAAGGCATCCCGGCAAACCTGCTGCAGCTGCTGGACGTGTGTGTGGAAATCCCACAGCGGGGTATCACGCGCTCGCTCAACGTGCACGTGAGCGCCGCCCTGCTGGTCTGGGAATACACGCGCCAGCACATCCCCCCCAGCAACTGACCCTGGACCCCAGTGACCCTGCTTTACCACCCCAAACGCACCTTACACAGCCTGTCCCACCCCAAAGACTTTCACAACTGATGACCACAGCCATACCTTGTGCTTTGATCATGCACATGCTTTGATCCAGTCAGTGCTGGGTCTAGGCTGCGTTATGTGTTGGTATTGGTTTAAAATTGAAAGAGAAAAGATAAATCCACACCACACTGGAAGAGGTGGCCGGACCCCTGCTCTACTGACCCTCTCTATCCATCCACAAGGGTCACCATAGATCCTCTGTGAAACATCCCCCCCAGATCTCCACCTTCAACAAAGAACCTTGACAGACTGACTCATGATTGGATTTGCAATGCTGGTTTGGAATCCAGTTGGACTCAAACTGTTTTTAAAAGGACTGATTAAACATTTATTAAATGAAAATTTTCATTATTTTATACTATACAACCCCATCAAAAATTTATATATAAAATTAAAAACAATGTGACGGCCCCAGCTGTGGCGCAACTGGCTGGGGCACCTGCACGTACGCCGGCGACCCGGGTTCGATTCCCGCCCCGTGGTCCTTTCCGGATCCCACCCGACTCTCTCTCCCACTCACTTCCTGTCGTTCTCCATTGTCCTATTTGATTATAGGCATAAAAAGCCCAAAAATATATTTAAAAAAAAAAAAAAACACAATGTGACAATATGGAAATCTCGTAAACACATATATAGCTGTAAAAAGGACACAGAGAACATATCAACATAACAGATCTGAAAAACAATATTGGATGGCACTGCATTAAAACCAGACCTGTTTCTGTAGAGAAAATCAGTGTATGGACTCAGCAAAACTTCCAATAAAACTTCTGACTATCCTACTTGTTAAAATGCTCAGTTCAAAACCCAGCATTTATGACGGTGTGGAAGTACATTAGTGCCTACGGCATGGGCACCTTGCACATCTGGGAGGGCACAATTAATTCAAAATGATGTACAGAGGTTTTGCAACTTATACTGCCATCCAGACAGTGTCTTTTTCAAAAAAGACCTTGAATATTTCAGGAAAACAAATGGCAAAACTATTTTGGCACATATTTAAACAGTATGTCTTCATAGAGGAAGAGTTCAGGTGCTAAAATGGACTGTCTGCAGTCCTGACCTGTCAAATTGAGTGCATAATGGAATAAAAAACATCCCAGACTGTTGAGAGCTGAAATCCTGGATGGGGCAGGAATGGAACATTTCATTCTCAAAACTCTATCAACAGGTCTCCTCAGTTCCTAAACATTTACAGAATGTTCTTAAATAAAGAGGTGAAGCAGCACAGTGGTAAACATGCCCCTGTGCCAACTTTTTTTGAAACATGTTGCTGGCATCAAATTGAAAATGAACAGCTAAATATAGGTTTATGATATTTGTAGATTATCACATTCTATTTTTATTTGCATTTTACACAATGTAACAATGTTTCTGTGTTGGGGTTGTAGATTTTCTGTTAGTGAGCTGTCAGTATAATTTCGTTACTGAAATATATTTATACATAATACATTTTGAATGGCCACCTTCAATTCAACTATACAGCTCTATTCATTTATTCACACAAAATAAAAATGCATGTAACCATGAGTGATGTGAGAATTTCACTTCAGAAGACTGGTTAGCTCACTTTAACTCAAGCTTTCCATTGTCATGCAGTTATGGACCCTTATTTGGATACTGATCAAACATAATGAGCAGACAGATTCCTTAAGTGTGGTGAGAAAGTGAAATGACAGTTCAACAGAGGACTCTCTGGTCTCACAACAAAGGACTTGTGTTGTATTTCGTGACCGCAACCCAACAAAGAGCCTCACACAACTGGAGACATAGGCCACACCTCCTGTTTCAAGGGAATAAACTCAGTCGGTTCCAGCATTGGCTGAATCTCAGGCACAGAGTTGACCTAAAGAGGGCTGCTGCATAGAACATGGGAATGTTCTAAATGACAATGAAATTCTACTGAATCGGATGACTTGTTTGTGAGCCATTTACAAAGACACGACTGTGTCTGACCACCAGAGTTTTTTGGAAAGTGAGTGGGCAGCCAGAAGAGCGTTAGGTGTTATTTGCCATATTGGACTAACACAAGTGTGCTGAATTGAAGTCATGGACTACAGCCTTGGTGCCTGTGGTGCTAGGGGCACTGAGAGCATTCAATTAAGTATAAAAAAACAAATGAAGGTTCATAGGACAATAAGTTACTGTATAGGATTAAGTGATCCATTTACAGTGTAAATATTGACTAAAAAAGAACAAACCCAAACACCTAAGTTTTTAACTCAAGGTGGTTTTGTCCTGAAATAAAAAAAAAAATGGCTTATACATACAAATGTGTTTTAATTAGCCCAAATGTTTTCACAGGGAAATTAATCCATAATTCTAAGACATTATGCAGGAAGACATTCCACTTCAGTCTGTACATGTGTCTGAAATGAAGGTTGGTTCTTCATAATTCATTTTGTTTCTTCCGTCTGATGGAGATCCAACAGGGTCCTCCCTGACATGAACATTAACACATAAACAGCTCAAAATGTGAAACACAGACATAGCACAAATAACTGGTAGCTTGAGAAATAATACAGTAAAACTATGTGGGGGCTTGCTACTTAAATATCTTTATACAACTACATCTTAATAATAATTAATATTTCATACTGATATTGATTAATAATCTTCCTTTAATCTAAAACCCAGATAATTTCTAAATGTTATGGATCATCCTGAAGTCATGTCATAATGGTGTGTAACTGGCATACCTTTTCCCTTCAATATCCTCAATGGTTTCTGGAAGACACTTGCCCCTTGTCTCCGGAAGAAAACTGGCCACTAGGCTGGTTAAAATAGTAATTGAGCACAGGACGACTTGGGCGAGGTTTGTCCAAACTTCCTCTAAGAGCAGGATCAGAGGAGCTGAAGCCACACCTACCCGTGCCATAAAGGAGTTGTACCCTATTCCATTTTGCCTGTCAAATAAGGCAGTAGACAAAGGCAGTCAACACGGTGATAGCTAAATCTCAGAAAGGTTGGCCTGTATGGAAATTTGGATAGCATTAAAAGGGACACCAGGCAAGCCTGATGCTTTTTCTCTACGAAACTCCCCCTAGCGTCTGTACATGTCGATACGTGTGTGAGCCCTCGCTCGGTCTGAAGCTCTTTTCCTTTTATTTGCATCTTCCGTCAAGGGTTTTCGCCGCTTCTTCGCCGGCTCTGCCATTATACACACGTTTGCAACAATCACTAGCGTTTCGTTAGCCTGCCTCTGTGCTGTGGATGCAGGATGTAAACTGATTCTGCTTCTCGAGATGTCTGAGACTTTGAGAGACTGAAGGTCGGCAGGTACAATACACAGAACTTGCAAGTGGGATATTCTTCATTCCTATCTTATAAGGGCGGGCAGACTTCATTCGCCCTGTAATGAATCATTTAACCGTATACCGACTTACGAAGATGATTAATTAACACGAAAACGTTGCCTGGTGTCCCTTTAAGTAAAGATGAACAGGTCAGGTACACACTCATTCACCTGATTACTGTGGGATAGAGCTCTGAGCTGTACAGAACCACTGTGCAAAAAGACACAGCAGAAAAACCTTTAGCCAAAACTGCGACTATAGTTCGAACCACTCTGCGATCTGCCATAGAGAGGAAGATGGTCAGTTTTTGATATCCCAATATGTATGAAAGAAACAAGAGAGAATAGTATGAAAGACTTCTCAGTTTTGAATTTTAGCAGATACTGCACTTTGCCTTTACAGGGCAGGGCTGATCCAATAACTTACAGGTGGGCATTAGACAATTGACATCATGAAGAGTAAAAATGACAATATTTTACCTTTGGATATAAATATGTTGATGCCTAGACAGACACCTGTAATTAGGAGAGAACCAGCTTCAGTCTTCCGACGGCCAAACTTTTCCAGCAGGTAGTACACTGAGAGTTTGGCAGGAAGTTCAGTAACAGCATATATGAACTGGGTGAGGTAAAAATCTACTCCAAATCCTGTGATATTAAAACCAATCCCATAGGATGTTGCTGCCACTCCAAACCTGAGATTGAAGAAGAGTAATGTCATATGGCATGTTAGATACAATATTCCAAAGATCATTCCGTACGCTGTACTTACTTTCAGGACTAACTGATAAAACAGTTTCCAAATTAGGGACATACATTTTATTATTTTGGGCCATAGTGTTCTTATAGAACTGCTTTCTGCCCAGAAGGGCCACATAATTCATAGTATTCAAAGGCAGAGTTAGACCCAGCACACATCACTGTCCTCCCAGTATACAGTGCCGAAAGGTTCTTAGTGTTGGTAAACTGGTGAGGTAGTTCTTTATTTGACACACACACACACACAGTGAGCAGTGAAATTCAACATCTGCATTTGACCTATCAGTACCAGGAGCAGTGACCACACACATTCCGAGCAGGGGCAATGGGCAGCTACAGAACTACGCCCAGAGAGCAGCTGGGGGTTTGGTCGCACTTCAGCCGTGGATGTGCAGGTAAGCATCACATATTCCCTCCCCACGCCGAATTTTTCCTCCTGATCCTGAGGAACCTTTTAAAACATAAGGCCATGGCTGCCCCCTCATGCAGTTTACAGACCCTTTCAACAGCATAAACTAACATGTGCGTATCCAAGGCTTTTCGGTGGCACAGAAAACAACATTGAGGTAATGGTAACTTGGGGACAAAAAAAAAACAAAAAAATGTTTTAGTTGACACTTTGTAGAGCATTAAACTAAATTTCAAATCTTTTTCATTTCAAAGTACCTGTGTTGGTTTTGAACAAATTTAAGAGTGTGTCCATGAGAGGACCAGGCGGGGGTGACACATGCTACGTCACCGATTTTGATGAAACTTGGACAGTTTGAAGGGTCCACCTAAAAACTCAAAAAGCCAAAATAGTACAACATTTGAAACAACCCAGGGGGAGTTAGGACCGCCTCCTTGTTTTAGGGCAACACACTCTTAACAGTAAACTCTCTGGAAACAGATTGAAAGGGTCTATATGCAGATCATGCAGACAAGATACTATCTACATGGCCAGCATTCTTCACATTCTTTGAAAGTAAGTCCCTGTTTTCAGTGAAGTCCTGCGCATATTATCCCATACCATGTCATGCCTGTTAACATTGCCAGTTTTCTCATCTTGGGAGTCCTAACTAGATCCAAATACGAGTACGTCCTACTTCCTTTCTCTTTCACCACGATGAAGGCGAGATTCTAAAAAGATACACATTAAGTGAGAAAACGTTAGATGGAATATGGCCGAAACGCTGATTTGTGATCAGAAAGGCAGTCCTACTAACCTCTGCTTTGGTTGATGAGGTAACCTCTCTCTGGTTCATCTTGGCACTTTTCTGAAGGTAAAACTGGGCCTTCTTCAGCTGCCCACTGGCAATTAACCACCTTGCTGATTCTGGGAACCACCTACCAAAATGGACATTACTGAATCTACTTGTCTTGCTAGGCTTATAAGAAATTACAAAAACATTGAAATAGTGGTTACTTCTTTAGTGTACCGGTAGTTGTTTTTAAAATTGGTGTTATATCCATTGGAATATACTGATTCTTTGCTACTGAAATGATTTTATATGTAGGTCACCTCCAAGATATGATGGCTGGAATAAGAGGGAGGGTCACAGCAATGGTAAGCCACCTCCAGTCTCTAAACCCATAAGCAATGAGGGGGAAAAAGACTCCCCCAAATGTCCATGACAGGCTGTCCACCACACCTACTAACTTTCTGCTTCCAACATCCACCCATTCCACATCTGAGAAAGACAATTAGAGAACAACTGACGCAAGACAGCTGGAATAAACTAGAAATGCAATTCCAAGGAATTATCAGTCGTTGAAAATACAAAATATGATGTAAAAAAGTTAAAACAGGCAAAGCAGAGATAGTTACAATTGTGTTTCTAAGGTAGACATGAGACAACAAGTAGACACTTGACGTTGCTATGCTAAATAAAGCTGTTGCTATGATGGTTGCTAGGGTAATCATGTTGGTTGCTAGGGTGGTTGCTAGGTTGACCTTACAGTGGTGGTTGCTAGGTTGTTGCTAGGGTAATTGAGATGGCTGCTAGTGTAGATATGGTAGTTGCTACACGCTAATAAGTGGTTGCTATGGCTGGTTGCTGGGGTCATCATGTTGGTTGACAATATTTTAGTGGTTGCTAAGTTGTTGCTAGGGTAATTGAGATGACTGCTAGTGTGTTTATAAGGTACATATGGCAGTTGCTATGTAAAATAAAGCTGTTGCTATGATGGTTGCTAAGTTGACATTGTAGCTAGGTTGCTAGGTTGTTGCTAGGGTAAATAAAATGGTTGCTAGGGAACATATTGTGGTTGCTGTGCCCAATAAAGTGGATACTATACTAATTGCTAGGGTAATCATATTAATTGCATTGGTGGTTGCTAAGGGTGGGTTTATAAATTGCCACTGCGAGCGCTCCGAGCACACCTAACCGTAAACTAAATTCGGAGCGTGGATGGAATTATCGTGTGTTTATTCAGAGCGTCCAACTCTTGGAGAGTCCAGAGCGTGTCCAAACACATCCTAAGTTGACATGGTTTAATGGATGTTGATTGACAGATAGTTTAATGAATGTTGACAGACAAACAGTTGAATGGATGTGTATAGGTAGATAATTTAAAGGATGAATGAATGGTTTGAATCGGATGGATGAGAGACAGTTGGATGGAAGGTGTCTTGTATTCTTGTTGAATAGAGAGAGACATGGAGAAATGGAGCTGTCATGAACAATAAGTTCCTGCTTGCGAAAAAGTTTTTTCTTTAGAAAACCTACATAACAAAGTTTGAACAAAGTTACTAAGTTTAACGGTTCAAGTTTAGCGTGCAGAATAATAATAGATAAGAAGGAAGAACAGAGAACTTACTGAGCACTGAGGAGACAATGATGATGCCTGTGATGCTAAAACCAGTAAGGAATCTTAGCACAGCAAACATTATGTAGGAGGTAGAGAAAGCACTGATTAATGCAAAGCCCATCCCTGACACATACGAGACCAACAGCATTGGCCTGCGCCCATATCTACAAAAGGAAATGCAATTTGTACGTTTCAAGTTTATCTGTGATGTGACGTCTTTTTTTTTTAAATAATAACAACACTGTACTAAAGAGGTACCTATCACTGAGAATTCCATAAGTAACAGCTCCAAACATCACTCCTATGAAGAAAATGGTGGCTGTGGCTTTATTCAACCCTTTATTCTCACACACCAAGTCCCACTGAAAGAAAAAAAATGAGCAAGGAATGGTTCAGATCAGCAAGGAATGGTTCAGAGACAAAATTGGCAACAAAAATATTCCTCTATATTTAGGTAACTGCTGTAATCACTGACAAAATATTTAGTAGTTCAAGCATTGCTTTTACCTCGGAGGCCAGGGTGCTTCTGAAAGTGCTGTTGTCAAACACCCATCCATTCTGGCATGGCCCTGCAGGAAGGGTCGTGGCGTTGGAGGAGTTGACCAGCAGGTGAAATTGGGGCTCTGGGAACATCAGACATGAGGAGGGTGTCCCATCTCCCCGTGCCGGGATACTGACCGCCAGCCTCTGCTCCGCAGTCAGATTCTCAAAGACGCCTTCTGTATCCAGACCACTGAGGTCACAGTGATGTGATGGGACAGCAGCTATGAAGTTAGTTAACATGAAGTGACAAGGTAAAGTGAAACGGCCCAGAAAGCTCAGACTCAGGATTAACTTCTGGAATCGTCCAAACCCATTGACCTCCACCAGAACATCCTCAAACTTCATCTTGCATTCATCAGTAGTGAACGTCTCCTCAAGACTGGAAGAATGGCAAGTAGAATGCAGAACTTGGCACTCTCACTTGAGGCTGTAAATACCCATCAATGTTCAACAGACTAACCATATCTTCCAGCCATTACAAGAAGGAATGGCCTACTTTTGTAAGCTTGGTTACTGGTTGTGGATATGACCTAGTTTGGATGACATTGTAGAAAGCTGACATTACAAAATCACACCAGTAAGAGATTACAGAAATTAAGGTAAACAAAAAGGAATCACACTTGTGAAGGACATATTTTGGCTTTCAGGTTGATAATTAATCTAACTGCCAGTATCAGGACACTTATTTGAAATATTGATTCGTTTATCTTTATGAAAATATTGTTTTGTTGATGAGGATGGTTGGGTGTTATTTTCATAGCTGGAAGTAACCAGTTTATACCAATGCATTCTTAGTTATCTGCAGTATTTAGTCATGACACAATTAAAAGATCCCTAGTTTATTGATCAGAAGGTGGCTGAACAAGGGGGAGCCTGTGTAAACGCTGCTTCCTATTCCAGTACTGTTGAGATCTCCCAAGACTGAACAGTGTGAAGCAGTGTCAGGTCACCCTGTCTGCCCAGTAATAGGAACTCTGAGGACAGCAGTCATGCTCATGTTTGGTTAATACATGTGGGTTCTTCATCCATTTTAAAAATGTAAACCAGATGTTCCAAGTCATTCCAAGTGGGGTCACAAGAATTATGGGCATTGTGTGTGTGATTTTACTGATATTTTGCAATTAAAAAAGAAACGTAAAGAAACATTCCTGTGAAATATGGTGCAGTGCAGCTCATAGCCAAAATGTTAAGATTCAAAAAGCCCATTTGTTGTGAAAGAACCAAATGTTGTTATGATTGACTTTTTTTTACTACGGACAGTGAAATAACTTCTCATTTTCAGCAGAACTGAAATTTTATTTTTTCGTTTCACTCCAAATATTACAAACTCTCCAAAAAATTACGATGAAAAAAAAACAACAAAACATTTTCCAAGAAAAAAAAAAATCTCCATTTAAAGCTTAAACAGGACACCACTCTGGCCTATTAAAATAACATTATTTTTAAATTAACGAGATCCTAAATGTCTGAAAGTTGAAAGCTGCTTGTTTTATTTAACATTATTGCCGAAGAATCTCAGTACAAACACTTCCATTTTCTTGGGCACAGAGGGACCGAGTAAGATCTGGGGTGCTTGGGAGCTCCGGTTGTTGAGCCAACCTGAAAATGTAGAAATTCTTCAGTCTGAAAATCACACAGCTCCACAGCCTTACTAAAATTAATTATTGTTTAGGGTCACATACACTGACAAAGGAGACGCAAAGCAAGAACAAGACGTTTTAAGCTCAGCCAAATGGCGATTAACTGAATAGTACCTTGATTCTTCAATGTCCTCAATGAATTCAGGCAGACGAGCATCACGTGTCTCTGGGAGAAGACATGCGACAATTCCAGCCAGGACAGCAACAGAACAGAACACCACATCTGGGAGGAGCTTCCACACATCCTCCAATAAGATTATCAGAGGCGCAATGGCTACACCCATCCGAGCAATGAAGGAGGTGTATCCAATTCCATTCTGTCTGCAGTGTCCAACAAATCATGAATGTTTCGGGGGGTTAAAGTTTAGTTAAAACTGAAAATAAACAGTTTAATACATTATCTTACGAGTGTAGCTCATAACGGCCACATCGCATAGTCAACATACAACATACACACCTATACCTTACCTGACTACAGTTGGGTACAGTTCGGTTGTGTACAAGAACATTATGGTGAAGGAAGCTTCAGACAGACCCTTCCCCAGCACAGCCACCACAGTGCGGACAATCCAGAAACCTGCACGATGAACACATTTCAGCCAAAAACCTGGATACACCTGATGCAATACACAATAATGGCACATCAGGCAGCAAAATTACAACTGCAACCATTACCTGAAGGCACAAACATGTTAATGATCAGGCAGACACCCGTCAGAAGCAGGGTCCACACCTGACCAGGTCTTCGTCCAATTTTATTGAGAAAGTAGTAAACACCGATCTTCCCGGGCATTTCGATGAAGGCATAGATGAACTGGGTGATGTAGATGTTGAGGCCAAAGCCAGTAACATTGAGACTGATTCCATAATAGGTAAAAGCCACACCAAACCTGTGGAGACACGTGTTAAAGAAAATGAGAAAACGATTGCTTCTCTCAAAACTGTTGAGCTGTGTGTTTGTAATCACAAGCTGGATAAGCATGCCACTATTTAGGTATCTTCATATGAAAAGAACATCACATCAGTGAGTTTTAGTAAAAGGTCTCACCACACTATTCCAGTACAAATGGCTAATTTCCGGATGTTAGGAGTTTTCAGCAAGTCAACGACAGTATACCTCCTGTCCCGCTCCACAGTCACTGCATTGGCCAAAGTCTGAAACCAACAGATTCTCACATTTAAAGTGGGAACATGATTAAAGGAACGGTCTGGTTTACAAAACAACCTAGGGTCTATTTTTGCATGATAACGAAGAGTCATTGGGGATGTTAACAGCGTTAATTTGAGTAAAACACGATATAGCACTTAACGATAGCCTTGGGGACAAATTTGATAGGTTAATAATGTGTAATCAATACGGGAATTGCTACTTTACGCTGTGGTAGAAAATTATCACTATGGTTTGTAGACATCATGATGACAGAACGAGTTTGAAACTGTAAAGCATGTATTTATATAACCTAAACCATATTCAGGTAATACACTGAAGTTATTCCTTACTAACATACTTTGTATACTACATCTACCTACGTTTAACTAATACTATTAACATACTGGAGATATTCTACCAGAATTCCCCCTATGTGTGCTCTGTATCCCTATGTCTCTCTGTCGCTTTGTGTCTCACTGTGGATGGGTGAAGCCTGTTTGAAAAAAGCATGCTTGGCCTTGCAGCTGCAGAGATAAAGACGTCATCGGAGGCGGTCTCTACTCAAAACACCTAGTATGAGAGAAAACGAGTGAACGATATGTAACCCATGAACGATGTGTGACCTGTGATCACTGTATAAACCTCTGAACTTTTGTAACGGTGAAAAGTTGGTACCCTTGGCAGCAATAGTGCTGACTTGCGAAGATAAGACCGAACAACGATCCTTTCATAACGCCACCTGTGGGTTCGAAGTTGCCAAATGTTGTGTCAGCATCTAAAGAGGGGGGTAAAAATTTTGGTGTTCAACAAATGTTCGGGAGTGCGATCAACTCAGGCTTTGCGCCATGTAGTCATTAAATGAATTTTGCATTGAATTCTGCCAGACTTTTGCGCCTTCTTTTTGGGATAAGCTTTTGACTTCAGCACTTATAATGGCGTATTTTTGTTAAGTTGTAGACAAGATATTTGGACTCAATTTCTGGCCCGAGTCTGAATATCTGATACGACAACGCCACTGACAAGGCTCTAAATGTCATTACACTTTTCCCGCTACTCTGCCATGTAGGCCGCCATCTTGACGAGTCCCATCAAGATGGCGGTGAATAGATAAAGCACTGAATGCAAAACAGTCCTTTTTATAGCCTTTCTGTATGCTGTATGCTACAATTTTGGTTTGTCTACAAGGACCCTCCCCACTGTAACACAGAAGTGTAATGATATTCTAAGCCTAGTCAGTGGCTCAAAGTAGCAATTTACTCTAACATATCAAAATGGTCCCCAAGGCTATTGCTATATGCCATTTCCTTGCAAATGCCTATTGGGTCATTCCACGTCAGTTCAACCAGGGCCCACGCACTTAGGTCTCAAAAAATTCTGAAAAAAATTACCAGGTGTACCTATGTTACCCAGGAGTCTAAAATGTTGGTTCTCATTTTTCAGATCATTTTGGTGTGATAAATATTGATCTTTTCTTTTCAATGGTGCTTTTTTTTTATTTTCCATGTTCAACATGGGCAAAATGCCCCATTGACATCAATATGTTTTAAAGATTTGCATATAGAGAACCTGTGGTAGCTCTAATTTGATGTCAATGTTTTTAAAAAGAAAAAAGAAAGATTTGCATCATGGAAAAGAAAAGATAAAAAAAAAAGAAATATTTAAAAATCTTTGTATATTCCCACAAGGTGTTTAGGGGCTCTGAAAATGAGAACCAAAATGATTTTTAGACTTCTAAGGTCTGCTGTTCAGACCCTGAAGGAATTTATTTTCTGTTCATTGCTTTTTGTGAGAGTGTTTCTACTTAAGGAAAATAAATCAAGAGCCTATGTTGAGTACAAATATGTCTTCTAAAGGCTTAAACAGAGCCCAGCCAAAAACTCCAATAAAATTTGTATCAACTTTGAGGGATAGCTATGACCATGCAGGATTATCCAGACCAAACGTGATGATTTTGCTACATACTATTCCTATTTATGTACCAGCATGCAAAATTTGAGCCTCCTACATGGTTTAGTTCTTGCGCTGTGGGCTTGTGAACTTTGACAAAAAAAAGAGGCTGGACAAAATCGACACCCCCCTCCCCCTGTAAAACTGTCTGCATCTTGGAAAGTATTGATCTTACATAAGAGTAATTTTACAGTGTGTCTCCTGGGTAACATAGGTACACCTGGTAATTTTTTTCAGATTTTTTTGAGACCTAAGTGCGTGGGCCCTGGTTGAATTGATGTGGAATGACCCTATTCCAGTCTTATTCAAAACTACACTAGATTATTTTGGTCACCAACAAAAATTTACATTCATCATCATTTAAAAATAGACCCTAGATTGTTAGCTACAGTGTTTTAGACTCACGTTTTATCTATGTGAAATGACCAGCTGATCTAGCTAATAACAGGCATATGCCAAAAACAGAACTAATGCTAATGAAAATGAATCATAGTAGATTTACACACTTAAAACTAAATTCAATTGGAACCTGATCTTTCAGAGCCAACTGACGAGATTAAAATACATACACAGAACTGTGTATATTGGCATTCATGCTTCAGTGAGGCAACTGATTCCAATACATGACTGATGGTTTATCCATGACAATCCACAACTGTAGCAAAAGAGAGCATGTAAATTACATAAAAATAAATAAATGAATGAACAGTGGCCAATAATGAACTAGAAAAAAGTGATTGTTTAAGTCTTGTGTTTAGTGCATTTATACAACTACATTAATTATTGCACTGTACACTTTTTGCACTACTTCCATGTACTCATGCACTTACCATAACATCTCGCTGCATTACTTCCACTTGTGCATACTAGTACTACAACACTGTCAGTTCCCTGCAAAAATCAGGTGGATACACCATCATCTCACAATTATAGCTATATATATATATACACACACACACACACACGTGTATGAAAGTATCTCTATTTATCGTTCATGGAACATGATGCTAGAAGCATTCAGTCTTTTATGCTTAAAGTAAATGTTTCACTGCAGGGGGAGTATTACGAGAGCCCATCACTGCAGGGGGAGTATTACGAGAGCCCATCACTGCAGACTGTCAGGTCTGACAGTAGGGCTAACAATTATGAAAAGGTACAAATATGGGATATAAAGGCGGGGAAATGAAATGGGGAAAACAGAGGAAAAAAAAAAAAGCTAATGGGGGTTGGTGTAGGAAAAAAAACAGGGTTGACAGGTATGTTTTATACCCACCCATCCATCCAACTGTACAGCTGTAAAAACAGGAATAACAATAACAACTTTTCAGAGCAACAATCTGAGTGGTGTAGAGGAAAGCTTTGACTATGGCTGTGGAACCATCATTTAGAAAGACATTATACCTATTTAATTTACAAGATGTACGCTTAAGGCATCTATGGATAGAGCCGGGTAACCACAAGTATGTAACTACACAAATCACAGCTAGAGTCCAAAACAAAGGACGTTCTCCTCTGTACTACTGTGATCACAGAGAGAACGTCAAAGAATGAAGAGAGATCAAGGGAATTTGTCAAACTGCAGTCAGCTGAATACACAGGTCCAGACTCTGAGTGTGCATCTCACACAGGTGTATCCTGCCGTCACTGCTCTCGTACATCCAAATATTTACACATATAAACCCTGCACCATAATACCACCAACTTGCACTCACCACTAGGGGGCGGTGTATATATGATGAGTCAACACAAACTTTTCATCATGATGTGCAAAACGTTTGCAGAATTAACTCAGACAGGAAGACCAACTGGGCAAAGAGTGCCATATTGTGAAATCTCTTAAGCAATAATACAACAGGCTCTACATTATTACTACCTGGGCCTGTAATCTCAAGGTGTCATTGGATAATCTCTGGTTAACCACAATATGTACTGTCCACCAATGTCCTGTAATCTACCTCTGGTGTGAAGTCAGCTTTGCATTTGTTCATCTCGGCACATCTCTGCAGATACACATGAGCCTGTTCTGCTTTCCCACGAGTTATCAGCCAGCGGGACGATTCTGGCAGCCACCTTTTGACAAAAAGCATTGGGACCAAATTAGTGGACAAAAGCAATTAATTAATAACATCAATAATAATTTTGATTATTCTTTAAACCTAGCAATACTACTGAACCTACCACCACAGAACTACGGACAAAAGGAGAGGGATGTAACTGCGATGATTAGCCAGCGCCAATCATTAACCAGCCACGCCACCCCAGCAAGCATCAGGTTCCCTATGGTCCAGTCCAGGCTCACTATGATGCCAGCAAACGTCCTGTGCTCAACGTCGAACCACTCCACACCTACCGGCAAACAAATGACACTTTAAAGGAGACGCAATCATGCCGTGACCACTGGTTATCCAGATGGGATGACAGAGTGCTCTAGGTCCTGTACTCACTGAGCACGATGGAGATGATGCTGATCCCAGTGATGGTGAAACCAGTGAGGAAGCGCATGATCATAAACATCACATAGGAGGTGGAGAGTGCACTAACCACCGAGAAGAGCATAGTCAAGAGGTAGGACACCATCAACAAAGGCCTCCGGCCAAACCTGTGACCAGACAAAGGGGCACACACACATACATTCATACATACACAATCAGAATATATATGAGAATGGAGTTGAAATGCTAATTGAGGATGATGGTTAATATGTGTGTATAAGAACATGAGGGTCAGTATAAGCAACCTGTCACTAAGGAGACCAAAGACTGGAGCTCCAATCATGATGCCAATGAAAAAGATGGTGGCTGTGGCTTTGTTCATCCCCTTGTTTGAGCATACCAAATCCCACTGAGAGATTGAAAGCAAATAACATCAATGTAAAAGAGACAAAAAAAACTGAGAAAGAAAGAAAAGATTGAATAGAAATGAAGATAGTATGAGGCTGTTGTGGGCTATTGTACCTCTGTGGCCAGGGTGCTTTTGAATGTGCTGTTGTCATAAACCCATCCTTTGCATGGTTCCGTGGTAGGGTTGGTGGTGTTGGAGTTATTGAAGAGTAGGTGGTACTGGGGCTTTGAGTACATGAGACAGGACGATGGTGCCCCATCCTCCTCTACTGGAAAACTAACATTCCACCTCTGGTCAAGAGTCAGGTTCTTAAAGACAAGATCTTCTGCAAGCCAGCTATCAGTATCACAATGGTGAGACGGCACAGCCGCTATGAAAATATTCAACAGGAAATGAGCAGGCAGGGTGATGCGTGATACCGACTGGATAAGAACGATCATGAGCTGGAACTTTCCAAACCCATTGATCTCGGAGAGAATGCTCTCGAACTTCATGGTGTTAGCTTGGTGATAGACAATGTGCTGTACTGGTCACCGAAGAGTCGTTGACATGACCTCTGCACAAACTCTTGTTGATCAACAGCTTCTTCCCTTTTTAAGTACCTGATGGGCAAAGAGTGAGATGGGAATATGAATATATATAATTCTATCTGAAAGAACCATCATGTTGTTCCTGAGTGTTCTAAATACTTAATAGTACAAGATATGACTTACTTATTGTATAGTGTGGACAATGGCATGAACAGAATATTCCTACCAAAATCTTATGATAGTGAGCTACATAGACAAAGTTATAAGACATGAGTTTTCATTATCGTGAACTAAAGATCTCAAAAACATTACTGTATCATTTCCACCAACTGTTCAACAGCTGAAACGGGTAACATTTTAAATCAGTGCTCGAATTATGTGGGAGCCAGAGGGAGCCGAGCTCCCATAGAGTGAGGACTGGCTCCCATGAAAGCAACAAAGTCAAAAACCTGAGGGGGTCTCTCATATCTGAAGGTGTCTGGCATTGCAATTTAATCTTAAAACAACCGCTCATTTTCCATAACTGTGCGATCTCTTACCATTAAAGACGTGAAATTAAAATATAGGCTACTATGGGACGTAGACCTACCCTACGCTCTTGAACGCAGCATGACTTCACCACCACACCACTAGACTATATGAGCAAACCGTATACGATCGTTTTGACAGCACTCGCAAATCTGAAGTAGTCACCCTGCTTTGATGCGAGTGTTTTGTCTATTTACATAGGCGTTCATTGGGCTAGCCTACATGGTTTGCTGAAGTCCTGTTTGCTGTTGAACTTGCGCTTCACCTCATTTATGTTGATTGACAAAGCCATAAATTATGGCCCATAATGCAGCCTACAAGTGTTGTCTGATGATCTGTAGCTATCCTCTGCCATTCAGAGCTCCAGAAAGTTCCCAGGTATTTTGAAACACCTGTTAGCAATCTCTGATGTCGGAATATTAAATGGCTACCCGACAACATCTCAGTGCAAACTCCAAAATCTATTAATTTTCCACGGTTCAACACATTAGCCTAATAATAGAACATAATTGGCTGCAATGGCTTTTATTTTATAAACACAATGGCAGTGTTTATACCGGATCTGTGTTTGCATATTTAATACGTTTCAACACTGCATTTCGGTCGTTGCTTTTACCTTACCATTACCTTACGCATGCCAGTTATGTATCCACCAGCTGCCTGCCTGCAGCCTACTTCCAAAACTCCAAAGATTTGGTTCCGAGGGCACAAGTTCTGTGTATCAACAACACTCAATAACAGTTTATGTGATGTGTTAATCAATTAAATTCCCAATGGAGTAGGCTAGGCCATTCAACTAGCCCGCTTGCTTACGACGAGACTCTTCCTTATTTGGGTTTTGGGTTGCCAGGTTTTAGCCTATGACAAAACGGTTGAAATTGAAACTAAGTGATCGTGTATGTGTAAGGTGTATTTCATACACAATCTGGCAACCTGAATGGATCAATGATTTTAAAATTAAGTTTGATGGCCATGCAAATTACGGGAGTTTTCCGGGAGAAATAACAAAACGGGAGGGTGCTGGGAGATGACCTTATAATACGGGAGAAACCCGGGAAAAACGGGAGTGTTGACAGGTATGCCTTAAAGACAAAAAGATAATTCGAGCCCTGTTCAGGGTTCGTACACCTATTCCAAGATCAAATTCAAGCACTTTCAAGGTCAATTTTCAAGCTTTTCCAGCACTTTACAGCGGTGGCAAATGACATTATACAAATATACTAACTCAAAATGATTATCACTTTTTATCATTTAAAGATTTAACAGTTTTTAACGGTTTTGACAGACAAAATTGTGTTTCTTAATAGCAGGAAAAGAAATTAAAGGAAAACTTAAAAATGTGTCACCTGTCTGGAAGTAGACTTTGCTTGCTATCTAACTGGCTGAGTCAATATACCAAAAAAAAAAAAAGAAAAGAAAATAATCACCCAACAAATAACTATTCTTTGCTGAATATATGAACTCAAACTAATTTTTAAGGCTGCTCTTTCATGACAGTCAAGACTGATTATGTCTCTTTCTTGCCTACAACGGCATGCAGACAGGCCTACATTTGTTATCATGAGCTACCAACCAGTAGGCTAACAATGCGGAGATGTGACGTTGGGTGACGTAAAGATGACTGAGTTGTCATATAATTGGATAAATTTAACTTCTTGCCAAAAGGCACGATATGCACATATGCATGGTGTTTTAATGTCTTTCCACTTGTAGAGCCTATAAGCATTAAACCACAAAACTGAGCTGAAGTTTGACATGACCAAGCCAGGATTCAAATACCGAGGTCATGGGTGTTGATAGAAATGTTGCCCCAGCGAAAATACTATGGGGTCGGGGCATGCCCCCAAGGAAGAAAAAATTTAAAAATAACCCTTAAATGATGACTTATGGTGAATATTGCGGAAACTAATAGATACATTTACATAAATATAATTTATACATTATAGCATAAATCACACTTAGAAATACAGCCTATTAGGCATATGGTACATTTATAAAAGAGCAGAGCAAGTAGCCTATATATGCCTATGAAAGACTTAACCATAGAGGGCTGTAATGTAAAGGCTATCATGATCATTTTGCCGTATGACGTAGAAACATTTGTTCAGTTTATAACATGTTTTGTTTATAACTTAAACCAACACACTTTTCCACAATATTCTACTTTTTTAGATGCACCTGTATATTTCAAGAGCATTTTCTCCAATTGGTTTTGAGGATATTTATACTGATCTCTGCTCCATCTTTATTTAAGAATGCTCTGCTTCTCCTCAGAGTAGTGAATGTTGCATTTATAAATTGCAGGGTCATAGGCTGCGGAGCTTGTACCTTCTGACACAGTGAGTGTCACATCTTGTCTCTCACTCACTTGTGAGGGCCCTTTGCCTATCATTTCCCTCCCTTCTCCTAACTCTTTCTCCTCATTTCCATCTTTCTGCCTGATTTCCCTTCTCCCTTCTCCTGTGTAAATAACTGACCGATAATCAATATCATGCTTGGATAATATCCATATAAATATCTACTATTATCTACTATCTAGGCTACTATCAGTGCAGGTTAGCTAGCTGCAACTCCACTGAATTTCAGCATAACATTTTGAGTAGGCCTTGAAGTCAGCCTTTGTTCAGGTCTGACGATTATTTATTTTGGACAATGGATTTGTGGGTATTGAAGTTTTTACTTGAGCTGCGTGAGACACTGTGTTGCGTCGTTAGTTAGGACATAGCTCCGCGATGGCAGTCAACTCTACTCTACAACTACGTGTTGCGTGACGCTGCGTTGACGCAAGGATAATTGTCTTGTCGGCTATTTTTAGTTAATGAATAAAACGAAATTTGAAGAAAGAAAGGTGACCTCTATGGTAGATACGGCCATAGACATGACTGGTGCGGTTTTGCATTCACATGCCATAAAGTTTCGTCTCCCTCTTCAACCTAACTTTTTCCTTGTCTTCCAATGATTGGAGCTAAGTAGCCTATTCAATAATATGTTAGCTTTAATGGCGACCTAGCTAGCAATGCATCTGTAAGACCCTAGGCCTACATGATTTCTGTTAAGCAGTCCGAAATAGCCGTTTTCTAACCAACGCTCATTGAAACGGCAACCTCACTTCATGTTGATGGTCATCTCCGACTGTGTGCAGGGGGGCGTTGTCACGCATGAAAACAGACTGGCAGATCAGTCACATAGCCCTCACGCGAGATCGGTGCGCAACCGAGGACCATGGCGGAGAAGTTTTAATTTTAAACTCTCCGGCGTTCTGCATCTAATAAGCTAACTATTCCGTCAGATAGCTATTTGTGTCAAAAGAAATACACTTACAATTTTAAGCATTTTCAAGCACTTTATCCGAAATGCAAGCACTTTTCAAACCTTGAAAACGCAACATTAAAATTCAAGCATTTTCAAGGATTTCAAGCACCCGTACGAACCCTGCCTGTTTAAAATACCAGCAATGCTGAAAACTAGTCACCCCAGAAAACATTGGTCGGGCGGATGTAGGTAAATTATCTTGATAACATTGCAGAAAGCAGGCGAAGCTGGTCTAAGTCACTTAAAGCAGCGTCCTGGGTACATGTGCAGATTTGCGTGTGACAGGTAGACTTTGGCTAAAGTGTGATTTCCACCCTCTCTTCCTTTGTATCAAACGCACATGCACAGCAGAGGGTGCAGTCGCCATCGTTGGTCAGATCCAAAATACTCCATCTAGCCTACAACACAATACATTAAAGTTCCATTTGAATATATGCAAACGATACCCTAAATGACCCTTCTATGTCGTAAAACAGCCGATAGCATTTAACAGTCAATTTGATGACTTCTCTGCTGCTCAGCTCACTCTTGATAAAAAAGTAGCGCAAATTATTTCCACACAAGGTACTACCACGCATCTCTCCACCATCATCATTGTTTATGTTTAATTGGCATAATGTTATGCTGCCAAAGTCAGTCCAGTCTTCTTAAAATTGGCTATTCGTTTTATGTGTGTTTTCCCTGAGTGGAAGCCTAGAACCTTTGTTCAAAGTAGGCTACACCACCGAAACGTTCGTTGATTGTCACTATGAAGACCGGAGATTATATCGGCGGATTTGGAAATTAAGATGATTTAACCCTATCCATAGAGTAAGCCTAGCCTATGTTAGCGTCACAAAATGAGACTTGAAATGAGACTTGAACTATAAACAACTCTATAATTCACTCAGAAGTCAATAGACAGACGCTGTGTGAACCTGTGTGAGGTGAACACGAAACACTATGCGAAGCACATATTTAAACCTAGCCACTCCGTGATATGGATATAAGGTCACGTAGGCCTATCATTAAATTAGCGATTAGGCCTAGTGATTAGTCGGGTCTACGTCTAGATGTGTAACGCATATTTTTACGAGTTGGGTGAGGCGGATTGGATCTCCAAAACGAGTCTGGGTCCAGATGTCACTGACTGATGGCTACATTTCTTTGTCATGACCAGAAACAACACCAACAACTGTATAATGGTTTACTGTTTTTGCGCTAGTGTTAAGGACAGTGCTCCATCTTTCCCTTATAACGGAGAGGAAGCACGGTCTGAACTGCGCAGAATCGCTGCCTAAAAAGACCCAATCTTTTTTATCCACAGGTCTAGCAATGAGGAAGCGAGAAGGGCAACTGAAAATGTACGTTCACTGACACTAAACCATAGCCAGATCGTATATGACAGCACCATCTGTATAAATTAATGTAAATCACTAAAATGTGCGCTAACAGTCTTACCTCTAGATGTGTTCTCGTGCCGACACAAGATCCTGCTTCAGCCCTACAGGATCAGTTATCCCCAGTAGGTAGTTCACAGAGTTTGGAAGGTAGTTCAACGGCAGCATGTGTGGGGTCGATCTTCACCCCAGGTCCTGTAATATAACTGATCCTATAGGCTGCCAGAGCCCCTCCAAATCTAAAACTGAGACAAGAAAAACGTTTAGAGGCAAATTCTATGACGTTACGCATACACTCTTTACCCCTATAAAAAGGTAGTGCTGAGTAACGGACCACGTTCACGTTACAGCATTAGGATTCTGCTCTAGCACGAAGGCATATGGAGGTCAACTTCAGATAATGCTACTCATAACTCATCCAGTCGTGATTGCCAGCCATTGTCAAGTAAAGTAAGGTTTATTGTAGCCTAAATGCATGATACTGAACAAAATGGCAGCATCATGAGGCCAATCTGCCTAAATTATTCAAATGATAAAAAACAGAACGATACCACACACACACACCAAAGAGTTTTTCCAGGCACAAAACGTAATAAGGGTAGCATGCGTGGCCTTCTTAAGCGCGTAACGTTAGGCTAACCTTAAACAGAATAATGCCGGTTTTTCACGCTTATAACGTAAGGATGCTCTTAGCATCTACCGTTAGCAGTACACGTTGCTTCCTCGTCGGTCTGAGGTCCCTTTTCAAGGAAAACGTTTTTCGAGATGCTCAAGCAAGTTTCACACACCTAATGATACGCTCGCTACATTTGGAAAAAGTGTTAATCAAGTATTCACTCATACGTTCGTCTAATCTACTTACGTGGGAAAAAGAGGAAAGTCTGCCTTCTGTTCGGAGACATAGGCGCTCACTGTTTCCTTCACACAGCCCTGTCGCACTCGCAGAAAGAAGTGTGTGTGTAAGAACCAACTCGCGCTCGTAATTGTTTGATGGTTGAGGTCAGATCCCGGATGCACGCAGTTTCAACAAAAGAATGTTTAGACAGTAGTCTAATTAAGTCTGAAAGAACCCATGGATGGACAGTGTTGTCGTGCCAAGATAATTATTTAGATTTTAACAAATATCGTGCACTGGTATCAGGTCCATTCTTATTTTTGCAGTGTCTAATTTCGAAAATGCAGACATACTGTAGGCTATAGCCACTGGACTACTGTTTGAAGGTCCTTTGAACTACTGCCCTGCCATGGTGAAATGATGAATTACAACACTTTTTAAAATAGAGACATTCCATGTAAAGCGGTAGCCTACCATGACCCGTAAATTAATATTTTTCTTAAACCTCCCCACTTCCAAGTTACTGCAGTCCAAAGTTTTACAGTTTGTAGCCTAGCTGCAATTCCTTTTCTGCCATTGAAAACCTGCCACCAAACTCAAAAGTCAAAATGTTGACCGTTGACCTTTCGAGACTTTCAATGAAAACAATCAAAAAATGGTCAGAATGATAAATGGAGGTTTCAGGAACCATATGAAACTCCTCAGAATGGGACATGCATGGGATTAGCTCATATTCACTGACCGCACTGTGAGTGGTCACTGATGTGAACCACAAGTGTCTTAAAGCAATATGAAGGACATGGGCCAGGTGGGTGAAGAAGATTTAAAGAATATTTGAGGTTCTGGGTGCAATTTAGGTTACCTGCATAGGTCCACCATGCTCAATTGTAGGCCTACTGCAAAGCCATCTAACCCTCAAAGAAATTGAATGAAGGTGAAAAGATCTTCAAAATGACACCAATTACCTGCCAAGATAACCAGGGTAACCAAAGTTAGACAATGTAAGGTTTGGGGTGATAGCTACAAATGGGAACACTTTGGACTAAATAAAGCTATGACACTCAGATGTAGGCTATGATGAAAACCTCCCAAAAGAAAATTGTCTTATAATGTCATCCTTTTCAATATACCAACTGTTAAGTCTGAATTTGGTGAGACAGCCTTCAGATATAATGCTCCTTCATCCTAGCCTAGAAATCTAGACGCGCACCTAGCGGCAGCGAATTACATTTGCTGCCAGGGCTACCTTCATCCTGGAATGCACTTAAAAAACTACTCTCTGATTTTAAATTCTGTATTGAAAATGTTGTAAATTATCACTGTGAATGCTTTTAGACTGCCTTTTTATATATTTCCCCATTTTATTCATAATGTTAACATACTATTTGTGCTGTGTATTTGTATTGTGTTTTATGTTGGAATCAGTGATATTTTGTTGTTTTAACAAGGAGGTCCTTTGATATGGTATGGGCAACTTTGAAACTTGGTGACTTTGTTTATTGCCTGCTGTAAAATTCAAAGATGCAATCTTATCAGGTGTCTCTTATCCTCCTATAAGGATCAGAATATTATGGAGCCCCCAAATGTCCATGGGAATTACTTTTTAGAGATGGAAACTTATTTTTAAAATAATTTGCGTTCCCTCTCAATACTTTTGCATTCCATTACAATAAGTTTTGTGTTCCCACACATCTTTTGCTTTCCCTTAGTTTTGAGTACCCTCAAAATACTTTTGACTTTGTGAGGGAACACAAAAATATTGTGAGGGAACTCGAAAGGAGCTCAAAAACAAAATAAGAACAAATTCCCAACATGTCCCTTGAGGCTCTAGAACAGTGGTCACCAACCTTTTTGAGCCCAAGATCCCTGACCTCGCCCTGGACAAAGACAAGATCTACCATGAAGCGTCAAAAGAGAATCAAAGCTAAAATACTTCCAATTTAAGGCCTTTTATTTAGGCAAATATATCAGGTCAAGCTACAAGCATCAATGAGATAACAACACTTAACATAGTCTTTATTTACATGTACATGATTTTGGTTTTGATTTTCTAATTGGAGTAAGTGTTTGTGACAACACGTCATGGTAAATTTGATAATGTTTGATCGCTGTTTTGGTATGAAGCATCTTTCACGTAATGAATGCGCACTCTAGGAAGTGAAAGTAACCGTAAGTAATGTGGCCAAGGCCTACAACGCGTGTCTGTTACAGCTGTCTGTGCACGTACGTAATCGATTGCATTCTTCAAATGGAGAACAAATTCCTGACAGTTCCTGATCGCTAAACATTCGTTTTCTTTTTCTATCAGTTAGCAGTTGATGTAGAAGCACCTAGCATAATTTGACTTCAGCGGTGACAAGTCCTGTTGCGAGAGAGAGAGAGCGCGCACCTGCAAAGTGGTGCTGTTCGTGTGTGTGTCTGCATCATGGGGTTACGTTCGGTTCAAGTCAGAAGTTGGTCCGTCCGGTCCCCCATCACGCCGCTTCATTATTAGATTAACGTTATCAGACAGCGCTGTAAAATATGTGCAGGAATTTCTCGCATTATGATGGCTAGAGTTGCGGGTACCGAGGTGAAGTTAGTTTGATATTTGATATTCGGATATTCGACAGATATTCAAAAAAAAAAAATTATGCGGCCGGTTTCACCCCTTGTTTGCAGACAATGTACAAACAGATGACCTGTCTACTTGCTCCCAGCCGACCTTAGGGACCGTCTAAAAAGTAGCCTACCTTCTGAATTACCTTCATAGTCTTTTTTGTCAATAGCTTTGACATCATGTGTAGTGACTCCAAACCAATTCAAAATAGTTATCCTATATGGGACTCATCAGACACACCTCTTTTTATAGTCACTATATGCACACAGTATTTTATATGAATATTTTAAAGAAAATACCTTATTTCCCATAAGGAATGGTCTCCTTTTTTCAATACCTCCCAAGCCATGTGACCTAGTTACTCCAAACCAATGCAGAATATTTATCCTATATGGGACTCATCAGACACACCTCTTTTTATAGTCACTGTATGCACACTGTATTTTATATTAATATTTTAAAGAAAATACAGTATTTCATATAAGAAACAGTCTCCTTTTTTTCAATACCTCCTAAGCCATGTGACCTAGGGACTCCAAACCAATGCAGAATAGTTATCCTATGTGGGACTAATAAGACACACCTCTTCTTATAGTCACTGTATGCACACTGTATTTTATATGAATATTGTTAAGAAAATACATTATTTGCCATCATGAATGGTCTCCTTTTTTCAATACCTCGCAAGCTTTTTTCTCGCTATACATCACAGATCAACATAGAACTGTTCTGCTATGTGATACTAATCAGACACATGTCAATGTGAAATAATATTTTGCATGAACTATTATATTTAATTTTTTTTAAAGAATCATATTTATTTCCTATGGAAAACAGCTTTTTGCTCAATAGCTGCCATATAAGGGGTCCTAGACAACACAGATCAATACAGAACTGTTCTGCTATGGGGTACTTATCAGACACACCTCAATATGAAAAATATTCTGCATTGGTTTGGAGTCACTAGGTCGCATGGCTTGGGAGGTATTGAAAAAAAGGAGACTGTTTCTTATATGAAATAATGTATTTTAAAAAAAAATATTAATGTAAAATACAGTGTCCATACAGTGACCATAAAAAGAGGTGTGCCCGATGAGTCCCATATAGGATAACTATTCTGCATTGTTTGGGAGTCACTAGGTGACATGACTTGGGAGGTATTGAAAAAAGGAGACCATTCCTTATGGGAAATAAGGTATTTTCTTTAAAATATTCATATAAAATACTGTGTGCATATAGTGACTATAAAAAGAGGTGTGTCTGATGAGTCCCATATAGGATAACTATTTTGAATTGGTTTGGAGTCACTAGGTCACATGATGTCAAAGCTATTGACAAAAAAGACTATGAAGATAATTCAGAAGGTACTTTTTAGACGGTCCCTAAGGTCGGCTGGGAGCAAGTAGACAGGTCATCTGTTTGTACATTGTCTGCAAACACGGGGTGAAACCAGCTGCATACATTTTTTTTGAATATCTGTCGAATATCCGATTATCAAATATCAAACTAACTTCACCTCGGTGTTGCGGGTCTTGAATAAATCATACGCTATACCCGCAATTCCGCGCTGATTTTTAGGCCCTGTAAACGTTGGCGACCATGCAAGAATTTGGTGACTGTTTTTTATTTTTCCTGTTATTCTCGGGATCTACTGGGCAAGTCCTAAAGATCTACAGGTCGATCGCGATCGACGGGTTGGCGACCACTGCTCTAGAATATGGCCAGAAATATATATACAGTAAGCCTATATATATCCTTAGAGAGCTTCAAAAGGTCAAACATATTTCTTGAAATGAGATTGAGATTTTACAATTTACTAAAAATTGCATATTTTCATATCCTCATTTAACCTATGATTTGATGTGGACAGCTAACCATAACTTTCATATCACCTATAATCTGTATATGATTCTTATACATCTTGATGATCTGAGAAAAAAATGCTGTGACTGCTGAACGGTCATCTGGAATTCAGTTTTTTCTCATTCTTAGCATATTAAATTCCATGATTCAGTGCAAAATCACATAGAGGTCCCCACATGCCCATTTCAGTTTTTCTTTTAATTTTGATGTTAATCGATTTCACACCCAGCTTGACATTTAGCAGATCTAAAATAGATCAAATTAAGTGTGAGCCTGTCGCGCGCAGTCTATGCGCAAACACCCCAGTCGCTGGCCTACCTGTTGAAGCCACTGCCTTCTCTCACACTGACAGATAGTCAAACAGGCGATTGTTATGTGACCATCTTCCTGGCGCACAGCCTAGCTATACACTACGACATGACTAGCCTTTCTATAAATAGACCAATTTTAACAGGCGTTGACTTTTGTAACTCCCTTCACCGCTTACAAAACGTTTCAAGTAGTCTAGGCATAAATTAATTTAACATTGCAGGCCTCCCTTTGATAATAATAATTAAAAAAAAACTTTGGGAACCACTCCCTAACCGTAATTGTCTTTTAATTCGAAGTGCCTACATTTAATCTGTCACTTGTTTCAGGGGTAAAACTGGCCTAAACATAGCATGACCATTATCAGTGATCAGGGTATCTTTTCATGCAAGTCCAAGACTTTATCCTTTGTGTGGCACGGATTGTCCACTGGTCTATTTCGGTCCTGTGCCTGGAGGGGAAAAAAAATAACTGGAGAAAGAATGTTACTAGCGGCGAGCTAAGCGACGTTCGGTGAGCTAGTTTAGGGTAGCTGCAGAGGCTATTTTGGTGCTCTTTAACGTTTCTTTTCTCCAGTCTGAGATAGAGTCTGCATGTTTGGGGGAGGCTGTTTGGATTATCACAGATCACACAGGCTCTGTGTGAATGCTTTCAATCGTTCCCCTATGGATATAGCCCTGGCAGCAAATGTAATTCTCTGCCGCTAGGGGCGCGTCTAGATTTCTAGGCTATGGACATGCAACCTAGTCCAATGCAGTTGTAAATGGATACGCATAACTTTCAAAGTGCCTGGTCGTTAAGCCGTCCCTATGATCTTCATTTAATAACACTGTAACTGTGTAAGGATATAGCAACGAACTGATTTTCTGAAAAGTAGGCTAATGACAGCTTTCTGCAATGTTGGCTCAGTCACCCATGGACGTGGGGTAGTTTTATCAAATTGTTGGCTAGGCTAAGTTAAATGTATGCCTTCCAGCTTCTAAATGTTACAAACTTTGTTGGAACAAGGGAACTGATCATCCATATTTGAACCTTATCGCCACATTCCTACCCCCCACTGCCAGAAAGCGGTATGCTGTCCTTCCCAGTGGGGTTCAGTGCAAAATAGTAGTAGCCAGCACGCGGTGGTGAGCATTGCCTGCGGGAGGGCTAGCCGGGCGGCGAGCAGCCGCTTGTGCAGCGCAACCCGCTCCACGCAACACAACGAAACGCGATATAGGCTACTCAAATGTGCCTTAAAATTACGCCTGGAAACATAAGAAAACCAAATCATTTAAATTAAGTGGCCCTTTGTTATTTTATGTTGTTAATTCAGGGATTCCTTGATTAAGGGGGAAATTCAAGGGAAATCAAAAAAGTAAGGGGTAAATTCAGTAGTCAGTAAATTCAATTGTCACCCCGCATGACTCTATTACTGAAGAAAAACATGTTGAAGGTCGTTGAAAGCTACACAACATTTGGACAAGCCTATGAAATACTGAGAGAATGTATTCTGGTCAGGCGAGAGCAAAATTGATCTTTTTGGATGTCATACTACACACCATATTTGGAGAAGAAATGGTACTGTGCATCACCCTCAAATTACTTGCTTGTAGACCTGTGGGCTGATAAAGAATAGAAGTTTCTGGTCCCTGGTGGATCATGCGTTTAGTCCTATGGGCTGATAAAGAATAGAAGGTTCTGGTCCCTGGTGGAGCATGTGCCCACTTTGTTGTTGTCATAGACTTGTCTCAGTGAAACAGTGCACAAAACATACACACATACTGTAGGCACACATACACATGCAGGCCCACCCCACACCATCTGAAAGTCTACATCTCTGCCCCAACTCTTTTGTTGATGGACAGTTATAACTACTTCTTTGTATTTGTTATAGCTCTATATGGGTATATGTTTAAATAAAATAATTTCATTAGGCTAATGAATACTTTATGTTGATTTGGCCCATGTTAATCAAATAAGGTGAATCATTCATATGCACCATTTCTGCAAAGCATAGCTGCAACACTTTCATTTTTGTGCTCCCCTTATTAAGGAACTTCCACAATGCTTCCATGTGCCACATCTTATTCCAGTCTTGCACCGCTGACTACAAAACCATAAATATATGAACCCAAAAACCATGAACGAAAGATTTGTGGATCTGCGTTGAATCTGAATCTGCAGCAAACAGACGCAGTATGCTTCAGTCTGAAGAGTTGAGGCTATATTCAATGACCAGCAGTTCAAATTATACATCTACTCTCCTTCACAGTAAAACAGCTAGTAGATGTATAATTAGAACTGTTAGTCATTGAATATTACATTACATTACATTTAGAAGACACTTCTTGACCAATGTGACTTACATATGTCAGCTATATTACAACAGATCACATTGTCCCCGGAGCAACTTGGGGTTAAGTGCCTTGCTCAAGGGCACAACAGTGGAAGCCGGAATTGAACCGACAACTTTCAGGCTACTGCACGCTAGCCCAGCTCCTTAACCACTACACTACCACCGCCCCCAGAGAATAAAGCTGTAACTCTTCAGACTGAAGGATATTTACGTCTGCATGTTGTTCACAACCTGCCGTTGAAGTGAAGGGGGTTAGTCCTGAAGTTCCTGTTAAAACTTCACTCCAGAAGCATCCTATAATGATCTGACTACAACAGAGACTTTATAAACGAGGAGACACGGCACCTAAAGAATGAATGGGGACTATCGTTCAAACTATGCAGCTATTTTACTATGTTTTCTCTCTTTCACATACCGCAGTCAAAATTAATCCAATAGCACATGCATAGTTAAACTAAACATTTAATTAAATGAGAAATCTATATAAAAATATACCACACTACCACTCACACACAGTTAAAGGAAATTTCAGAACTTCAAATACTTTATTTGGTTCTATGAGATTGTCAGTGAACAGTGGTTGTGCAAACACACTAAAAAGGTCCACAAGTTTGGGAAAGAAGACCCACCCCATCCATCAAGTTGGCTACGCCCCTTTAAAATTATCATGGTGTGGACAGTGTGGATAAGAATGAGCAAGAATTCAGCGAACCTTGGTTTGTGGATGTGGTGGCTACACTGATTGGCACTGATCAGCAAAGTTTTTATTATCTGCCATATGTCTAGTGTGGGCTGATGATGTGTGTGTGTGTGTGTATGTGTGTTGTGTGTGTTGTGTGTGTGTGTGTTTGTTTATTGGATGTTTTGTTGGGTATGGACACATTCTGCTGCTCCTCCACATGTGAAGTTCCTAACTGAAAAATAAAGTTCTTTGAATTGAATTTGAATTGAATTGAATTGAATGATGTACAGCAGCAAGATTCTTTCTTCATCTGTCTTTGTCATCTCTTTTCTTCTGCTTTATCGTTCCATCTCTCACTCAACCAATCACTGTTTCTCATTCACTTCCTGACTCACTCATTCAGGGTTACTCTATCATGCATCCAGGATTATTTAATATGGTATCCAATCTGCACGTTGATTTCATCAAACATGTTGTGTTAATGCACATTTCATTGATGTAATTGCTCCCGTGCCATACCTTAATATTTGTTTTACACACACAGTAACATTATTGGTAATATTGTAATGTACCATAAAAACTGCAGCTGTAGTTCATATGTAATATAAATAACTCAAATGGTTTTTAATCAGTGATAAAATATTTTATTAATCTTATCACATGGCAATAAAAAACTCTTGGTAAAAAGTCCATAGTAAGACTGTTACACTATCACGACTCCATCATGGTTAATTTTTCCGCGTTATCCTCTGGCTTTAGTGCCTCTGGTTCAGGCTTCAGTTTTACCTGGTCTTGAGAAGACAAGCAGATGGACCGTTTTCTGCAGGAAAAATACAAAGATGTTCAGATTTGATTTGAAGGGGTGTGTTAGAGCCAAGTTATTATTAGGATACAATAGGTGCCTATATGTCTACAATACGTGTCTAACTTTGTTTGGTATTTGGCCTATAGAATTATAGATTAGGCTATGCACTTGTGATTAATTCTGATTCTGAGCACACCTGGTTTGCTCAATGTCATCGATGGTCTCGGGCAGCCGTGCATTGAGGGTTTCGGGGAGAAGCCATGCCACTAGTCCAGAGAAAATGGCCACTGAGCAGAACACCACCTCAGGGAAAGGCTTCCACACATCCTCCAACAGCATGATGAGAGGCGAAATGGAGGCACCCAAACGAGCCATGAAACTGGTGTAGCCAACACCATTTTGTCTGTTCGTAGACACAACAAAGTATGTCAGATTAATCCAAGATTAATGTGTCAGTGTCCAAGATTATTTTCTCAATTTGAACTTGACTTCATCAGTCACAATATGTGAGGTAGCTCTCACTTAACTGAAAGTGAAATGGCTAACCTGACCACTGTTGGATACAACTCAGTAGTGTATAGGAAGACTGTGGTGAACGCAGCCTCAGAAAGACCTTTTCCCAACACTGCCACAATGGTGCGAAACATCCAAAAACCTAAAACCCATGCACACACACCAACCAGAATCCTGTTTCTTTATCATTGGTTGAAGAAAACAAAAACAGCAATATTTTCTTTGTCTCTTTCTGTGTGTGTTTGTGTGATTACTTTTGGGGGTAAAGATGTTTATCAAAATGCATATCCCTGTGGCCAGCAGTGTCCCCATTTGGCTATATCGGCGGCCAATGACATTAAGACTGAAATAGGTGATAAACTTGGCTGGGAGCTCGATGGCTGCATAAATGAAATGAGTCAGATAAAGGTCCAGTCCAAAGCCAGTGATGTTCAAACTGATGCCATAGTATGTAGATGCGACTCCGTACCTAGATGAGACACATGTGATGTTAAACAGGTTTATTTAAGTCATTTACTCATATAACACTCATTCACTCACTCACACAGTCACACCACTTACCACACAATGCCTGTGAGTACAGTCAGTCTCCTCATGCGAGGGGTCTTGACCAGATCCAGGTATGTGAAGCTGTGCTTCTGATCCACGGATACGATGCTCGATAAAGTCTAACCAGGAAATGTACTATCAGTGTAGGAAGCACATAACAACAACAGTTTGTCAAACAGAAAGAGAATTTTTAAGAAAAGGATCCCACCTCTGGCTTAATTCTGGTAGAGAATTCATCCCTGCGATTAATGGTGGCGCATCTTTGGAGGAAGTAGTGAGCCTTTTCGGGTTTCCCAGCGGCTATCAGCCAGCGAGCCGATTCTGGAATCCACCTGTCTCCCCAGCCATGAATGAACACATCACAATAGTTTAAACAGTTGTTAAATTATAAATTATTATTGGTTAACCTGCTAAACTTTCTGCATCTCAAAATAAAATGTTTCATGTCTTTCACCTTTTATTTCATGCAAATAACTTCATTGTTCAAATTGTAATTAAAGAAACTAACTAGATCACTGATGGATTGGTGATTTGAAGGGTTTGCAATAGACAACATTGGTACATCAAAAACTGAAATGGGGTTAATCACAAAGGTTATGTTAAATCCTATAGACCCTTTCAACAAGGTAAACAAAAACAATGCTTGAACGTTCTATTTGGGACCCAATCTACTTCCTCTGCATTAAGATAACATATGGAATGTTGAAAAGGAAGTCTTGTGGGGCCAACTATGATGCTGATAATGGAACTCTCTTGAAAGGGTCCATAGACTATCATGGCACACATTTAGAGTTCTTACCACCAAGTCAGAATTGCGAGCACTAAAGGAGAGGTGACAGTGATAATCAGCATTCTCCAGTCAGTAACCAAGTATGCAATCCCTGCAAGCAACATGTTGCCTAGAGTCCAGGATACGCTCCCAAAGACTCCAATAAATGTCCGATGCTCTATATCTGCCCACTCCACACCTTCAGGCCAAAACAATGCACATAAAACAAGATTAGAAACAAGATGTCCCATATACAAATTCATGTATATATATATATATATATATATATATATATATATATATATATATATATATATATATATATATATATATATATATATATATATATATATATATATATATATATATATATGTGTGTGTGTGTGTGTGTGTGTGTGTGTTTGTATATGTTTGTTTTAAAAATAGTGTCTAATCGTATTACATAGCCCTGTTTTTCCCCTTTTTGTTTTATTCTGTGTAATGACATTGACAAGGGATGAACAAATTATAACCAAAACTATAATGATATGAACAAAAATCTAACACAGGAACAGGCACACTCAACTCCAAAAATAAAACCAAAAAGTTGAAAACTCAAAAAAAGCACTCAAGCGCTCGCTCTTAATAAATCTTTCTTGGACCGAACGTGCATGGCCACTATGACCTGATGCTATGGATATGGTTAACAACTGTGCCTACCAGAAACCAACTGTTTAAATCAGGCTTGTGCAAAATTCCGAATTTTAGAATGGATGTCCATTCAATTCACGAATTGGAATTTGAAATGAATTGGCTCTGCCCCACAGGAAGTTGAATTTGAATTGGAATTGGAATGACAGGAAGTGGAATTAAATTCATGGCAATTCAATGCAATTCCACAGTCAAACAACAGGAAGAATGTGTTGAATCTCACATGCATTCAGTTTTGGGAAAGTTACTTTGGATTGTAAAATTGAATAGCTATTCTTACTTAAAATGTTTAGTTACTATAACTCAGTTTTTGTCTTTTGTTGATTATGTTGATTTTGCTTTTTGATAACTTGGCTAAAAGGAGTAATTTAAGTGAACATGATCATTTAAATCGGGTAAACTATACTTGAATTGCTTAAGTTCTGATACACCGTGAAGTTAGTTAGTTAGTTAACCTTACTTAACCTGTAAAAAATGCAAACCGATTGCCTTGAAATTACAGACTAATCTGGGATAGGAATTCCAAGTTGTGCAAACAAATGCTTACTTTGTGTAGTACACTTACACTAAGGAGAATTCCTATTTAACCTAACTTTGTCATTACAAGTATATTGTGTAAACACAAGGTGTGTTAACTGATTCACTTCCAGAATGCCACTGCCCTGGCCCACATATTTGTAAAGATATCACATATTAATCCTTACTGAAATTCAATCTTAAATTACAAGTGACAGTGACAAATATACAAATATATACTGTTGGTGTGTAATTTATGTGGATGACTATCCAAAACACTCTAATGTTGTGGGTAGAACTTCAGCAACATGTTACATTGGTATTTTGTTTTACTACACTGAAAGTACTGCACAATGAAGGGGAGACCTCACTATGTACCACCAATATGTGGCACACACCTGGGTTTGTCCAGCGGTTCAGGGAACCCCCTAATCTTTGATGTCCACAGTGAGTCAGGACTTTGTTTTACCACTTCATTCAAAGGCCTGATTTTGGCATTTCAGTGTATCCATGATGTTGTGAAGGCATTGGGGTTGATATTAATATCCTGACCAGAGAGGAGAGTGCATGTAATGGACAGCCACTAACACCACCATGTCTAATAGCAACATAAGTTTGCAAGGAGAGCACCCATAAAAATCTTAATCAAGCTCACATTTAGCCTCAGTAACTTAGCAGAGACAGGGTACCTGTATGTATGGTTTCCAGCTACAGATCTGTGCCTGTCTATAACTGTCAGCACTAGTTCTACTCACAGGTTTGGTCTGTTTTTGATTGTCATTGATGGGGTGATGTATCTATATAAATCACATATCAATTACACAACAACACTATATACAGCCTTTAGTGTCACTGTCACTTATTTGTTATTGTAACTTAAGATTGAATTTCAGGAAAGATTAATATGTGATCCCTTAAACAATATGTAGGCCGGGTCTGTGGTATTCTGGAAATGCATTTTTGTCATATCAGTTAGCTGAACTGTGACATTAGTTAGCACAACTTCAATACACCTTTTGTGTTAAATAAACATACAGTATACTTTACTTGTAATTGTAATGACCAAGTTAGTTGAAATAGCAATTCTGTGTACTGTACTGTAAGTGCACTACACTAAGTGAGCATTCGTTTGCACAACTTGATATTACAGACAAATCTGGAATGGGAATTGCATAGACAATCAGTTTGCATGCTTTTCTTAACAGGTTAACTAAGATTATAAACTAATTTTACAGTGTAGCACAAACTTCAGCAATTCAAGTATAGTTTACTTAACTGTTTACTTTTCTACCTCAAAATGAAGTAACACTCATTTTACGCAAGTAATCTCAACAAAAGACAAAACCTGAATTCTACTTACTATAACATTTTAAGTAAGTAAAACTATTATGTTTTACAATGTGGAAATATAATTTGTTACTGTTTAAGTTACAAGTTGTGTGTTTAATGCTATCATATCTGACATATACTGTGAGGGTTCATTGTAAAACACTACCCTTAAATTATGTATATGAATTTCTTCGAATTTCATTGAATTTCAATTCTACTTCCTTTAATTCAAATTCAAATTGGAATTCTACATCCTGTTTTTGACCTTAATTCAAATTCAATTCAAATTCAAGAATTGAATTGGAATTTAGGAGTCATTCTCAATTAAATTCTGAATTGTGCACAAGCCTGGTTTAAATGTTCTGCACACACCCTGTTTGAGGGTGTGTATTGTTAACACCTCATCAGAAAGCTATAAACTTCCAACTTCCAACTGTGTTTCCCAACAGACACACCTGGTAGTTTTTCACCTCTGGTCTGGGGTCATGCCAGCAGTTTTAATGAACTCAGGGGAGTGGAGGTGGGGAACATGCATGTCCATACCACATTCAATACTGTAAGGCCAGCAATGTGCATACCTAAATCAATGGAAAGGTCTCATATTGACAAACGCCTTTGTAATCAACAGCATCGATGTCTATGCATACAGTGAACTAGGAAGTCACTGTTTTCAGCTGCCATTTGGTCCTGTTCTCGTCACTCTGCTGAGGGCCTAACTCAGGCCCGGGCCTCTCCTGGACCACAGGAAAATGCCTGAACTCTAACTATATTTGTCAAAGGAGAAATTATAATCCACTCATGTCTAATATAATTTTAAAAGGATCCATGTGAGAAATACAGTATTGCCAGTTGTAGAACAGTAAAGTTAATTCATATAATGTTTCTGTAACCTGGGATATTTGCTGCCCTCTCTGAGGAGATGCTGCCATACCCCCTACTCTCAGATAACTGAGATGCCCTGGTGATTCCAGATGAAGGCCATCTATATGTTAAAGGGACACCAACGTTTTCGTGTTAATTACTCATCTTCGTAAGTCGGTATATGGTTAAATGACTCGTTACAGGGTGAATGAAGACTCTCTTGCCCGCCCCTACTGCCTGTAGGAAGAATATCCCGCTTGCAAGTTCAGTGTATCCTACCCGCCGACCGAAGCAGGCAGGCTAACGAAACGCTAGCAATTGTTGCAAACGTGTGTATAATGGCAGAGCCGGCAAAGAAGCAGCGAAAACCCTTGACAGAAGATGCAAATAAAAGGAAAAGAGCTTCAGACCGAGCGAGGGCTCACACACGTATCGACATGTACAGACGCTAGGGGGAGTTTCGTAGAGAAAAAGCATCAGGCTTGCCTGGTGTCCCTTTAATATGTTTTAGATATAAGGGGATGAACCCAGAGTCTTCTCAGACCTATCTGAGTTTTACCTTACATTCAATGTTAAGTTATATGGGTCACGTCTACCTTTATGATTTACTGGTAATAAATTATTAATTCACCACCATGTATATATTTCTTCTCATATGCCATGCAACTACTCTGCTATAGTTGATAAACTACTTGGTAATTGTTTTAGGTCAAGTTCTTAATTTTAGTTAAGAACTAAGTCAGATTAATCGTTTCTTGTAATAATTATACTGCTTCACCTTTCTGTCCTAATGTTCAATACACATTTAAACCTTTGATGGCCAACGCAATTCTCATCCTGAGGAGCGTCTGTGCCATCCCTTTCAATACCACTGTCATGTGCTGAGGAGCGTCCAATACCACAGTCATGTGCTGTCAGTCATGATGCACTGACAGTGTTGCGAAAACTCACCAGACAAATGACTACAGTAACCCTATAAGATTTCTATAGTTCTATGGTAGTATATAAGACCACTATGAATACCTCTAGAATATCCTTACTCTCTATGTTCCTATAGTATAGTCTTAAAGTACTTCTATAGTACAGTATGTCCAAACACACTATAATACTTCCAAGAAGGCCTGGATAGGATGATGTATATTTCCCTCCACTATTGCCTGCTCCACTTGGGATGGAGGTTGGGGTGGGTAGCTCAAACCAGACTTTTATTGTATTTGGCTGTTGTTTGAGATCAATATTTGTTTTCCAGGTTACACCTGGGCATCTCCCTCAACCATTCCCTGACTCTTATGTCAGTGTTTCTCAGAGAGCCTGTCCCGGCTGTTCAGGAGACTTTGTAGGATTCCGAGACCGGCAGTCTTTTGAATGACCAGAGTCAAGTAAATCAGATCACTGCCAACTGCCTCTGACATGTCAAAACAATGGTTAAATAGCCTACAACAAAGATGCAACAGGGCCACCAATTACTGGAAATGTTATGCTGAAATTCAGTGGAGAAGGACCTAGCACTGAAACAAGCTATATTAATGCTGACATTTGAGGAGAAAGAGTAATAGTAGAGGTCCTGGTTAAGATGTATGCACTTCTTTTAACGGAGAAAATCTCAACTGTTATAGACTAATATGACCCTATTGAACAACGTGGGATGTGTGCCAAAATCTCTACCTGGGACTAAAGTCGTGAAAATGACCACAATAAGTGACACTATTATCACACTACAGGTGAATGGGACCCCCCCCCCCCTTTTATAAATATCCTCATACATTTCTACCAGTTTAATCTTCATATTAAGATAAATACTTTTTGTATTACACTTTGCCTAAAAAATAAAATAAAATAAAATATGCAAATGAGACAATATATCATTAAATATGCATTATTCCTCACAAAGAACAGATAAGTTGGTACATACCAATTACTCATTTGACCCTATACATTGACTTATTTGTGGCGGCCCACTACAATATCAACACTGACTAAAACACAATGATTTTCTATGTTGTAGGCCTACTATTTAAATTGGATGGAATTAATTTATTGTAGAGCTATGTGCACCTTTGCACAGCCTCTCCTTGTGTCTCAACAAACCTACATGCATGTTTAAAGAAAACATGAACAATCCTGCAATTGTTGGCATAAAAGTTGACAAAGGCACTTCAGCCGTGGATGTGCATGAGAGAGCAGTGCTCAACCCTTTTTCCTACTGGGTCGGGGATCGAACCGGCAACCCTTACAAGCCCGAACCCCTGACCAGTAGGCCACGGCTGCCCCAAGTGTGCACACAAGAATGGGTGTCCCTGTCGGGTAGCTGGTTTCCGTTGTTACAAGTACTGCAAATGCAAGGGAGGCAATAGTTGTAAAAATCCTATCACTGAATGAGATCTCATCATCATCCCCATACCTTGACTCTGTTGTGAAAGTTTTACCTTGCAATACAGGGATTAAACCTGTTGTTCTGGATGTTTCACTTTAAGTAAACGTCCCAATGATAATAGCAATGTTGGATATAAAATCTGTATATTAATCAAATGCTTGTTTTCTTTCTTTTCAAAAACAGTCCCTTGTCTGTATAAAATTGTATTTATAATTTTCCATTAAATACAGCACTAAACAGGAAAAAACACACACACACACACAACATCCACACTGAACATCTAAACACAATCAAAATATCAAAACAGAATTCTTACACTACATGGTCATTGTAGACATTGTGATCACCTCAGAAAATCTGTAGCTTCAAGAGTTTATATGTACGCATATTTAATGAGACATTGCCTAATTTGCATATTTTATTTTATGCATATTTTATTTTTAAGACAAAGTGTAATACAAAAAGTATTTGTCTTAATATTAAGATTAAACTGGTAGAAATGTATGAGGATATCTATCTATAAAGGGAAAAAAGTCCTATTCACTTGTAGTGTGATAATAGTGTCACCTATTGGTCATTTTCATTTTTTTCGTCCGGGGTAGAGATTTTGGCACACATCCCACGTTGTTCAATGGGGTCATATTATCTATAACAGTTGAGATATTCTCCGCTAAATGAAGTGCATACAAATCTTACTCAGGACCTACATGTAGACTATAAGGAGGAGAAGAGAGAGAAATAGATGTGACACTCACCGTGTCAGAAGGTTTAAGCTCTGCAGCCTATGACTGCAATTTATAAATGCAATTATTCGCTACTCTGACAAGGAGAAGCAGAGCATTCTTAATAACAGATGGAGCAGGGATCAGGCCTACAATATCCGCTAAGCACATTTGGGTAAAGGCTCAAAAATTAGAATGTCGTGGAAAAGTGTGTTGGTTTAAGTTATAAACAAAACATGTTGTAAACTGAACAAACTGGTGACTACAGTCAGTCTTAATTTTAACAACAATTTTAAAAACAATATACTAGGCTCTCCAGGTTCTGAAAAGACTAGTTTGGCTAATCAGTATACCCAGAAAGAGAAGTAGCCTAGTCTCAAGTGTCATCTCTGCAGTTGTCACTTACAAGTGAATAAGGGTGAATAGCCTGCCTACCAGCATGCGGTTCAGCATCGGTAGGTGTCTTCAACCATTCGTGTTGGTAGGCTAAACGCACTGGCTTGGAGGATATAGCGCCCGTAGGCCTAACCTATAGCTATCACAAAACAAACTTTAGCAGGTAATCCCACTTGGTAATCAACAATTTCATGTTGGCCTACTCTTTGCTACATCTCCAGACAGCATGTCTAGGACTAAAACACTGTAACATATATGACGTAGACTATCTTTGATCACATCTCATGGTGACAGACTGGCGAATGGTTTGTGTAGGCTAATGAGTGTTTTCTCTCAGGGAAGACTGAGGGCTGTCGTAAAGGGCACGAGCCATATGCAAAAAGAAACACTGTAAAAGTCACCAGCACGCTGCTTTAATCAAAACATAGTCTAATTCCGCTACTTTTTGACCGATTTTACTGCCGTCTGCTCCAGAAGCCTAGTCTCGTAATTTTGTGAACCCTTGATAAACCCACGTTAAAGACGAGCTACTTTAAAGATAAATTATCAAAGGAGAAAAAAATAAAATGGAAACATGTTTGAAATAGCCTATAGCCTACGATCCTCATTTTTCTCAGCACTGCTCCAAATAAAAAATAAGGCAAAAGTGTGTGTAGGATACTGTTAGGAATTATGAATCTGACATGTTTAGCTGAGCAGTATTTTGCTCTTTTAATTGATCCCAAATCTGGTCAAATCTGGTGACAATACAGGATGACTTACCGTGCATGGTAGAAGTCACAGAACCTCCACTGGGTCACACTGGCACACTGTACAGGCTGCACTAAATTCACCCTCACTTATTTGAAAGACATCCGATTAATGGATGCATATGCTAAATATGCAAGACTTGACTGTGCACGGCTTGATTAATGCATCCAAAAAGTGTTGCAAAACTTTCAGGACCAGACAGGGTGAGACGGTCAGACTGCATGATTTGCTACATTGTATGATGGCAGCATGCTACCGGCGGGGTGCAAGGGCTATTTAAACGTTGCTCTCCCCCATGCCCAAAGTCTGACAAGATGCTACGACAACCGTTTATGCCCGAGAAGTTCCGACTGAACGGATGTTTTAATATGTGGCGAGATTATCTTCAACTCGGGGCAGTTGTAGAAAACCTCGGACAGACAGAGAGTGGGACACAGAGGATAACAGGCCATGCCTTCCAACAGCGCCTACCGGTGGTGGATGTCGAACAGCCTGCTCCACCTGCCAATAACCAGAAACGCTCAACAAGCAGTTCTGAGAACAGCGTATGCAGCAGCAGCACCAATCGGAACTCGCGGGACGGGTGTGGATTTTGTCGACAGAACGGAGAAACTCCCGATATCTACCTCAGTCACAAACTGAAAGCGAGAGATGGCAAGGTACTCTGTCCTATTTTGAGGAGCTACGTGTGTCCTACCTGTGAGGCAACGGGGGATAAAGCGCACACCCGTCGCTATTGTCCCTACGCAACTGACTGAAGGTGAACTGTACCAATTAACGTTAGCTGTCAGCGGACAGCATTGTATGTACATATGTTCTAAATAGTTATGTTGTTGATTATGTTGTTGTGTTAAATGTTATGTTCTTTTGCACAATGGTTTGTAGCCTACAAATAAAAAAAACGTTTTCATGATGTTTTGTGTTTGGTTCATGAGATGTTCTGGTCGGTTTGATTCAGCTTATTACAAAAAGTGTAGGCTATCCCACAGCGCATGGTTAGGCTACAACTACAACTTTTGATTAACACAGTGGTAGGCAAATGTTATGGGAATTTTACATATTCTGTAAATTGTGAGATTAAAGTGCCTTAAATTAAATAAAATGTCCTGACTAGACTGATCCATAGGTCGGCACCGTGACGCTATCAAATGGTAGCCTAACTTTTGGGGCATAGGCTATTGAAAAGTTCTTGTGCAAACCGAAATATTTCCAGAAATGGTAGCCTACCTTTGCCATTAAAATTCATACTACAAAATGAATTCCTTTTAAAGACATGATGCATAGGCCTATTTTTGCAAATCCTGATGGCTTGGCAGACTAATAATGCACTATTCAATACACATTTTCAATTATTGTTCAAGTCAATCCTATCAACTTTAGACACCACATGGCCCACCTGTCCATTGGGTCAGTTTCGTTTCGTTTACGGAACAAAGCCATGCAAAGTCAGCCTGTGTTTAGCCTTTGATGGCTCGAAATGTTTTATAGGCCACTGTTAGGCCTATAGCCTACCTGACAGAGTGTGCACCTGTAACGTCTGATGAGAAATTGTTTGCTTGAAGTGGCCTACCAGTGCAATCAGCATATTCCAAGAGCCATGAGTTCACCAGTTTGGAAATATGACAAATGAGGTCACATGTTATGATATGACAAATAGCCCAAAGCTGTTATATGTAGGTTATATCATAATTGGTGAAACTTAATAGAAAATAAGACCACCAAATGATGCATGGAGCCTATTCATGCTTGTTTTTTTTCTTTGTTTGTCTAACAGTGTAGACTACTAGGCCTATTTAGTTTAATAAGTGCATATAGGAGCAAAAACTGTACTGTACTGTTGTTGGTGGTGCACCCACTGTCACCTACTGTCCTGCACTACTCATCTAATGTCACTTGCCTATTGTTAAGTGGCACGACGATACAGTGGCGTGGGACAGTAGACGGGTGCTACGGGACAGTAGGCAAGTGGCACGGGACAGTGGTATGGTACAATTGGAAAGATTCAGATGAGCAAGTAGCTTATGCTTCACAGGTATAAGTAATAGTGCTCAACATGTTTATGTCTACTTTCGCTATCAAGCATGTTGTCTTGTCTGTTTAGTAAACACATAAGATATTACCTATTTAATGTAGGCTATAGATTGTACATTTCATTGTGGTTTTGGAAAACAAACTGGTATACTCACTGAGGACAATGGTAATAATGCTAATTCCTGTAATTCCGAAGCCAGTGAGGAAGCGAAACACTGCAAACATGATGTAGCTGTTTGATAGGGCACTGATCAAACTGAATATGATAGCAGAGGTGTAGGACACCAGCAACATACTCCTCCGACCATACCTGGACGTAAAGAGATGATGGACATGTCAAAAATGCTTTAATCAAAGACAAAACAACATCACAGATATAGATTTGTGGCGTAGGTTTTACCACAGAACATTTTGGGACTTTTATTTTTTTGAAGATTAATTAAACAATTCCTTACTTGTCACAAAGGACACCGAAAAACACTGCCCCGAGCATGACTCCAACGAAGAAGATTGTGGCAGTGCCTTTGGTCAGCTGTCTCTTATCACAGACCAGATCAAACTGAATGGCACAAAACAAAGATAGTAAATACACAGAGCAGTGGGAGGAGATGGAGAGAGAAAAGTGACTCCCAAAGTGTTAAGGGAATTCATCATGTTCTTGAGTTTAGGCTTGAAGGCCAATAAAGAGGAAGATAAGGTTTTTGGAGTTTGGAGGACCTTGATGGTTCTGCTTCATTACCAGTTCTTTTCTTAGCATTGAATAGTATCATTTGAGAAATTGTTAGACATTCCCAAGAAACATCCGTATATTGAGAAGTGATGTTGGGGCCATTCAGCAGCATGGAAACCTTCAAACCTGTCAGGACTAAGTAATTCTAACAGTTCTGTGGAAAATGGCCATGCAAATTCAAATTCTTCAGATTAGTCAAACATCTTTAGAAATTTATTTCACTAGTTTTGTCATAGAAACTGCCCCTTTATCACAGTCACACTAGTTTTCCTTGAGCATGGTCTGCATTCCCTCATTGAACACAAGTAATGTTGTCCTTCCACAGGACCTCTGACATCCATCAAAATGCTCCAAAATGTGTATTTTAAATCTGGTTTTGTTGATGGTTTTGTAGCTGACTTAACCGACTCTGAAAGTTTGAACACGCACACGTCCTCCCTATTCTAAATGGCTTTCAATGTATGATAATTCAGCAAAGACCAAAGCTTCAGCACGTTTTTTGAGTTTCTTTTAAATAAGCTTTTCTCAAACCTTTAGATACTCCTGTAGGTGTTTTTGTATTTAACAAGACAATCAAGGTGGTATTTAGCTAACCTGGGGGAATCCAGACAAACCTGTTTCTGGATACTTCTCTGCGCGGCGGTCATAATAATTTAAAACTCAGATGAGCATTCATTTGGAGAGTCATGTCATTCTTACTGTTTTAGCCTGTTTTTTCCCCTTTTAAAGCTGTATAAAAGGCATGTAAGAATATTTCCATGGGTTATCTTGCACATATGATGGGTTAGCCATCTATATATTAAATGCAAAATGATAAAGTAGCAGAATAAACCATGATGCCCAAACTATGTAATGTTTTATTATCCTTGGGTCTTTTTTGGTGGCCATTTTGGATTTTCCCTTGGCGGTATAATAAACAAGAAATGTTGGGCACCCCTTCTGAAATAATGGGATACATCATGAGGAGTGTCTGTACCAATTTTGTTGTTTCTATCCACCGCGTAACGACTTGGCCCATTTTTTGTAGATAATTCCCCTGGACCTATATACTATATTTGATCTTCAATGCCCAATATTTTGGAATATATTTTCATGCGAAATGAAATAAAATGCAGATATAATTATTTTTTGAAATGACTAGGGTATGTGCTTAGCAGTTGGACATTATGAGTGAAAGAGACAGAGATGGGCTACTGATGATACCTCTGTAGCCAGGGTGCTTCTGAAAGTGCTGTTGTCAAACACCCATCCATTCTGGCATGGCCCTGCAGGAAGGGTCGTGGCGTTGGAGGAGTTGACCAGCAGGTGAAATTGGGGCTCTGGGAACATCAGACATGAGGAGGGTGTCCCATCTACCCGTGCCGGGATACTGACCGCCAGCCTCTGCTCCGCAGTCAGATTCTCAAAGACGCCTTCTGTATCCAGACCACTGAGGTCACAGTGATGCGATGGGGTGGCTGCTATGAAGTTGTTTAACAGGAAGTGACAGGGCAGCGTGATGCGGGGTACCACCAACAGTACGATGAGGGCAATCTGGAACCGGCCAAATCCATCCGTCTCTGCTAGGATGTTCTCAAACTTCATCCTGCCCCACAAATCAACCTTTTATCAGTGTCAGTGATATATCAGATGACTAAATCTATTTTGCTCTTTGAAAGTATTTAATCTAATCCTTTCTGTCTCCTGGCAACCCCAGTGTGTTACTTAAACAAACCCACAGTCACCATTAATTCATTTAATAGGCTGGAAATGCAGCCTCGGACAGAGAGATGAGTTGAGATTTAATGAGGTTCTTCACTACAGGTTGCCAGGCAAAAATCCTACATCTAACAGTTCAGAGTTTGTAATCCAAACAATCCAACTACGCAAACAGTAATCCAGAGCATAAAGTTATACAGGGGTCATAAACACCTGACATGACATGCTCTAGTAATATTCTGCAAACATCCAAATAATTGTCTGATAAGTCAGTGATTTTAATTAAATCAAAATCACCAAAGCAACCACACGCTTTAAAATATCAATACGGATTGAATTGACTAGTTCCTACATTAACTGAGTGACAAGTAAGAACACACTGATCAACGTTAAGAAAGGTTCAAATACAGGACATTCATGAGATTATATTAAAGACCCACTCCAGGCATTGATGAACCCCTAAAAAACTCATCTCATGAAAAAATCCCTTCATGGCAGTTAAATGTCTCGGATATATAATTCTACATATTTGTCTCATTTTGGAGTTTATTCGTTCCGTCTCTGACAACAGTCTCAATCCCAACTCGTCATATATGGATGCTTTGAGTATCCCATAAATTGCTGGGATTGGTTCCTTAGGCTCTTAACATAGGAAATCCAGTCTGTCAGCCCGCCTTTTTGAGGATGATGGCTCACTGCAGTTCCAAGGTGCAAATACTCAGTCATGGCCTTGACTGCTTATTTTACTCCTGATATGCCATGTATAACAAATAAACATGGACATGATAAAGTTAAAAATAGGGGTTAACCCCAAAAAATAAGAGGATTGACAGGTCTGGTGTGATTTTCCAGGGGCTGAGCTGATCAATACTGGGGCACATGCCTCAGTAAAGGGGTCTAGCATCAGCAACGGCCAGGGTGATAGCTGTGCAGGTGGTAGCCCTAACAATGGGTGAAGGTGCCTGGTCAAAACAGCAATAAGAAGTGGGCAACACAGAACATGGCAAGTGCAAATCGAATCTATTGTAATGTAATCAAAAGGAAGCACAAAAACACAGCATGGAACACAAGGGAGTACAAGAAAAAACTCCTGAAAAGAGAAAGATCCTGAGCAGGAATGTGGCAGTTTCCTCCATGTAAGTTTCCTACATCTAAGTGCGAGCCACTTCAAAGATGTATAGCAGGGTGTAAGATTTACCTGGGTAATCTAGGCTCCATATTTTCTCTCATTAATTTTGAGAGGATTACTATGCATATTTGTGTCTGCAAAGCTAAGATTTCTCAAGAAGTTATGTGTCTGTTCAAACTAATGACTCATTTAAGCATACAAGCATGCATGAATAGGCAGGAATGATAAGGACACTGTTGTATATTTTGGTGCCATATTTTGTCCATGGAGAAATACACTGGAATACCATATCAATCATATAAGTTCTTTGAAAGTGAGACAAATGCATTTTCTGTTGGTAGCCTACAACAATATATGACATGAAAAACTTGCAGGACAGTAAGCAAAAAACAATTGATTAATTGAAATGTAAAGAATATGAGAATATAAAACAGTCACCTGTTGGCAGTATGCTGAAGCTTCCCACAGAGGATCTAAACTGACCACTGGCAGCCCTGGTCTCTCAGTTCTCAGACGTGTTTATGGAAGAAGAGGATCTTGTTAAGCTTGTGCACTGATGCAGGTGCAAATTTGTGGTCCAAGGGTCCAGTGGCTTGTCAGAAGTAATCTCCTTGACCACCTACACCAAACAGCCCAGTGCTGTCCAGAGTCCCTCTTCTTCCTTCGTCCCTGCTGGAGGGGAGAACGCGGCACTCTGCAGAGAGTTGCGCTGCGGGATGACCAGCTGCTAGAGGTTTCCTGTAGTGAGAGTGGCCCTCTCCTAATGAGGGCAGGTAGGGGGCCAAAACATGGCACACTGGGTGGATGTCTCAGACCACCCCTCCCCGCCCCTCTTCTCCTCCCCCTCCTCGGCCTTGGGAACCTCTGGTTCTCACCCTTTGCCCACTTCAAAGTGGACTACTGTGCCAGGGTTATGTGTTTGTGCATGTCAAGTTGGTTGGTCAAAATAAAAAAAAGTTATAAGTCTGTGTGTGTATGTAAGTGTGTGTGTGTGTCAGAGAGAGAAAGAGAGAGAGAGAGAGAGAAAGAGTTATAGAGAGAGCTTGCACGTGCTTTCATTAACACTGGAGCCTATTGTGTTTGGTGATTGTGTTCTATGGATCAGGATCAAAGCGGCTTTGTCGCAGCGGAAGGACCCTGGAAATTTATGGACATTAAATCACTGAGAGTCCAGTCCAGCAAGACTTTTCAGTATTCTGCTCGCATAAAGGACAAACAAGTAAACTAGATACTGTACAGGCGAAACCTGAAATTCCTGAAATGACTTTCTTTGTAAACAGTGTTACGGTCCGGTTTTGCTTGTGCTGACCTCTGTAGTTGTACGGCCCTGTTTGAGCCCCCTAATCCCACTGTGTGCTCACTAAACACCAAAAGTCCCTCTCAAATCATATATATGACATTCTTTATGTGGTTCCCAGCGAGAGCGTGTTGAGTGCAAATCAAAGGATTCGTACAGTGGTGTGTGTTGTTTTGATACATCTGCTCATATTACCCAACAATAGCGCTGTGGCACGTCACACGGGCCAAAGAGTCCTCAGCAGCTGGGGCCCTCCAGCAGAGCAGCCCTGTGACAGCCCTCCTGAAACCGCGCCAGTCTCATCACAAAGTCCGTCTCCAAGTGTTCAACATTGAAAACATGATGATCAGTGACGACAATCTTGCACCTCTTACACAGGCTTTTCTACCGCACCCCCCCTCCCCCACAAACTGTGTCCCTGGCTTCTGATATCCATCTGAATGACTTTCTGTGTCAAAGACAATAATCGTTAGGCTACTCATTATCCTCAGCAATAACAAACTAATAATTTACCGGACCCACCAAATTTTATTCAGAGCTCATCTTCTGTGGGACTTTAGTGAAAAAATAACAGGGTTATAACTTTGCTTCACCTTTGCACACAAGGAGCTGATTTTTATATATATTATCCAGGAACACTCACAAAGCAGTAGCTTAAAAAACACTGAAGGATCAGTGAATCATCTGAAGACTGGTTTTAGTCATGATAATGGTTATGATGTTCAGAACTAGCTACCCACTCATAATAGAGGTACAGGTTATTAAAGAGATCTGTAAAGTCTTTTAAGCTCTTTTAACTTATATACAGCTTTTTTTTTTTTAATAGGATAGTGGACGCAACTCAATGAGATGTAATAGAGCCTCACAAAATAACATCCTCATCTTTCTGAATAACAGTATTGAATCCCCGATGTCCATTCCACAGATAAAGGCTTAATGACAGACAGACCCAATTATAAGTTGTATGAAGTATAAAGTGGGTTCTTATATTAGAGATTTTCTCAACAGAGACACTATCTGTGGAAGATTCAGAAGAAAACTCCCAAAGTCACCTCAAAGGAATCAATGGAGCTACTTTTATTGACTGGAACCTTTGATAAACCAGACAACTTGTCAGAAAGGTCATTATTAGAAGCAGATATTCAATGAATTAATTATGAAACACACATTCATGCAATGTCCCTCCTGTGTCAACGAGTCCCGTAGAGGAGAGAACACACGTTCATTACACTGAAGACAAAGGCGGAGTAATGGGCAACTCTGCTCTCCTGACACACCCTCTCTCTGTCCCCCACGCTAGACTCTGGGCCCCAGGATCCAAAACCAGGGAGACGGAGCTATCGACTCTGATTGGCACCCTCCACCACTACCCCAGCCTGGTTGATGAATGTCACCCTTCTTCCATCCATCAATAATAAGGTATAGATCACAGAGAAATTGTGGAATTAAACATTCACAGGACATTTCAATACACATACTGTACCTCTCTCTTCTTTTCACTTGTCACCCTGTTGTTGTTTATCTTTATTGATTTATCATTACATGTCAAGTACACATCAATACATATCGAGCTTGCTTAAAGAACTTCAATATTTCATTTTTCACTGACAAGATGCTGCTGCTGTTCTTCACCTCCGTACATGGTTGAGATGTGCACATCTCAACTGATAACTAATATTACTGCGTAGCTGTTGAGACTTGGGCTTGGTGAGGGTTTGTTGGGGGCAGTATTGAGCTATTCCATTCAAGTTAATCACTTAGCTCAAGTGTAAAGTGTTTGCTCTAGACCATATTACCCATTTTAAGGTTACTTCAGTATTCTGTAGTCCATCACCCCATTTGGTGTTTTATTAGATTAGACTCATAAACCAATCGGGAAGAAGGCTTTTTTGTTTTCATATTTTGAACCTCTCATACACACATCCACTCTAACACACGAAACTGGCTTTTGACTGTTCTGTTGAAACAGCTTGTCTGTCTGTTTCTTACGCTTGTGAGATGAGCAGAGGGCAGGCAGAGTGTTGTGGGCCGTTGTGGCGTTTTTTGCGCTTGCCAGTTGAAACACAAAATAAAGCTTAATGTCCCACTTTTGCACCTCACAGAGTCGTGCGATTTGGTTGTCATTGCAATCACAGCTTGCTGTGTGATTAACCAAAGCATTTCAAAGACTTGGAAAAAATAAATACATAAACATATGCAAAACCTATGTAACTTACGTCTTTTTTTTACTTTTTTGCCTCTCTCAGTTTAGATTGCTGAATAAAAAAATTAATACAATTTTTGTTTCAAGAAATTACTCTATAATCTACAGATGTATAGTAAATGATTATCAAACAACACCAAAAGCAAAGGTATCCAAAGGCATGCCTGCTCTCTGAGGAGTGCTGGTTGGCTGCTGTTCAATTGATGGACCCATAGGAGGAAATGGCATAATGGTGTGACACGAGTGTAGCCTTGATAAAGGACTGGCATCACAATGAGCAGTTTGGCTTTCCCACCTCATATTCTTGGACAGACTATGCAGTGTGCACTGTTTGTATGTGCTATAGTACAGGACGTTCAGTATCCTTTTGGTATGCTTGATATGATTAACTGACATGGTGGAAGTGTCCTGACCTTCTTGCTTTGTGTACCAGTACCAAGTACCAAGCACCTTTAAACATAGACAGCAAGGTTTCTAGACGGTTTGCATCCATTTCATACCAGATCGATATTTGGCAGGTGTATCATCTTTATGGCTATTTGCAGAGAATTCCTCAAAATTTGGAATAGCTTGTTATGTTCATTTGAATTTGAAAGCTGTATGATCTGTCGAGAAATGTTTTCAAGTAATATTTGTCAAACCTAACATTATGATTTCTTCTCTATTTAAATGAGAAATCTGAGAGAGATATGAGAGCTATAGGACTTGCTATTTGAATTGCTGGAAAAGATTATAAGGAAAAAACCATAACCCAATTCTTCAGGAGATGAAAAATAACAATCAGATCACGCTCAGAGAACAGGAAAGTGCTTTGATTTTTCAGATAAATTATTAATCATAATCCTGACCTGGCATGTAGGATGGGCTGATCATATGAAGGACTTCTGTTTGACGACAATGACTCATCTCTACTGGAAGCATTTGTGACAGTGGAGTTTCAATACAAAGCATTATTTCATTAAGGCAAGTGAGGTGTGTTGAACTGAACACACTCCAACACACTCCCATCAGTTCTCTCTCACACAAGCACATTCGCTCAGGCAAACACTCCCCAAGGTAACAACTGTATGTTATGTGTGCGTGCATGGCAAATATTCTCCACATCTGGATTGACAAAGCAGCTGCAGCAGTTGCTGTGGCGATAGACGAGACCGCCACTCTGACTCCCATCATTTTGGTCGGTCAGGTCAGTTGAGATCTGTCTTCGTAGAGGATATATGGTGGTAGTGACCGCCTATGCCTGGGCCTTTGCCCAATTGTTGTTGTGGTAATGCAGATGTCTTGTGGGTAGCGTATGGCTAGGTGTGAGGCTATTATCTACCGGAAGGTTTCCCCTCGGACGTCTCTCGCTTCCCTTTAGCGGGCGTGGCCGCACAGGCGAGTGGCCTGGTCCTCTTGGAGACGGGCTCCTGGGTTCTGGTTTTGGGCGGGGGCGTGGAGGTGGGGCGCACGGGCGCTGCAGGCTGCCTCCTCCTCTCGCCGGCGGCCGGCGGGCGTCTGTGGTGCTGAGGGGAGGGGCTGTCGGTGCGGGAGGTGGAGTAACTACGCGGGGAGGTGCTCATGCTGCGCGCGGCCGACGGGGAGCCCGGGGCCCGGGGGGTCCCGCTGAGGTTCCGCTGCGGTTCCCGCGGAGCAGGGTGGGGCCTGCCGTAGAGAGGGGACGGCTCTGTGGAGCCGCAGAGGGACAGGGCTGGGACCTGGGCGACGAGGAGCCCATGCTGGATGCCTTCCGAAGCCTGTTGCAGAGAAGAGAACAAAATATACCCTTACCACACGTCCGTTATTTACCATCGTGATTGTGCTATTTCAACAATCATTTACATTATATTTGCATTCAGCTTCATCCAGTGCAACTGGCAATTTAGGTTTAATTTAAAGCTAACTGTACTGATCTGGAGGTATTGTGCATCATTTGCTAAGCACGAATGACATGGCACCCTGACAACAGTGAATGCTGACAGTCATGAGCCAGAGATGGTCATGTCCCCATGATTGTCATTAAGGCCTATACATACAGTATGTAGATGGTCATGTCCCCATGATGGTCATTAAGGCCTATACTGTACATATGTAGGTTTAGAATGGACGCTGCCCAGGTGTGGTGCACTTACCTGCGCAGAGAGGAGGTTGCTTTTGTTGTCTGGGGGTGTAGGGGTGCAGCGGGAGTGGTCACTGGGGCCGACGGGGGTTTCCTGACCGGCGTCACCAGCCTGGGGATCCTGCTCCTCTTCTGGCCCTCCGCCGCCCGTGGCCTGCCCCTCTCCCTCACGGACTCGTCCGACTGGTGTGTGTCGTCCTCGGAGGCCGTGGTGGACCGGCTCGGGGAGGAGGGCACACCGGGCGGTCTGTGGCTGCTCTGTCGGCGCTCCAGGACCAGCCGAGCCAGGTGGGGGCGTCTGGTCTTCAGGTGGTGCGGGGAGCCGGGGCCCCTCGGAATCGACCGGTCCGAGCCGCTCTCCTCCTCTGACACGGGCACCGGAATCCGACTCCGGCGCTGACGGCTGGTTGGAGCGTTGGTCTCAAGCTCCTCCCCTTTTGTCTCAGCACCAATCACAGGTGGTGTTTCACCCTCCAGGCCCGCCTCTTCCTTCATCTCCTCCCCTGTCTCTGCATCAGCAGCGAGGACTTCACACACCTTTTCCTGATCAGCATCCTCTTCCTGCTGAACACACGGCGCTGCCTCTAAATCAGTTTCCCCACCGGCTTCTAGAATGTTCTGCACAACGGCTTCTTTTGCATTTCGAATGGAAGCTTCTGATTGGACAGCTGCCTCAGGCATGTGCTCATGTTCTGCCTCCTGCGAAGCCGAGATGCTCTCTCTGCATTCTTCCTTGCTCTCAGCACTTTTGTCGCTCTCGCTCGCTCCCTCCTTCTCACTCTTTTTCACTCCTTTCTCTGACGCTTCCTCCTCTAGGATCACTGCATCACACGGAATATCTTCATGTTTTTCTGAGTCATCAACTCTGTCTTCCTCTTCCTCACTCTGTGGGCTTTCTTCATCTCTATCCTCCTCTAATTTCTCCTCTTCCTCAGTCTCGCTCTTGATGTTTTCTTCTTTCTCCTCCTCCTCCTCATCCTCATCCTCTCTATCCTTCTCTTCCTCTTGCAAGACTTCTTCACTTTTGCTCTCCTCCTCCTCGCCTTCGCTCTCACCCTTCATCTCCTCTCTCCCCTCCTCATCCTCGTCCTCCTCTTCTTTGGCGCTCTCTGATTGGCTGGGCTCCGGCGCTGCCTCCTCGTGGGAGCTGGGGTGCTGCTGTCTGGCCGTCATGACGTTCAGGTGCGACGTCTCGGCGATGTGGATGAAGGTGCGCTCCACCTTGGTGAACGGCGGCGAGGACGTGCCTCCTGAACTGGACACCATGCTGACGGTCGGCATGGCGATGATGGGCCGGGGCTCGGACCTGATGATGGTGAACGGCAGCGTTCCGGGTTCGGCCTCGTCCGGCTGTGGTGGCGGCCGCTCACTCTGTGGCGTCAGTGCGGTGAACGTGCCCTGCCCGTCGCCGGGGGAGACCAGGCCGTTGCCGGGGGAGGCCAGGCCGTTGGCCGGAGAGGCCAGCACCAGGGTGCGTGAAGCGTCCTCCTGGTCGTGCTCCTTGTTGTGCGCGGGGGCCATCAGGGTGGATGCGGCGTTCTCCGGGCTCCCCTCGCTGCTCTTTGGACTGCCCTCGCTGCCAGAGCCCGGGCCCTCTCGGCCCTCCTCCCGAGGCACGTCGAACATCAGCACCCCTGACAGGAAGTCCACTCGCTTCGGCCTCGTCTGGGGGGGCGGGACCTCAGGATGTGCCTCTTGGATGTCCTACAAAAGAAAATCAGCAATATGCTTGGTTTCAGTGATGCCATTACAAAGTACACTGACAAGCACATCTAAGGTTAGTAATTATAGTAACTGATAAAGCCATCTAATTTAACAGTGGATGAAAGCAGTATATTCAGTGGGAAATATTGTATGTGTATAGAAAAAACAGACACATTTAAGTTAGTTTTGAATTCAGTAGCTCTACATGTACATGGCTGATAAAGTGATTGCAAGAATTGTTAACTGACATACACTACATATCGCCATCACATTACTAGATTCAGCACTGAGAAAGAGTAAACAGACTGCATGAGTTCTTCCCCAATTCCTTTAATATTTTGGTTGTATACAAGCTTTGCAGGATTGTCTTGAGTAACTGACATACATTTTTTTAAAAGGCACAAAAGACCATGGTACAGTGTTATATTATCTTGCGTCCCTATTGTTTTTTTTTTGTAGTTAAATCACCAAGCCCGTTGTGATTTCAAGTGTAGGCTCAAAATACAGTGCTTAGCCCAAGGCATGTACAGCAGCGAAGCACAAGGAAGCAGAACACAGAGCATGCTGACGGTTACACCACTCACATGTTAAATCCAGCAGCGTGTTCAATAACACATTAGTCTTTTAAGAAAAAAGCATAAAAAGCTCAAAACACATGCTTTTCTAGATATGATACAAGTGGAACTGTACAGTGTTATTGCAATACAAAACAATGCTCTGTTTGTCTTTATAAAGTTCTAAAGTCTTTTCCTATACAGGATTGCTGACTTTTGTTAATGAGGCTTTTCCAAGAGAGATGTTATCAAGCTAACAGTACACTACATACACAGCAAATTTCCCTTTTTTTCTTTTTATTTCATCACACGCACAGTGTCTCCCTAGTCACATTGGTAGGGTGTGTGTGTGTGTGTGAGAGAGAGAGAGTGAGAAAGAAAAATGACAAAATGGCTTACAAAACATTACATGGAGCGAAACCAGTGTGAACAATTATTTACACATACTGGATAACTGAACACTGCCCAGTGCCCTCAAACTGTCAAATATGTTTATGTAACTACCTGCATCCCAAAGAATCCAAATTACTTTTTTGACAACATATATGGGTAAACACTCTAGAAGAGTTTTGTTAATATATCTTCAGTGACATACTGCTGATTTTACATGTAATACTTTTTTTTACTCCATAAACCTGACTTTCAATGAACTTTGAATTTGGATTTCCACGTCTGGTCTATATTTACTAAACATACTGTACAGCCATCGTACATTTTTTTCCCTTTTCAGCATCTTAAACACCACTAAGTTTCTCTACCATATTATTACCCATCTCAATACTGCAACAACGCTTTACACCAGACCAATGTTACCAAGACTACATGTCTGTACTATCACGCAAGACATGACGCATATTAGGCCACAAACACTTTAGAAAATACTAAATACTGCAGAGTCAAAGCACTGGTGGCCAGTGTACAGTACTGATGTGTACATTTGCAAATGAGCTAGTTTTACCGCATCATTTACCATCACTGACCTCATTAGCTGTATAGTATAGCCTACAGTGAGAAAATGATCACGCAACTCAGCACAGCATAACAACTCTCTCAAGACCTCATCAGTAGAATAATTTTGTCAGTTGTGGACACTGGGAGCAGTCATCAACTGATTGTGAGCGTAAAAGGAACGGGTAGAGGAATGTGAACACATATCAATGTTTTGTTTGTAGTAGGAGACGGTCAAAACGGACAGAAACACGACTTTGAATATAGCGACAAATATCTTGATTTGTGTAGACTGCTAGCACAATCAAATGATATTTCCATGTTAAAAAGGCACAGTGCAGTGCAAATGATCTGACGTGAGTTGAGATTCATTTTAAGCTTTAGCCACATATGCCACTGGGGCCCACAAAGAAAAGAAGAAGTTATATTAGAGGCTGATCACTGTAACACATGAGAAGAAACACACAACACACTTCGACAAACTTTTATCAGACATGCATCTACTTTCATACTGCAGCCTGTCTTGTCTTACATGAAAGACCCATTCTTAATCCAGAGACGTCATCTATGAATTGTGATAAAGTGGGGTTATTTACAGTACAACTCCTGACCAAAACCTCAACAATGTAGTTTAGTCATTTTGTTTTTGTTTTTTTTTTATAAAAGGGACAGAATGCGTTGTTACATGTAGTGTATGAGGGTAACTGTATGTCTCTGAGTGTTTGAAAATGCATGTAAACCATGTTTGCTGTGCTTAGCATTAAGACACCAAAAGCAGCAAGCTAAGAGCATTCTATCAGGCGAAGGATGTTTAAGTGAATGAGTGCACTGAGCAGTACGAGCTAAAGCAAAACATGACCGGTGCAGCTGTGGCCGCCCCTCCAGCAATCAGTGATAGCATTCTCTCTGTGTAGCAAAACAATTGTACATTTCTGATATAAAAGAAATATACACTTTTTTACAATTTTGTGATGAAATAATAAAAAAAAAAATGAACTTCTAAGTATGGGAACTATCTGAACTAGCACTGCGCCGCTAAAGCTGAAATGCTGCACTAATCCATTAAGAGGACACCTTTAAACCTCAACGAGCACAAAATTGCATTACCATCTCACTCACTCTATATAAGTGATTTCTGTGGCAGGCTCAATTTAATAGGTAGCGCACTCTAGCAGGTTTTCTGGTATGTCAACGGTGCTGTTGCACAGCTCTATACGTTTATAAGTAGAGAGAGAACCCTGTTCATCCAGCCTAGCACACAAAGCCAGAGCATCATTGCATTCCAGAATGCCACATGGACATGATAGTGAACCATAAAAATAGAGGTGACTGAATGATACTGCACAGGGGTGCTGTCCATGTTGTACAGTAGTCATAGCAGCAATGGGGTTCTATACAATGACCACAGCAATGGTCCACAGTAATGGGTTTTGCATACCACTCTTCTTTGGTGGGGAAATTATAAACGTTATGAATTTGTCACTACTAATGATAAATAAAAACTAAAAGACAAGTGGATTAGATGGACATACAAAGACAACACTTATGACTTGTCTGTATCATTTTTTTTGTCTCCCTGTTTGGTGACTCAGGAACTAGACAGAGTTGGATCATCTATTCTTACACTGCTGCGCTACTGCCCTTGGGCCTCCATAGTGTTGCTGCCAAATGTCTGATCCGGTTAATCTGTCATCGGAAAAGCACACAGATGCATATCCAGCACAGCCACAAAGAACAACACTGAACATACACATTGACATGATGGGAGCACAATGACCTCCCAAACACCAAACTATTGCCAAACTCTCTATTGCCATTCAGTCTAACTGGACTTTCACTTAGTTATCTATAGGTGCGAGTGACAAAGCAGCATCTAGGACAAAGTTCAGCTCACTTTAGTTCAACCTCTCAGCTGAGGCTTTCATACAGAGGAAACCAGCAGAGCTCTATGTCCGTTTGGCTGGAAAAAGTACAGGTTGTATCTCCCCATGGCTCAGACGCAGATGAGTACAGTACTCAACACAGAGTGAAACAGGAACTGCACCTTTGTAGCTGCAACCAGTGCACTACTGACGGGCAGCCGTGGCCCACTGGTTAGCACTCTGGACTTGTAACCGGAGTGCCGGTTCGAGCACCGACCAGTGGGCCGCGGCTGAAGTGCCTTGAGCAAGGCACCTAACCCCTCACTGCTCCCCGAGCGCCGCCGTTGTAGCAGGCAGCTCACTGCGCCGGGATTAGTGTGTGCTTCACCTCACTGTGTGTACACTGTGTACTGTTTGTGTTTCACTAATTCACCGATTGGGTTAAATGCAGAGACTAGGGGTGTGACTTCCGAAACCGACGTCTCGAATCAGTGTCGGGGCTTCGAAGCACAAGTGTTTCGAAACACTGCTTCGAAACGTGGTTCAAAACAGCCATGTCATGTGACCAAAATTAAGTGAACCTTCGGTGCATTTCACCAGTGTCGGCAGGCGTGCCCGCGCGTTCAATTAACAGTGTAGCTTAACCGTAGTGGTTAGTGAGGGTGTTTTTTGCACGGTAGCCTAGGCTGCTCAAATGTGGTTCGATCCCCGTTTGATTTGTAAGGTATTGTTTCAGATCGTATCTGTTTATGTTTTCTTACTTCACCATTAACCACACAGTTTCAACTAAACTCTCAGAATGGTCAAAAATCGAGAGTTTTTATAAGAAGAACGTGATTTAGAGAACACATAGTGGCAGCAATAAGACTCCCTTTATTGTGACTTCATGTGGTCTCCCATCCAGTAATTGACCAAGGGCATGCTGCTTAGCTTTTGACAAAGATTGAACACAGGTAACACAGCGAGCCACGAACTTTAAAGACTGCATCTCTAATACGAAGCATTTGACAGATTTGTTTCACCCTAAACAGCTCTGAGGTGTCGGAATTGTTTCAAAGCTTCGGAACAATTCGGCACAATTGCTTCGAACGTTTCAGTGTTTCATAAAGCCTCGCTTTGCCCATCCCTAGCAGAGACCAAATTTCCCTCACGGGATCAAAAAAGTATATATACTATACTACTATACTATACTATACTATACTGTCTCCAAAGAGTATTTGAGGTGGTCTTGCCCAGCCCACCACATGATCTCTTTATCTATACTTTTAACACAATTCACAACACCATCCACATCAATTACTTAATTAGCACTATCTCCCATTTCGCTGTATTGTGCCTTCTGATCTTTAAACATACTACTCTTCAGTTCCTTTAGAAAGAAAGTGCTATTAATAAGCAGTTTGATTTTCTCTTGCAACTAAATTAGCTAAATAAAATGCTACTAGTTTTTTAAATGAGAAACTCAATCAGCATTTACTGTATAAAGCATTATGGGAAGCCCGAATCTACCCCAAGGGCAATTTCTTTGTGTAAGAATGAGCTGTTAATGCTAACACTGATTTTCCAAAGACACTAGCTGCCGACACGGTTCAGGCAGTCCGACTGAATGAAAAGCAAGTGTGCGCTTCAGTATTGCTACGCTACTCTGTTGATGTTGCCCAGCGTGGCTCATCCATCTGTGTGCTGTCAGCCTCGCTTATTGTTCTCATCCATTCCCTAGCCGCCGGCCGCGCGCTAAACTGGTCGTGGAGTGGGAGGTGGGATGCGCTGGGGGTCATGCTGACGTCTGAGTGCCTATAGGGAAAGTGCTTAGTGTGCAGCCTCTGCCCTTCTAATGTCCTTCCCAAATAGTGTGCGTGCGCACACACACAAACACACACACACACACACACACACACACACACACACACACACACACACACACACACACACACATAATACACACGCACACACACACACGCAAACACACACGTCAGCACAGGACGCACAGGTTCACTCAGATATAGACACATATAGACACACCACAGCCACCAACACAGACATAAAACAAACACACTCCCACTCACACAGAAACAGAATTGTGTGCATCACCATGTTTTGTGATGGCACAAATCCTTGATCTGTCTTCCCTCATGTTCATCATTAAATATTGCAACCATAAAGAAACCACATTGCAAAGAAAGACAAAGAAACAAACAAACAAAGTCAGTGCTTTCCCATAGCTATCAGTCCTACAGCCCAACTGGTCCATCTTGCTCTGTTTATCCGCTAGGATCTCCATTTCATGGGTGTGACCAGACTGTACTGTAAGTGCACTGACCAGCCCTCAGCAGGATGCTGTCTGCCACACTCCCGGGCCATGCGCTGAGAGTGAAGCAGGGGAAGACGGTGGAGAGCTCAGAGCCGGACACGGCTCCCTCAGCCCATTCAAGTGACCAGGAGTGCAGATGCTCCCCGTCTCAAGAGGAACATGTGCACATGCACGCCTACAACAGCTCGGACAAAGCTCAGTCCCCATGGGCGCTTTGCCTCGTCCAAATAGGAGATTATTTGGCTGTTCCTGTTGTAGGGTTTAGTGTCTTGAGGATTGAAGTGACCTCTTAAGGGACACAACTCATGATGTGGTGATGGAAACAGTGATGATGGCTATGAGGAGGATGTGAATGCATAGGTGGCTGTGTTTCCATGGTAAGAGGGTGTTCTGCGATTTCGTCCTGTTCCCTATTACTACTGAGCATGTGCAGGTCCGCAGCTGTCCATTACAAGAGCTTTAAAAACAGTAAAATATCTTTTTTTTTTTTGCATAAAAAGAAATGTGTATACAGTAAAATCTCTGGCATTTTCTCCCTCGTCCTATGGCCCTTGGCAGCCATTTTGAGAGCTCAGTGGCCACAGGTATCAAGTGACCTTTTTCTGTCTCTCTCGTCCAGAGTGTAACCAGACCCGCACATTCATTCAGGAATGAACACACACATCCACACACATTCACACACACACACGGCTCCTGGCCTACGGTTATTGCACAAGCAGATGGATGAAGGTTTTCCATTTCTCCTTTCTTGTCAGTTTATAACAAAGAAGGATTGCTCTCCTGAAGTGATAAGAGTGTGTGGAGAGTGCACATGTGTGTGTGAAACATTTACAGTACAGGACTCCGTGTGTGTGTGTGTGTGTGTGTGTGTGTGTGTATGTGTGTGTGTGTATGAGTATGAGTGCGTGTACGTGAGTGTGAGTGCACATCACGTTTTGTTCATGAGTTTGGCCAGCATCTGCTGGAGGTGGAGGCGCGACAGGTTGAGCACAGAGTGGCGGGCCCGTGGGTTGCCTGGCAACAGGGGCATGTGTCGGCGGTGGGCGTGCCGGTGGGCGGGGCTGCTCTCGGCCGAGCGGCTGCGCTGAATGGCCGGGCTGCCCAGGGCGGGGTCGTGGGGGAAGGGCTCCGCTTCCATGGAATTGGAGGAGAACACATACGACGCCAATCTTCTCAAATGGGCGGGCCTCGGGAAAGAGTGTTGGGGGTGTGGCCTGTCCTCCTCCAACTGAAAGAGACCAATAAGAGTGGAGGAAAAAGGAATCAAGCTGGGAAGACTACGGCGTGTTGTGTGTGTGTGTGTGGTGTATGAGTTGTGTGTTCTCAACTGTGTGGTGGTTTGTGCATTCTTATCTAATGTATGTCCCTGTTATGGTGAGTCCATAGAAGGAAAACAGAACATAAAAAATGCGCACACACACACAGACACACACACAGGCACGCCGAAATAAAGGACTTCAGTTTTACTGTACTCTCAATGGAATTTGATCATTACATTACATTGGTTAACTGTCCGACACTTTGGAATGATGGTCTTGGGACAATTTTTTGTGATGGGTTTTCTTGAAAATGCTGTCACCAAAGGGAACATATATTGCACAAATACAGGAATAACTACTCTTTCTTTGAGCTCTACTTTCAAATGAAAACTGCACTGCCTTCAAAATGTCAAAATCTTGAATTTCTACAAATGTAGACCTACTCTGATGTAAAAGTATGGTACTCATTTTCTCATGGAAGAGACAAACAGTACAGTGCATACATACATATTTGATACATGCACTGTACTGTAATATACATCTGGGTTAAGTACCAATGCATTCAAAATGGTGGGAGCATCCTTATCCCCATGCAATATGCAACATCTTCCAATACAACCAAATAAAGACTAGCTCACGGCAGGCTCAGACAGGGAAGCTGTCTGCCTCAAACGTGTCCCTGAAGAAAACTGTGAAACTGCTGTGTTCTGAAAGCCTATCACACAGGAAAAGCGTACCCTGGACTATGAGGCAATGATATGCACCTAATGAAGCATGTTCTCTGTCTCAACCAAACAAATATAAACAATAAACATACACCCACTCACACACAGTAAATTATACAGACAGTAGGTTGATATCTACTGTTTGCCTACACATTCTGCTACAGTTCCTCACACAGATCCTCTCAATCCACTGAGACCTACTGCATCCGCAGTACAAACCAGAAGAACAACCATAATTTGCCTTATAAAGATGACCCAATTTTCACTGAACCACAATTTATTCGCTCTCACCTACATGACCATGTTTACCCTGTTCACTGACTGTATCCCATAATGTACAGCAGGGAAGACAATGTTTAGACAATCAATGTATGTAAATCCCATTCTGTAGATCAGATTGTCACACAGAAATGGTGTCATAGCGCTTCATGTGGCCCAACACAACAACTTACCATACGAGAACCCTGACGCACATGGCACAAAAATATAACAGCAGAAAATAAAAGGCCAAAACAAAAATGTATGCTGAAAGATCACCATAAATTTGCATGAAGAGTCCTGGTGAAATGACATGTAAAAACAGCCGTTCAAAGCAGCTTTTTTTACACCAGGCAGGGAATGGAGGAATAAAACAACACAGTAAAAGATGAGAAATGGGAGCTTTTGAAACACCCATGGCTGAGTGTTCAAAGAGCCTGTAGCCTGTCCGTCAGCAGAGCGAGCCTCCAGCAGCCTGCCTTGATCAATTCACCTCCCGCGCTCATGTGCGCTTTCATGACGGACAAGTGAATAAATCAAGAAGAGTGCAGTGACACCGCAGAGGGCCAGTAGACACACACACACACACACACGCAAAAATATGCACCATTTCTTTGCTCAGACACACGCACATTCTTACTCTCTCATACAAGCATACGCCAACAATACACACACACACACACACAGAGTCGTTCTTACCTGTCTGTGAGGACCAAACGGTTCGGATTCTCTCCTCCGGGGGCACGTGTGAGGCAGTGAGTGACAGGGCGAGTGGGCGGGGCTGGGCCCCGCTCCCTCCCCGTTGTTGAGAGCCATCATGCAGCGCGTCCGCTCAGCAGAGTGGGTCTTGGGCCGCACCACACCGTCGTGGCACCTCCGCCGGCCCTCGTGGTCCTCCAGCGGACGCAGCTCCTCGGGCTCCTCGTCCGTGGTGCCCGAGGTGGTGGGCTCGGCACCCGGCAGGAAGTCGCGCAGCTCCATCTCCTTGTCGATGATGACCCACTCGCGGCTGTCAAAGTCCTCCTCCTCGGCCAGCGGCACCGAGTGGATGAAGGCATTGCTGTGGGCCTCCTGGTCGGCGTCCACCGAGGCGTCTTGCCGCCCACTGGCCTGCCGCTCGCCCTGCCCCGCGTCCAGCGAGAGCATCTGGGCTGGCTGCGAGGAGTAGACCAGCCGGGACGGGGAGCACAGGATGTCCATGCGAGACCTGCGGGCCACCACGGTACACAGACAACACAGGTCAGTGTACAGCGTCTGTCAATCTGAAAATCACGCTCAATCTGAAAGTCACGCTCAATCTGAAAGTCACGCTCTGCCTCCTCATTTGCTTTCTAGCTATGAATGGAACTGAAACATATAATGGCGAACCACACTTTTAAAACAAATGTGTTGTCCCTATCTGGACACAGAGGTGTGTTAAAAAACAATGCAAGTTGTGTTGTTTTCAACACATATTGTGTAACAAATAAAAAAAAGGAAACAACACAAACTATGTTGACCCTAGTTGTGTTGCTTTCAACACATTCGTTTTAACAGTGGAGGAGAAAATGCCCGTTTCTCAATAGATTTATTTATTTTCATTTTAATGTTTCTATTTTAAGTTCATCTACACAGTCTCCTGATAATCAATCTACTCCAAACGCACAGAATCAACACACAAAACTTCACCGTCTGTCATAGGCATCTGCACGGCCATCTGCACCAGAGAGTCGGTCAGACTCGGGGCTGTTGACACGGCGGAACCTGAGGGCACGCGCCTGTCCGCTGGGAGATTCCAGAGCTTTCGCCTCGGCAGAGCCCGTCCCTCCTGCTTGACCCTCCTCCTCCAAAGCCACCTGTGTCTGTCAGCAGCAAAGCAAAAACCATCCGTTAAATAGGATTTTCTCTTTCATTTGAATTTGTATTATCTTTCATTTTCACTGTGAGATCAGATGGGCGTTGTTGAGGTTAACTGAGAGCATTTTCTTTGAAGCTTAATGGAGAGTCATTTTTAGAAGCTTGCTACTGTATGAAGCTCATTAGGATGTTTCTGCTAGCCTGCACTGGCGGTAGCACCAAAGATCCTTGATTACTAGCATAAAGCTCCGCTTTAACCCTCTCTGGTAGCACTGTGGGATAAGTGAGAACCTTGCTGATGCTGATCCTGAGTTTGTTGCGGTTGAAGTCTGTGTCGTCCCAGGCCTCTCCCTCGGGTGGGGGATGGGCGGCGTCGCTCGGCCTGCTGGGTGCTGGGGCGGGCGGGGCGTTCTCCTGGTCACTTAGGTGCTCATCCTGCAGGACATCATCTGTGTTCTCTCGCTGCTGCTCCCCAGGAACCGGCGTTATGTTGACCACTCTGGGAAACCAGGAGGAGGTGTCATACAGCCAGATTAGTCGTTAGATTAGAGTGCAGAGTGCAAAGCCAGAGCCAAAGTCACACAGAAACACGAAATCAAGACGGAAAACAAGGCTAGGATTTGTAAACATGTCATGTACATAAATGCGACTACTACCATTCGATATCACTTTCTGGCAGGACATAGTATCTATTTTGCTCATGATCAATCTTTTTAAGTGAGATATTTTTTTCAGTTCAGTTCTGCTCTGATTCAGATATTCTTGGATTGTGTGTGAGAAGTCAAAGTTGTTCATGATGTAAGTGAATACAGTCCTCTCCAGAAAGCATCTAAAAGACTTTATGTAAATTGACTGGTCAAATCCATTGATCAAGTCATTGATCACATTTTTACTATATTTATGTTTCACACAGGTTCCACATCAGTCTAATCAACCAGAACCATGCAGTCACTGCCAGCAATAAATCATGGTCTACATGTAAGCCTACAGTATGTCAAACAGAAATGTAAAGGTGTCGCATAAAAGTATATTATTAAATGAAAAACACATCTATAGTCTCCAAATGACAGGTTAACACCATGGTCTTCTCTTCTAAAGGAAAAGCAGTCTAGACACAGGATGAGGGAATAGGACGACGTGTGAATTTAAATGCCAATGCCCTGCTCTGGATCTTGGCTCTAACCCAAATGGGACTGGGTAATGCTTTCAAATGAATGCAGAAATTCCTAAGCATACGTAAACAAAGTCATCTATTGTAGAAGGGAAAACAAGAAAAAGAAAATCAGCACTGCTCATGTTTGTTTGTGAGAATGCTTCAAAATAAGAAGAAGAGGATTTGGACACGCAAGCAGAGAGCACTTCAGGGACGGGGTGGGTGGAGTGGACGAGATGAAAGGCAGCCGTTCTGGACCACTGCCAACTCTGAGGGAGCCAGTGTGCAGTCCCAGGCTCGCCGCCCTGTGCCGGGCATCAGAATGACTAAACGTGCGCTGGGCTCCAGGAGGAAGGGAGTCCCGTGGGCAGGCGCTCTGCTGCATTGTGCTCTGCAGCCAGTCAGGGCCGCCTGAGGTGCAGTCAGGGAGATCACAGACACACATCAGACGGTGAGGCAATGCAGGAGGCGTCAGAGCCGTCTCCCCAAGGACACACACCCATATAAGTGTGTGTGTGTGTGTGTGTATGTGTGTGTGTTTGTGTGTGTGTGTGGGGCCATAAGCTTCAAAAGAAGTGGATGAGGAGAAGGGAAAGAGACAGAGACAGAGATAATTGGCAAGCCAGAATTGCAGAGTGGGTTATTTAGTGTGTGTCAGTGTGTGTGTGTGTCCTACCCTGCCACTGCAGCAGTCGGTCTGGTGTTTTGTTGGGGTGGGGCAGGCGTGCTGGTTGACAGCATAGGCTCTGTCCCTGCTTTCTCCCAATCATACGACTCGTTCTCAGTAATGGTCCTGTCCTTCATGCTCATATCAAACACTGACATCAGCAACTAGAGAGAGAGAGGGAGGAAGGGAGGGAGAGAGGGAGGGGGAAGGGAGAGAGGGAGAGAAAGGGAGGGAGGGAGGGAGGGGGAGGGATAGGGAGAGTGAAAGAGGGAGAGATAATGAGAGAGAAGGAGGGAGAGAGACAGGGAGGGAGGGGAGGGGAGGGGAGGGGTGAAGAGAGTCAGAGGTGGCTAGAAATTAGACAGAGGATTTTAATGCACTACTGACACTCAATTATGCCTGTTAATTTGACCATTTAATTAAATGATTTTAATGAGACAATATTTTACCCCTTATCTAATCGCATCAATTAATAGGCAGATAAAAATGTGTGCCTACTCATTAGAGGCAGATGCCTTTGACACATAAATGATCAGTTAGTTATTAAGCAGTTAGCTGGTCTCTTTATTGTACCATAAAACATCATGCCTCTATAGATATCACTATCATGGAGAAGAGAGCCAATTACTACTGAATGATTGAGCTAACGTAATAAATACACTTTGTAAATACAATACAGTAAATCTACATTAGTGTACACTAACACCATGTGATAGACTACAGCTGACGCCATTAATGTATATCCTATGTGTTGTTTTACATTCAACTTTATAATTTACATTTTAATTATTTCAGCTGGTTTGTTTTCACTTTTATAAATAATATATAGGAACGTGACATATTACCAACCATCACGTATGTCCAACCTCTTACGTGTATGTGTCACTTAATATTCATTTCTATACAAACCAAGACAGCGGATTCCTAGAGAAACGCAAGCACCCACACCATACGTTTATCTAGTCAAGTCAAGTCAAGTCATATTTATTTATGTAGCACACTTAAACGCAATGTTATTGACCCAAGGTGCTCAGAAATAAAATAAACAGTAATAAAAACAAAAAATAAAGACATAAATGACAAAAAATAAATAAAGGAAAATACAAACTAATAATAATAATAAACAGATTATGATTGTAGATAAAAATAAACATATGGTTACTGAAACTACTACTACTATAGGCCTAGAGAAAGATGTACAGTAAAGTTAGATGCCAGTTAATTATAATATAAATAATATCTAAATTAGCTATGTACCAAAAATTAAATTTTATCGTGACTCGAAGAGCTGTAAACAGTGTTGTAAGGCTGCGTGTACAAATCCGCTTGGAGCTCCAGTGGAATTTTGAATTGCTGACGAGAATTCTCGGGCTAACCGTTGATGTGCTGTGAGAAAGGTTGGGAATAAGCACCCACCAGCCCAGCACTAAACTCCTAGCGTGGTAAACAAAATCGGATATTTCAGGCAGTAAAAGCCCCGGTAGGAACCAAACTAGATTTTGTTCAAATCTACACACCTATGGCTAATGAAAAATGTAAGGTTCATTTAGCAAATGTATTAAAGTAGTATTAAAAAACATTGTTGTTTTAGAATTTTCGAACGAAATGGTTGGTAATTAGCAGGTTTATGATAATGGTGTTTGAAATTTCCCAGTAAGACTGAACAATTTTACACTGACATGAATCATTTGATAATATTTAATATTTATATATCATTTGCTGGGTCAAGACAAATTCATATACAATAAATACATAAATGCAGCACAACACACATACAGGTTTATTTCAAATGGAAGAAACTGTTAAAGGGACTTAGAGGGAGATCCTAGTACCTGGTAATCTGGTTTGGTATAGTAGTCTAGCCCCAACACGTGGTCCAAGAAGATGTAGAACTCCGACGGCATGTGCTTCAGCAGCATCTTGTGCTCGTAGCGTTCCTTAATCTGACCCACCTGCTCCTGTTCATCACAACATCAAATCTGAGATTAGCAATACAACAGAGAGAAATCTGACACATGACAAACAGTAAATTAAATGGTGTGATAGGTTTAATTCAGGGTGACACACACTTGATTACACAGTTGCCTCCTAACTAGCGGGGTGAATTACCTTATCCTTAATTTTTCGCCATGGTAACTGACCAACAGTGAACTCCACCAGCATATAAAACAGGGACCACAAATCGTCATGCCGACCCATCTCCTGTTAAACAAGGAGCAGAATCAGTTTCTAATCACTCACATGAAGCACAGATAATGTATTCATGTGGATATAGGAAATGTTGACATTGCATGAAAAACACAGCACATACTTTGTTTTTATGAGCATTGACAGACGCATATCGGACTGTCCCCCGGAATCCTGCCACCGTTCTTGGCTGAAAATTACATATTTAGCAACATTTCAGTCTCCTTGTGAATTAAAATGAATTAAGATCTCACACATTTAATACTTTTAATAATATATGTGTGTGTGTGTGTGTGTGTGTGTGTGTGTGTTATCATGTGTTGTGTGAAGAGACTGCTTGAGGGTATATGGCGTGCCTGAGAACAGTGTTTGTGCAGCACGCGGTGTGCAGCACGCGGTGTACACTGGCTGGCCCAGGGGAACAGGCTTCTCTCTCCACTTGCATCTGCATCAGTGCCTCAGCTTAGCTACTTCTCCACTCTCTCCTCATCCCTCTCTCCTCTCCAGCTCTCATCCCTCTCTCCTCTCTCTTCTTTCTCTCTTCTCTCCTTTCCAGCTCTTGATCTCCTCTACTCTCTCTCTCTTTCTTTCTTTCTTCTCCTCTCCATTCTCTTCCTCCCCTCCCCTCCTCTCCCCTCCTCTCCTCTCCAATCCCCTGATCCCTTTCCTGAGTGGAAGAGTGTCACCCTCCTTCTGTTTGTCCCCATGTCACCTCTGGTGGCACCTGTGTGGATGTTATTTGTCCCCATGTCACCTCTGGTGGCACCTGTGTGTGGATGTTATTTGTCCCCATGTCACCTCTGGTGGCACGTGTGTGGATGTTCTAACAAATGGTCAAGCGGGAGAGCACAGAGAGGCCCTTACTAGAGGAGATGAAGGACAGGAGTAATGAGGCAGAGGGAAAAGAGGAGAGAAACTGAGAAAAAGGGTGCAGAAAAGAAGAAAGGATGGACAGAGGGAGGGACTGGTGTGTGCTGTGGACTGGGCGTCCAGAGAGGAGAATGTGAGGTGCTCTGCAGTCCAGTAGAGGACAGAGAGGTGCTGAGAGAGACCACTCACAATGCAACTCTGTCGCTATGGCAAGGGGAACAAGCACTTGAGAATAAAAGCATGCGCTTCCAACAAAAAGGACCAAAGGAACTGCGAAATGAACAAAAACAAACATGACAAAGCATTTAAATCATAACACATTCTCAGACACAAATAATGAAACATAACAAGTTTTACTGAATCCAAATTAAACAAAACAGAACATACTTCACAGATACCACAATGACAAAACCAAAGATATTAAATGACACCATGTTTACTTGATACAATTCAACAGCAGTAGGGTAAGGACATGGCTGTGAGATTTCTAATGGTGCTGGTTAACACAGCCCAAGGTCTTCTGCTGTTCATTGCAGTGCCGAGCATGCAGGCCATGACACCACATCTCCCCTGGGACTCTGATGCACTACATACCTCATACATTATTTACTAAGAGTGAGAGACTTTTACCCACCTCCAGCTTAAACAACACACTCTTATTATATACTGGAACATCAGTTAAGATACGGAGACTAACTCAGGAAATATTATTTTAAGAATTATGGTATTACTAGTCCAATCTAGGAGGAGTCAGTATGTGTATGTGTGGAGGAGATTTCTGCAGGCTGAGTTTAATTAATGGCTGAGTTTTTGCAGCAGTACAGGTGCTTAATCAACGTGACCCATCTGAGTAAGCAGAAAGATTAGACTTGCCATATATCCCACTCTTCCCTTCTGTGTTCCATTGCTCTCCCTTTATCAACATGAAAGAGACACATTCAATCTCTTAAGGCATCACTCTAGGGCTCTGGGTGTCGGCTGTGTGTGTGTGTGTGTGTGTGTGTGTGTGTGTGTGTGTGTGTGTGTGTCGGGGGCAGCAGAGCTAAGATGGAGGCCGGGTGGTGACGATGCTGACGGCGGTCCCGCTGCAGGGAGCTGGTACTCACCGGCCGCACCTCTCCGCTGGTGTTGGTGTACTGCCTCGCCAGGCCAAAGTCTAGCATGTAACATTTCCTATATGTCGATGGCAGCCGGCCCATGGCAAAGTTGGACTAAAGGCAGCAAAGCAGGAAGAGGGAGAGGAAGGGAGGGAGGGAGGGAGAGAGAGAGAGAGAGAGAGAGAGCATAAATTAGTCTTCCAGGATTTGTAGCAATGTCAAAGCTGCACACACACACACACATACACACATCTACACAAAGCAAAGTCTGTCTGCTATCCACGAGCAAATTCAATGACATTGATTAACTGAAAAAATTGGAGGCAGAAGGATCGATCTAACATTTAAACAATTTAATTTCGCCGTAGCCAAATTAGCCTCTAGTATTGTGAATAGTAAATGAGCAGAGGGGGTCAGGTGAGATGGGAGGAGGTGAGATGGGAGCTGGTGAGATAGGAGGAGTTGAGATAGGAGGAGGTGATATGGGAGGAGGTGAGATGGGAGCTGGTGAGATGGAAGCTAGTGAGATAGGAGGAGGTGAGATGGGAGCTGGTAAGGGCAGGTGGCGTACAGGCTTAATGTCCCTGTGCAGGAAGCCCACTGAGTGAATGGCCTCTATGGACTCCAGGATCTGTTTGCCCAGGCGGAGCGTGGTGCTCATGGAGAAGGTCCCCCGAGGCTGGCTGCGCCTCAGATCAGCTAAGTTCCTCCCCTACAGAGGAGAGCGGGGAGGGGGAGGGAGAGAGAGAGAGAATCAATCTTTTATCCTCGCCGCTCTTGTTTGCAACACAACTGAACTGACTGGTAACTGTAAAAGGATTATTTGGGGATAATGAGATTTACAGAATCGATAAACTTATTAATGTTATTATGCACTCCAACACTGACTACATTGACTACAGACAGTTTGATCATTTCATTACAATTCCCAGTTGTAAAACTGAACACATGATGTGGTCACTGCACTGGTCACTGTACCTGCAGTTGCATAACCACGTAGTTGAACTTCTCGTTTCGTCCACATCCGATAAATTTGCAGACATGGTTTTTCCCTGAAAATAGTGTAAACATAACATAAACATAAAGGTCATGAAAGAGACATGCAATACAATTAGAAGTGGAATGGTACTGTTTTAAGTGCTTATTCCGTTACGCTTTTAATGAGAACAGTGGCTAGAGGACATCAGGAGGCATTTCACAGTGTCCTAAAAGAAGGGCACACACACACACACACACATCTTCTTTCTGTCTCCCTGATCCTCGCTCTCTTGCTATCTCTTTCACGCCTATTACCCTTGGAAACCTCCCTGTAGTATTGGAAGCTCCCAGCAGTACTGCAAAGCCACAGCTGGAAAAAAACGGATCTGACAACCAAAGAAAACCCCTGCACTTTGAGTGTGTGTGTTTGTGTGTGTGTGTGCGTGCGTGCGTGTGTGTGTGTGTGAGAGAGAGAGAGAAAGAGAGGGAGAGGGTGTGTATGTGTCCGCTGATCCGCTCATGTGCATGTGCAATGTTAAAGGCACAGCTCTGAAGTGGTTATGATTACTGTGTTTGTGTTTGTACCTTCCTGTGATAAGCTAAAAGCCTATTAGCCGAATCAGACTCTCTGTCTGGGCTCCAGTAGAGCTAATAGGAGTCATCCAGTGAAAAACAGTGAAAGTGTACGTTTATGAAAAAGAGTCCACAATTGGATTTATAGTTCACAGTCTTTATCACAGGAAATATTTGTACCTGAACTATTTAATGTTCCAGCTTCTAGATAAATAGTTATATACCAAGCGACAGAATCAAACTGAATTTGTCAGGTTTTGCATCATCATTGCAACAGAAATAGCAATCCACACAATTCTCCACACAATATAATAGCAACAGTGAAAAGGTGCAACATTCTCTGCTATATAATTTAGAACAATCACCACTCCCTCATGCAGACAGAGACACCGAGTACAGATTTGAAGTCTTTACATGTTACAGTTTCTCCACAGCTTTCGGGTTAGTTGAACATGCTATACATTTACAGCTTCAGACGTCTGATTGACTGAGCCAGGGGCCCACTTCCGATGGATTATGTGTGACACACTTCATGATTTCTGTGCACACCACGGAAGCAACTCTTCAAGCAGATGCAGGTTAAGATTACTTCCTCTACTACTCAGTCAGTTAGTTTGGTTAGATTGCCTCAAGAAACAGATGGACAGATGGGCAGAGACTCTCACACATAATTCCCATTGATATGTACAGGGAGCCCCAGGTGAGTAAGAAACTGTGTTTAATGGTACAAGAGATAGGGATAGGGCCTATATGGGTGTAAGCAGAACTAAGCCACACTAAAATACACTTAGCTACAACATTTAAGAAATGGACTTCTTCAAATGGAGAAATGGACAATACTTCAAATGTGACAAATGGACTCCTGATCAGTGACACATAAATGTGTGCTTCCATTTGCTTGTGAGCATTTACTGCAAGAGAACCAGAGACTTGCTGCCTGAGGCAAGCATGAGAGCACACTTGCTTACCCTGGAGTTTCTTCAGAACAGCCACCTCCATCTTGAGCACTTGTTTGGGTTGCTGGGCCGACTCCACCTTCAGTGCCACATTTTCCCTGGTCAGCAAGTCTAGTGCTTCATAGATTTCCCCAAAACCACCTCCCCCTATCTTCTTGAGCTGACAGACAGACAGACAGACAGACAGAAAGAGAGAACAAGGTTATGGGAAATGGAGAGTGAGAGTGAGAGAGAGTTAAAACACAATGGACAAACTTTCTGTTAAGTAGTCATTATATAATATAATACTGTATGTCTTAGCTGCTCAGTTTATGCAACTACAAGCCTTATTAAAACCTCTTGTGAATGACTCTCAGGCAGGCATGGAGTGGTTTACTCACACCTGTTTTTAATCCGTAAATCAAGTTTGTGTTTTAAAGTCATATGATACTTTCTTGTCCAAAGATTGGCTTATGGTTTGACATAAAGTAAATATAGCCTACATCTTCTATCTTCTACTACAGCATTACGAAGTCAGACTGGTGGAGACAGACATCCAGGGCCCTGGACAAAAAGGCCACTTTACTAAAGTACCGGTAGCTTTGTGTGTTTACGGATATGCCTATGGTACAGTCCATATATAGTATAATTTAGCCATGGTTACATAGGCTCATTGGCTTGTGTCACTAGGTTTAATTAACACAGACCACTGTGAACAGAAGACTACCTGATGTCTATGTGTCTATGTGCATGTCTCACTGCTCATAGTCAGATGACATTGCTAAAAAAACACCTGTTTCTTGCATAACTAACAGCCAAACTGTAATATCCACATATTCCCTATAGTGGCATCACAACAGACAGTCTGTCTATTACTTGCTGATCACACATATCATGGCATTTATCACTAATGAAACACCAGCATACATTTCCAATGGCTTTCAAATCTTCAAAATTCCTTACCGTCATCTTTCAGATTTTAAATGTGTATTGCAGATTTATCCAATAGCAGAAAAACACTGCATACTAATAGATTTTTCAGGGGAAAATGTGTCATAGTTGGAACTGTTTTGAGACAGTGATACATAAATTAATGGTATTGGGAAGCTGTGGGGTCACTGAAGTCAAAAACTCAACACTGTATGTGTCTAATATAATGATTAGGAGAGGTTCATCATGGAATATTAACTACTAAGTAGTCTAGTTAACTTGACAATAACAGCAGCCTGATAGAATAAAGGCTGCCCTTAACTGACCTCCCTAAGCCTGTGTGTGTAAAGAGTATCAACATTACGATTGGTATTCATATAAGATCACCCAAAAGGGCACACTCTCAAATACACTGCACAATACAGATAAACGCATGTGAGCATGTGGGTCAGAAAACAGCTCTCACACCTGGTACCCTGAGAGCAAAGGGCCGAGACTTCAAAGGGCTTCACAAACACCTGACCATGTGAGTGTGTGCAAAGTACGTGCCTTTGTGTACTAAACAAATTTACTATAACAAATGTGTGAACACAGTTGATCTTTTTAGACACACATCACACAGAAACATACACACACACACACACACACACACACACACACACACACACACACACACACACACACACACACACACACACACACACATGAACACACACACATAGGCGCGTGGTCACTCACCACTTTCCAGCGCTCCTTCACCATGCAGTTTGGTGGCAGGATGTCCACCTGCTCCCCCACCCCGTTCATGTTGACGTCGCCCTGGACAGCAGGCCCTACACACTGCATTGGCCGGCTAGAGATGGGCACTGCTGCCTGCGGCCCCCTGCCATTTACCTGCAAAACCAAACACACCCAGTCAACACCAAACACACCCAGTCAACACCGAACACACCCAGTCAACACCGAACACACCCATCAACACTAAACACACCCAGTCATCACCAAACACACCCAGTCAACACCAAACACACCCAGTCAACACCAAACACACCCAGTCAACACCAAACACACCCATCAACACTAAACACACCCATCAACACTAAACACACCCAGTCAACACCAAACACACCCAGTCAACACCAAGACATCTGGGAAAGACTATGTTAATTACCCGTACAGCTTTGAACTGTTTTAACTGTTTTACAGCATGGGTGACCTGTATTCCTCAAACAATAGGTATGTGCATAAACATAAACGCTATTTCTTCAAATGTATACATACATATCCATTAAGGACAGACAACACAATCAGTCTTTTCCAGACAAAGCAAGAACTTGTCAAACACTTAACTGGACAACTCCCCTGTACAATTACCCTACACCGACAAACCAAATTGTATGTAGGAAAAATGCTGAGGGGGAAATCAGTTACAGTGCATGGAAAGATTTTTCAGTTTCACATACTATATTACTGAAGGAAATAAGTTGCTAGGATACAGTCTGATATTTCAGGATGAATAAGATGAAGGTCCTGCAGACATCCACTACTCATCAAACCATACGCAGGTAATGATTCATGCTACACAAATATGTCATTTTAGACAGGACAAATATATTGCAGCCAATACAGGCTTAGGTTCCAATCCAAGTTAGTTCCAAGGTTCCAAGTTAGTATACCAGCACATGCTAACAATGCACACATAACCACACAGAAGCACAAAGGTAGAATGGGGGTCAAACAGAACAGTTTGAAAGATGTCACATGAACACCTGTGCCCAAACTGGCAACAGTAAAAAGAACAAAGCTGAAAAAAGCCAATGTGTCAAAAGGATAAAGTCTGCCCCTCATAGCTTTGTCTGTAACACTGTGCACACGTGTGCACATGAACACACTTGTGTGATACTACTGTACACAATAACACAAACTAGCAGCACTAGCCCAACACTAGGAGCATTTCACAGCAGAAATGGTGCAGTAGCACCGTGAAACATGATCTCAATGCATTTTATATATTTAAAGTAAAATGAGACAAAATATTAAGCAAAATAATAGAGACAAAATAATGAAACATAATCAATGAACAATTAAACAATGCAATTTAAAGAGTAGTGATAGGATGTTTGAACAAAAAAAAAAGTACCAGTAATTTAAAAATCCATACAAATAACCACATTAAAAGCACATCAAGAAAATATTATAAAGGCGATGAATTTGACTGCAGGCCATAGAGTTTTTAATCTGGATTTAAAATATCAACAAATCAGCATATAGTTTTGATCTGTATGTGTATGAATCCACACGTCTGGATATCATGGGTCGCTCTTAAAACATACAGGCTCTGCCAAACTGCCTGTGCAATTAGTTCCACGTCATCCCCGTATCTCAATACGAGACACGCAAACCATCCTGCATCAGCTCTCTTTAGCTTGGGGGACTGAGTGCCTAAGAGGCTGCAGACTACACCCATCCCAAACCATTGCAGAGTATCAGATATCAATTCTCTGGCCCAGACAGATGGTCATTTTAGCAGGGAGAAGACTATATTCTGTCCCTTTGTCTTTCAGTGAAAAATATCTAAATGAGCTTTAATTCATTCTCTTGGCTGTTGTGGCTTTGAAAAATACTACTCTGTGGAACAGCGGCTTCTTGAAACTGGCCTCCTTTCAAATGCAATTTGAGATCCACATGAAACAGCTAGGCGCTTTCTTGTGAATGACGTACAGTCAATTTGTTTCACTTCTCAGAGATGAGTAACAAGCTATTTTTGGCCCTAGTATGCTAGAGGCTCTAGCAGTTTCCCTCCACATAAATATCCTCAAAGTCTGTTAAATCCTTAGATGTCAGTCAGTTAGGTGACAGATCTAGACCATTACTACTGACTACTGTCTGACACACATATGCACTCAGTCTAAATCTCCAAATGCTATCCTACTTGATTCTACTGCCAGGGAATCAAAGCTACATTACTGCTGCTTACCAACACAGGTGATGTCATCTTTTCCCATGGCTAAAAAAATGAACAATCAGAATGTTTGTATGACCCTTTTGAACTGGAGCGCTGGTGACCGAGCAGCATCTGTTAGTCTACATCTGAGGGTACACCCAAATTGTGCTTACCAAAGCTCTTGCACCATGAGGTCCCCTGTGTAAAACAACCTCCAGGCTACTTAAAAGCACCACTCTTCTAAGTCCTGTCTCTGTTCCAATGCTGGAAACCTGCTCTTGAGATAGACTAAAAGGAAAGACTTTCAGAGCAACACCAGAAGGACCACGAAAGGGGAAACCTCCTAAACCTTCTCCCCTACACTTCTGTCTTCCTGACCTCAGCAGTTAAAAGGACCTGTCCAAGTCCAGCAGACAATGTCATTGTCATCAGTCATGTCAGTACATGTTTCAAAGTGTAATTTAAGATTAAATACCGTAGGTAGGATGACTAAGGATAGCGGGTTACAGATGGCCAGTTAATGGTAAGACACATAATAGATAGGTCTACTGAGATATCTGAGGAGTTGGTCACTGTTATGAGAGCCCAAAATAAATACTCACCTCACCTCACCTCACATGTGCTAAGTGACCGCATGGAAATTATTTAATGTGATTGCATTTTGATCAACTTTATTGCATGTTAAGCTTACATGTTAAATCAAAGACAATGGGAAACAAATGTGTCAACCAATATCTACTAATTAGTTAGATCACAAAGAAAACTGCTCACAAATAAGAGGACATTTCAAAATCAACTGGTGAGCCAATATTTCCATCCCAATAGAAGACAACAACAGAGATTTATCCAATACACTCGTGAGCAACAGAGCCTTGTCCAAGATAACCAAATATGAAGTGCATAATCTGAGTTAACAGAATTTAGTACAAATAAGCAGACAAACTATAATGCATAAAGCCAGACCATTTGTGTCATTTACCTCGCCCAAAGGATGATAAAGCGCTGTGCTCCTTTTCGTTTCCTTTTTGTAACCTTCATTGGGGACTGTGCGGGGGCGCAGAGTCTACAAAAGGATCTTTGGTAGCGCAAAACTGCAGAGGTACCGAGGGGAAACTGGCAAGCATCTCACTGACATTTTAGCATTAATATAAATTCAGTGGGTTATAATTATACAGGGGAGATTTCACAAGTGAAGAATTCCTCCCAACTATAAACTGTTTGACACTATAGCTGTTTTCACAACTGCGAGGTAAAAAAAAACATATGCACAAAGCCTATCATAACCAACACGTCTACAAAATGATGAATTGTCATCATGCACCTGAACGACAAGCATGTTTTCGATCATTTGCCAGTAGCCTACCGTCCGATGTCTACATCACAGTGACTAGCCTATGACAGCGAATCCTTTCCATGAAGCTTGTGTTTAGCATTACTGGAAGCTTAAACTGTCACTGTAGTAGCATAGCCTAGTTGATTCATAGCCTACTGTACTGTAGCACATCCACCCGAACCTTCGCATAAAACAGTCGATATGGAACATCAGATTTTGCTAATGATATTTACATCCTGGCCGATCGTCCTGCACTGCTGCCTGCCCTCACATTTTCTCCGCACTGCAGCGAGCGCGCACAGTGAGAAAGCACAGTGGTGCTATACTCAAGTTGCGACAGGCGGCGCGCGTCGCCTGAACACAGACGTCAAGATCACCCTAACCCCTGGTCCCGCCCTAGGTATGTTCTCGTCCAATGAATAGCTTTTACAGTTAAACCCGCCTTTGAAAACGGTTTCTTTCATAGCCCATTGGAGTAATTTCAATCATTCAATGTGAGGGACAATCGGAGGCAACATTCCCTTGCTCTGTATGGATTCGAGGAGCAGCTTGGGATATGTCGTTTTCCAAAGGCCTCCATCATTAATGCGATAAGGAAGGATTTTCGACTCTAAATACTACATTTCCCTATGTTGACCTGCGCGACTTGTGATGAGCAGATCTTCTGATGCGTTTCTGTCAATTATTCATGATCATTGTCGTACAGGTATAAAATTAGATTATTATACGGTTTAGGTTTGAATACTACATTTTAGATTATGCAAGGATGTGTCATTTAATCAAGACTCACTGGCACGTCCCAAAGCGCATACTCTCTATCACAAAAGCACACGCGCATCCGATGGGCGTTTGCCTCCCACATAGGCATCCCGCTATGCATAGGGTCAGTATTGACAAGGTGCCAACACACGCGACACAGAAAATCAAAAACGTTAACTTAGGATAATGCAATGTCGAATTGCACAGACAAAAAAATGAAGAAGACCATTGTTCTGCCAACCTGCTCGCCTGCCGACGAAGTAAGACCTCAGTTGGACATGTTTGGGTGAGGCGCATCATTTCGTTCCCAGGGTCGCTGCAGTTTTTTCTTCGTTGATGCTGCACCATTTCCCATCCTCCCCGTTCTCGGTTTCAGCTCTGAATCAGCATCACACGGATACTCCCATCATGCACCGCGCCCTTGCGTACATATACTGTTGCATGGCAACCTGGATGGTGTGAGTTGGTTGTGAAATGTGAATCCTAAATCCAGATGAGGCAGTTACAGGCTCCCGTTGAAAAATGTATTTCACATTGAGCATGCCATGTACAAATAAATAATTTACTTATGTAATGTAATGTACTGTAACTTTAACTTATATAGGCCTATATAAGTTACAGTACGTTACATTACATAAGCAACTTAACGAAAATGTACACGCAAGAGCAGAAAGCAGTAGAAAGCAACATAGAACAACTTGGAACAGCACTCTCCAAGAAAAGCGCACCAACCGAAACAGTGATTAGCTAGATGTTCAATATTTCTTCGGCGGGGTCAGGACTGTGCAACGCGCCATGTCATACACGATACATGCTACAAAAAACAGTGGATATTAATCTTACAGCGGGGAAAATAAGTATTGAACACGTCAACATTTTTTTCATTTAAGTATACTTCCAGTGTGGCTATTCACATGATATTTTCTCCAGACATTATTAACTTAGATAATCCACACATATTAAAAAATCCAAACATTAATGTCCATAAGTAGAGTTATGAGTAAAAAAGTGGAATGCCACAGGTAAAAAGTATTGAACACGCCTACTGAAATTTCTTAAATACTTTGTGGAAAAGTCATTATTTGAGAGCTTCAACGCATTTCCTGTATGACTAAACTAATCAGTTGCAGTATTCAAGTGTGATTTTGGCCCATTCTTTTAAACAGATAGTCTTTTAATATTGAAGATTCCAGGGGTCCCACTTGTAAATTCTGATCTTTAGGTAACTTCCAAAATTGTTCAATTGGATTAAAGTCAGGGCCTTGATTTCCTTTCTCTGAAACCAATTGAGAGTTTCCTTTGCTGAATGCTTTAGATCATTGTCCTGCTGGAAGGTCTAGCCACGTCTCATACTCCTCGTCCTGGTGGATGGCAAGATTCTCCCAGGAAAAATCGCTCTGTGAAACTGTGTGAAGTCTGCCAGTACTATGAGATGAAAAACAGCCCCACACCTTGATGCCTCCACCTCCAAACCTCACTGTTAGCATGGTATTTTTAGGGTGATGCACAGTGCCATTTCTCCTCCAAATATGGTGTGTATGACATCCAAAAAGTTAACATTTTCTTTCGCCTGACCAGAATACATTCTCTCAGTATTTAATAGGCTTGTCCAAATGTTGTGTAGCAAACTTTCAATGAGTTTCAACATGTTTTTCTTCAGTAATAGAGTCATGCGGGGTGAGCGTGCATAGAGGCCATGGCGGTGGAGTGCATTACCTATGATTTTCTCTGTAACAATTGAACCTGCTGCCTCCAAGTCTTTCTGGAGCTTTCTCCAAGTGGTCCTTGGCTCTTAGGCTACACTTCTGACTATCCTTCTGACTTCCTGGTCAGAAATCTTGTGAGGAGATCCTGTGCATGGCCGATTGATGATGCAGTGATGTTCCTTCCACTTGCAGATAATGGCTCCAATACTGCTTATTGGATGATTCTTAAGTTTTGAAATGCATCTGTAACCAGTTCCACTGATATGTTTTGCAACAATAATGTTGCAAAGGTCTTGGAAGAGCTCTTTGCTTTTACCCATTATGAAATGTTTCTTGTGTGACACCTTGGTAATGAAAAACCTTTTTATAGCTCATTAATATGTACTAATCCATCATATTAATTTGGACAGATATGAGGGATAATTACTCTCTAACTGTGTATAGATTCCAGCTCGTTCCTGGCCATTCCTTGCCTTTGTGCACTGCTTTTTCTTAGCGTGTTCAATACTTTTTCCCTGTGCCATTCCACTTTTTTGCTTTTAACTCTACTTATGGACATTAATGTTTGGAATTTTTTATATGTGTGGATTACCTAAGTTAATACTAATGTCTGGTGAAAATTTCATGCAAATAGCCTCACTGGAAGTTTACTTACTGAAAAAAATGTTGACGTGTTCAATACTTATTTTCTCCGCTGTATATCAGTATTAGTATCATATTTAATTTTGACCTTCCGCACATTGGAGAGGCTAGTTGAGCGTAAACCCAGGGTGCAGGTGTAGCCTGTCTGGAAAATGACAGCGATGCAAAAGAAAGACAAACAAACAGTGCTGAAATTAGATGTCATTATTAAGCCAGCAAGAGTATGCAAAACATGCCAAATATAGGTTAGCCTACAGTAGCCGCCTTAAGCCAAGTTTATAACGTGGCCAGCCATTGAGCATCCTTTGCGCGCGCATCTAATGTTGGTAAAAGGGAAACCCGTCTATAATATACAGTGATGCAGTAGGCCTATAATAATATTTTCATGTTCAAAAATTGCATTTCTATAGTTAAATGCAGAGCAGTACTAGTGCAATGCACTAAAAACTGCAGTATTGACACTTGAAGTAGTGCAGATATTTTTGTAAGAGCAAGTTGGCCTACAGAGAAGAGTTTAGAGAGATGATGTCATAGTTAGTTAGGGAAAGTTAGGCATTTTATTCTCCAATCTGCAAACAAAATTCTTACCAATAGCTTTTTTTACTATGTGTTCCTATAGGTGTCTAGTAACACCTCCCAATTTATCCACAGCCAAATCCTTGGGGAAACACCTGGAGAGCCAATCAAGTTTGGGGTGCCCAGAGGGTCTGGGCGAAAATAATGAAACCATTTTTTTTAAACCAATATTATCTTTTGAGATGTCTAACTTGGGGTTTTAGGGGTGCTGAATCTATTTCAGCCATAGTAAAGTAAAGCCATAGTAAAAATGACTCCAAGTCCATAAAAAATCCATAACAAGTGGTTTTATTGAACAATTACAAAAACAAAACTTCCTTAATCAGTTTAACAAACAAACCTCATCCCTCAACTCCCCTGCACTCCCTCACTCCTGTTATCATCTGGCTGGTTGATGTTCTGGCAAGAGTTACCATGACAGTTCCAACAAGCAGAAATACACTTACGCTTTTTACAGCAGCATCTGAGAGTGTCACAGTCACCTGCACAGTTGCAGCTGACAAACTTCAGAAGGTAGTCTGGTACAGTATATGGTCTGAGTATTTTCCAAAGACAACATCTGGATATGACACTAAGCATGTGCACTCAACTTCTTTGGTCGACCATGGCGAGGCCTGTTCTGAGTGGAACCTGTCCTGTTAAACCGCTGTATGGTCTTGGCCACCATGCTGCAGCTTAGTTTCAGGGTGTTGGCAATCTTATTATAATCTAGCCATCTTTATGTAGAGCAAAAATTTTTTTTAGAACCTCATACAGTTCTTTGCCAGTGACCAGTATGAGAGAGTGTGAGAGCGAAAACACCAAATTTAACACACCTGCTCCCCATTCACACCTGAGACCTTGTAACACTAACGAGTCACATGACACCGGGGAGGGAAAATGGCTAATTGGGCCCAATTTGGACATTTTCACTTTCACTTCAGTGGTGTACTCACTTGTGTTGCCAGCGGTTTAGACATTAATGGCTGCATGTTGTGTTATTTTGAGGGGACAGTAAATTTACACTGTTATACAAGCTGTACACTGACTACTTTACATTGTAGCAAAGCATTATCTGTTCAGTGTATAGTAGTCCTATGAAAAGATATAATAAAACATTTACAAAAATGTGAGTATGTACTCAGTTTTGTGAGATACTATTATAACTACCGTAGTATAAAGCTTGAGAAACTGCCTCCGACTAGGAGCTGCAGCACAGCACTCTTTGCAGGCATATATTGGCTACTGCTACAAAGTCCATCACTGGATGCCCTTGAGTATGGATGGAAACAAGGACAACACGGTTATGCACCAGTCCCTACAACAGATCCTGGACTACCTTCTGAAGTTTGTCAGCTGCAACCGTGCAGAGGACTGTGACACTCTCAGGTGCTGCTGTAAAAAGCAAGGAGTCAAATGTATTTCTGCTTGTTGGAACTGTCATGGTAACTCTTGCCAGAACATCAACCAGCCAGATGATAACAGGAGTGAGGGAGTGCAGGAGAGTTAGATGATGTTTGTTAAATTTTAAACCGATTAAGGAAGTTTTGTTTTGTAATTGTTCAATAAAACCACTTTTTATGGACTTGGAGTCATTTCTACTCAAAACTGATGGCTGGGATAGATTCAGCACCCCCTAAAAACCCCTTGATAGACATCTCAAAAGCTAATATTGGTAAAAAACGTTTTCATTATTTTCGCCCAGACCCCCTGGGCACCCCAGACTTGATTGGCTCTCCAGGTGTTTCCTCGTGGATAAATTGGGAGGTGTTACTAGACACCTAGGAACACATAGGGGGAAAAAAAGCTATTGGTAAGAATTTTTTTTTTGCAGATTGGTGAAAAAAAGCCTAGCTTTCCCTAAGTAAGTGACAGGACAACAACTTCTCAACGTCAGCAAGACTGGAGCTAATCATAGAGGAGGCTGTGCGGAATGCACATCCTCATTCACATTGGGGCCTCAGCAGAGTTACCTGCTTCAGATTCCTCTTGGCCAGGGCTTAACATCAGGGAGGATCTGAGCTCAGGTGTGATCATGAAGGCAGCGAGACAGCAGCTCTTCATTCTTCATTAGTTGAGGTTTGCCAGCTGTTACTGCTGCTCCATTGAAAGTGAGTGGCAGAATCCCATGCAGGGGCGCGTTTCCCCAAAACCATAGTTGCTAGCAACTTTGTTGGTTGCAATGCAATTTCCAGGTTAGCCACTATGGTTTTGGGAAACGCACCCCAGCTTAGTATGGCAACAGCACCATTCATGACAGTAAGGCTCTGCAGAGGGAGGATGATCAGCACAGCCCACAACAAGGACTGATACTGGCCATTCTGCGCCTCTGGCCATTCTGCACCTCAGCAGCTGAAGGAGGAACACAAGGCTCATCCTCTCTGACCCTAGTCATCCCAGTCAGCCTCTCACCCTCTTGCCATTTGGCAGGCGGTACAAGAGCATTTGGACCCATACCACCTGATTCAAATATAGTTTTTCACAATTAAAAAGCATAGGCTACACATTCCTGATTAGCAACCACCCCCACACCTTTTATTGTTTGCAGTCTCTTTATTGTGTCTGTTTCCATTGCCACTGAATTATGTCTTCTTATATCTCAGCCTACTTCCTGCACTATTTTAATATTCTGTTTAATATTTCTTTTGACTGATTCTGTGATGTTAAGCTATCTCAGAGGCAAAATAATTTCATTGCTGATATTGATTTGAGTGACACTGAACTTCAAAACTGTGACACTGACTGCATGAGTAGCCCAATTCTGGTTGTCCCAAGAGAATTGGGCTCTGTGTGGAGAAATGCTGTAGTTGCTAGCCTCATTGCAAATGGAATCCCAAAATGCATTTAACTAATAACATACCATTGAACAAGTTATAAAACAGAAAAACAACAGCTTTGTAAAAATACATTACCATTGGCTTGTAATGTGAAAAAATGCATTGAAATGTGAAAAAAAACACACATTGGACTGAAATTTCTGGGTAATATTACAAGCGCATTAACGCTTGATAAATACACCTCTTAGAATATGAAAAAAAAACCGTTTCAAATTTCCCACCGTACTATTTGCACCACCAGAGGCTCTGTAGAATACCGATCACGTGACAGCGGCTCCATACGCATGGCCATCCCACAAACCCTGTCAAACTCACTTGACTACAGATCGCTTTGAGGTGATATTCACACACAGAGGTGAAAATGGCAGATGTGTCGGAGAGGACTTTACAAGTAGCCATAGCCATCTCGTTTGCAACAGGATTCCTTGCAGGATGGCAGGCCAATAGAATGCGGCGAAAGTTTTTGGATTGGCGTAAGAAAAGGCTTCAAGATAAACTGGCAGAGACGCAGAAAAAGCTGGACTTGGCATGATGTCGTGAAATGTTTAAGTGTACAATTCTGTCCAATAGGTGAGTTGTAGGGTAATCTAATTTTTGTATGAAAGTAGTGCACAGTTGTCGTTCACTTTCTAAACATGTTTGCATAAATAATAACCTATGTTATGCAACAAAGTTATTATTACCAGTAGCCTAGGCCTGCCACAGCTTGCTACATAGTTTCTGTGAATCTTTTGCTGTGGCAGATTTCATTTGCACGTTTGCTAAATTGTTGCACGTGTTGCACATATTTTTTTAACAGCTCAGGTGTGAGGCTCCTGCCATTATGAAGACTTCTAAGCTCCTGGAACCACTGGTCTCCACCAGTTTATGAGGACTTTGACTGTGACTTTGACTTTGAATGGACTTTTCTACAAATGTCTTTTGTCCTTCCTCTCATCTATGCTGTTCAGTTAGGCCTACTGTCTGAGGCGAATTCCACAGCTTTCTTCTGATGAACTTCTGAACATATACAAGTTTTTCAAGATGTTACCACTATAAACAGTGTGAACATATAGGGTCTATTTTTTCATGCCACCCTACCAGGGATGGAAATAAATGCTCACATATTTAAAAGTTAATTTTTGCTTCTGCACCCTACAAACACCTTCCTATTTCAGCCTAGGCAATAAATATTGTTTTATTATTATTGCATAAGCCTGTCTGTTTAAATGACAAGACCTCAAGCGTGATGTGCTGTGTCAGTAGGCTCAAGTAGACACGTGCAAAAATTATTTACTGACTGGTGCCATACATGCTTTAAAAAATGTAAAGCAATTTGAACCGAAAATAGGGAGTCATGTTTCACTGTTAATTGAGATTTTATGTTGCTTCAAGGTTCAAGAAGAATACTTGACACAAGTATCCCATTTAGTTTACCACTGACAGAGTTTTAAAAAAAAAAAGAAAAAATCCAGGCAGTCCCTGCTGGCTACAAATGCTGAAGATCAGTGATCCATTTCTTATCCCCTGTATTTTCAGAACCAGCCTAAAATCCCAGCGGATTGCAATGACAAGCTTTACCTGTTATGTGTCATTTATCATTGTCTGTAGTTTTGACAAACATGTGAACATGAACATGCAGAGGGTTTGTAGGTAGTGATGTGTTTACTTTTACTTGAGCTGTGTATTGGAACTGTATTTTCATTCGGTTTTATAAATCTTCAGTATAACTTTGTATTGCTCTGGTTCGCCAATCAAGATGAATGAAACACTGGACAAAATGTGTTGTTATTTTGTAGTTTTGTGTTAAATGGAAGAGATCGATTAGTGGCATAACTAACATGATCAGAATGTAGATGATATTTCAAAAGTAATATCTACTGACTCACTTTGCTGTATGGTTCCACCTCAGTCAGTCTGGAGAACTGTGGGGCATAGAAACCAAGCACAAACAAAGCTTCTCCCTCTGAGATTCATCCCCAGTATCAGAATGAAATGCCATATTTGAATTTGTAAACCCATGATTTGGGTACACTAACTCATCATGTACACTAACTCATCTCAACTTACCTACTCTCAAGTGGCTCAGGAAACTCTCGGTACCTTGTGCAACGTAGCAGCGCCTGCTACAGACACAGACTGTGATGAGCATAATAACTACTCAGTCAGTACTGAGCCATTTAGATTCATTACAGCTAGGACAACAAACAGGGTAGTGTTAATCTGTCATGTTAGTCAAATGATAGAAGAAGTTCACATTCACTGTGTCAAATACAGTCTTGAATGAGCCTACTCCAATTTATTCTAATCAATGTCAATGAAGCATATTCAGTTAGGCTAAAAACAGGAAATTGAACCTAATGAGCCCAGTAGGCAGACAAGCCATATCGATCCCATGACAAATTTCTGGTCCGTTTTGTGGAATGAAATAAAAGTAAATTGGTAGAACATGTACGATGTTGGATACCAGCCCTAATAAAAACAAGCCTGTACAAAATAAAAAATAATTGTGTAAAATATGACAGCAATGATGAGAAGTTATGACCAGACCACACCGATAACAAGGCAAAACATGCAAATATTTTTTATCCTAGGTTTCATTCATTGTTGTGTGGCATCTGCTTTTTTTAAAGCCCAAAATTCTGCACAATGTCTCATGTCATTGGTCGTGGGACACAGGAGAGACATTTTTCCATCTGAGAAAAATTAATTATTAGGTCAAATTCAAGACACATTTCCTCAATGGGTCCTCGTTGGTGGAATAAGTTGCCCAGTGCTCTCCGTTCCTCTGATAGTTTTGGGTCTTTCAAGAGGGGTCTAAAGATATCTGTTCAGCATACACTTAATTAATGAAGTCTTCTTATGAGTTATGGTTTGTCTTTTATGGTATTTGTTTATTATCATTAGGCTATTGATCGCTGATATTAAATTAACGTTACTGTTTATTATTGCTATTTTCCTTACTGTAGTCTTACCAACATTTTAAAACGGTTTACAGTTCATTTGTAACTTTGTATTATTTTTTTATTATTATTTGAAGTCGCTTTGGACAGAAAAGTCCTTAATTTAAGATGAGATTTAAGACAATTTGTCTTAAATCTTAAATTTTACGAAATATTTTCTTAATCCATTGGCAAATAAATTTGCTTGTTTTTTATGTCTTAATTTAAGAAGATTTTGACTTATTTCAAGTCGAATAATCTTACAATAAAAAAGCCCAAAGTAAGTATCCTTATACTAAAAACAATACTAACTAGATTTTTTATCTTCATATAAGATAACACGTAGTAAAATTTCACTTTTTGCAGTGTAGGCCTAAGGCTGATAGCCTACAATCAGAGATTGCTCCTCAATATTTTTACAAGAGCAGGTTCAATTGCACTTTTTAGGGCTGTAGGACTATTCATTGCAAAGTTAATATATTGGTGAAATGGCGAATGGTTAGTAAAAATATTGATAAATTAGACTAACCTATTATTTCTTCTGTTCTATGTAAAAAAGTATGGATTGTTGCTTCTGTTTTTCTTATTGTTTTTGATTGTATCGTTTTATGGCCCTTCGGTTTCATTGTAGGGACTGCCTAATTCGTGAGCAGTCGGGACACTAGCGGTGAGCAAAAGAAAGTCACATGCGCCATTTAAATATCCCAGCTGTCGAGTCGAGCACGGAAGAATTATTACAGCGCTGGGCCATTACAGCGGCTCGGTAGAGTTGAAGATGGCGGACGGAGAGAATATTCTTGTTGGTGCTAAAACCAGAACATCTGAATCAAATGAACCTGTTTTGAAAAAACCTAGGATGAGTATGTCTGTTGGCTGTGGACTTAAAATTGTTGAGAAAGATCCAGGAATTTGCGGACCAGAGACCGGAGAGAATTGGGCGGCGGCGACTTCAGCGCGGTCTGTCGAGGAGGTTGAGCCGGCGATGGCGGTGGGACAGGCCACAGCAACACTAGGCGGAGACAATGGACTGTTAGTCCCGCAGCCCGGTGAAAATATTTTACCCATTGAGAGGACCTCGGTGTCTGGGCAAGACGAGGAACTCGCAGGTACTCTACGTTTACAAGTTAGCAAGCGCTCCATGTTTTGGCGGACTTGGGCCATTTCCATGATGCACTAACATTAAATGGCAAGCAAGCTAGCTATCCAGACAGCTTCCTTCCGAAAAATGCTGGCTTGCTTGCCAATAGATAGCTAGCTATTTGTAACACACTACTCTAATAGCTCAGTGGCCATCAGTAATGTGATTTTTTCCCCCTTCCTGTTGTGATGTTGATGGTGTAGCCTCATAGCTAGCTCTTATTAGCCGAATTCGCCTCAAGCGTTTGGTTTTGAACAGTACTTGCTCTTAACGTCAGACACCGACTTGTAAGTTAATTCAAGTAAGTCTGTCGTTACCACAAAGCAGTAATAAGCAGTTCGTCCATTTAGTGGCTAGTTTAGGATTTAACACACACAGCTAGCTAGTAGCATGCAATTCAACCATAGATAACGTTAGTTTAAACAAACGCAAATGTTACTGGCTAGCTAAGTTATATCAAAATAACGTGAAGGCTACGTTACAACAGTCTGTTGCCACTGCACAGAGGGGCAACAATTAAAGTTGACTGAATAACCAGTTAAGTTAGCTGAACGACAGTCCAAAATAACGGATTAAATTTGTGTAGGTAATGCATTTACACTATAAAGCAGTTATTCTGACTTTCTAGTGTGAACTTGCCTCAATGTCTGTGCCCAATAACATTAAAGCTATAAGATACCTTAACCTACCTGTCTTAGCTTATTGGTTTTAAGTAGCTAATGTCGGTATATTACAAACTTTTAGAGCAGTTAACGTAAAGATGCCTTATGCTTGAAACCCGAAAGGTGACTATTTTAGCGAAATTTCCACCATCAATTACATGCATGAATAGTCAATCTGTCTTATGAGGTGAAATGATGCTCAAATCATTAAAATTGGTTGTCATGCCGGCTCCTTTTTTTTTTTTTTTTTCAGATGGCCTTTTTCTTAAATTGAATAGTACAGAATACCGTTATGATTGGCTTGCTTTTTTGAAATGCAGCTTTATTTTATACCCCCTAAAGTTGTAGCTTACTCCTCTGTGATCCAAGCTAGGTGCACACATTCCTAATTGCAAAATGAAAAGTTATCCACGTTGGGAATGCATTTATAATTTCAAGTTTTTTTTTTTATTTCTTGTTTGTCAACAGAGTGTGGTGATTCTGAAAGTGTGGTCCCTCTGAATGGCTTCGCTTCCCCAGACTGTGGTAATGAAGATGATGATGATGATGATGATGATGATCGATCATCTCACGCAAGTTCCAGTGACTGGACCCCCAGACCTCAGATAGGTATGAAGGAAGGCTGTAGACCTCCACACACATAAGTGCATCGTCTGCTTTTCACCATAGGGGAAATAAGTAAATGATCTGTACCAAAATGGTACAGTGCAATGCCTAATGTCATTATCATGTTTTCAACAGGCTCGTACAGTTTCATTCAGCAACACATCATGATGGAGACAGACCCTCGAACCATCCTAAGAGATTTGCTTCCTGATACGGTACTCCCACCTGATCTGGATGATATGACATTGTGGCAAATTATCATCAACATCTCCGAGCCACCTAAAAGAAAGAAGAGGAAAGATATCAATACACTAGACGACGTTGTCAGATTGCTCCAAGAAAGCAAGAAGGTCCTCGTCCTAACTGGTGCCGGGGTAAGTTCCTGATTTTAATTGGGTAAAGCAAGTATCTTTGCTTACAGGCAAATACATTAACAGTTTTTGTGTGTGTGAGGTTAGTTACCAGTGACGTAATGAATGATTAGATGATTCATTTCTGCTTGTGCGTGTTTTCCCCCAAGGTATCTGTTTCTTGTGGTATACCTGATTTCCGATCTCGGGATGGTATATATGCTAGACTTGCAATAGATTTTCCAGATCTTCCAGACCCTCAAGCAATGTTTGACATAGAGTACTTCAGACGTGACCCAAGGCCTTTCTTCAAGTTTGCCAAGGTATGTTGATTGTGATAAAGAGCATTTACGTTATGTGTTGATGTTTTCTGTCTAAAACGACTGAGATGCTGGTTTGTGGGGAGGTTTTCTGCCAGTGGAGCTGAAATGTAACTGAAGTAGTTACATGCGGGTTCTGGCAAATTGTCCATTAAAGGTGTAGGTTTTTGAACATTCTAAGTTCCGCAACAATTGAAGGTTCTAAAATTCTATGTTGAATTCAATGAACCCAGATATTCTTTAGAACGTTCATTTCCCAACATTCCCGTCACACCGGTGTGACGGTACTCCTTTAAGGGTTAATATTTCCATAGAAGTTCTGAAACGGCTTGGGGAAATAGCTTGCTACTTGAGGAATCATGATGTTACAAAATGGTGTAATGGGATATGGCCGGCTATGACACTCACATAGCTGCCTACATTTTCATGAACTTGCGAAACAGGTAGATACACATGTTACCAGGATGGTTGGGTTTATTTCTTACTTTGTTTGTTTCTATTGTGTAAGTTAAGTTATTCAACCAACTGAAAATTATTTTATTACCCTAGGTGGGCCTTCATGTTTTAGCTTATTGTATTGGAAAATCAGTCTATCGCTCCTGATTTTGACTGCTCGCTAGAGTCACCTTCTGGTCAAAAGTGCTTACTGCGAGCAAGGCCTAGTGGCTTGTGACAGCACAGCATTGTATCCAGTCTATCTATAAAGACAGTGTGTTAAAGTGATGCTATGTCAGTTGAAGAGATTCTTGCATTTTTGTTTCTTTTCGATAAATATGTTTGCAGTTGAATTGATGGCTTCAGTAGTAGCACTGTTTTGGTTCAGAGGGCAAAATCATTGTTGTTTTCAGGGACTCAAACCCTTGCATTCAGCATGTCCAGGTTCTTGGCATCTTGGTTGAGATACACAGGACTACTTTTATAGTGTACACAATGGCTGAAGTTGTAATGAAGCTTACATAGGATTGAAGTTGTAATGTGTACAGTATGCTGATATTACTTGTTCTCATGTGTCATGACTTCTGACTTTGATTTGTCAGGAAATCTACCCTGGACAGTTCCAGCCGTCTCCATGTCATAAATTCATCGCTATGCTAGACCAGCAGGAGAAGCTTTTACGGAACTACACACAGAACATTGACACCCTAGAACAGGCCGCAGGGGTACAAAGAATCATCCAGTGTCATGGTACGTTACCATTTATAGCAAGCTCCATGAATTAGGTCTTGCTGCTCTATAGACCATTACAGCACCGCTATTAAAATATCCATCATAGATAGGCTGTCTTGCCATAGCTTTTTAAAAAGGAACTGATGTTACATGTGCTCCCTTTTTTTTTCATTTATTTTTTGGTGACAGGTTCCTTTGCCACAGCCTCCTGCCTCATCTGCAGATACAAAGTTGACTGTGAAATCATCTCTGAAGATGTGCTCAACCAGGTGTTTTTTTTGATGCATCCATTTTCTGTGGAATGTCTGTACAACACTTGACAGATTTTGGTGAGACTGACGTAATATAACGTGTTTTAGGTTGTTCCTCGCTGTCCAAGGTGTCCACCTGATATCCCTCTCGCAATCATGAAACCAGACATTGTTTTCTTCGGCGAGAACCTTCCAGAGTTTTTTCACAGGGCAATGAAGCAAGACAAGGATGAGGTGGACCTTCTCATTGTCATTGGGTCTTCTTTAAAAGTGCGGCCCGTGGCACTTATACCAAGTATGTTTTCACAAGAGTTCCCGCTTTCACAGTATGCTATAAACAGAATAAATGACTATGATGCATTGATTTGAATTGAAACTTGTTTTATTGAGACTTGATTGAGACTTGATTGACTGACCTTTTTTGTTGATAGGCTCCATCCCACATGAAGTGCCTCAGGTCCTGATTAATCGGGAGCAGCTGCCGCACCTCAACTTTGATGTGGAGCTCCTGGGTGACTGCGACGTCATCGTGAACGAGCTGTGCCACCGGCTGGGCGGCGACTTCTCCAAGCTCTGCTACACGCCCTCCCGACTCACCGAGATCACTGAGAAACCCCCACGGCCGACCCCTACGCAGCCTGAGCCGGCCGCACAAAGCGAGGGCGCCGTCGCAGACGCCAACATCCAGCCCATCGTGGAGCCCGCGCACATGCCTGCAGACGAGACGGGCACACGGACGGACACAACAGGGACGGCAGACAAAGTCACAGAACACTGTCCAAACGCACAGTCCCCCAGTGTAGAGGGGACAAAGACGTCAGACACAAAACACTCAGAAGACGCACAAAAAGACGAGGCCTTAGCAGCAAAAGACACCGCTCGTCGACGATGCTGGCTGAACAGACTCTGTCGTAGTCCAATCAGCAAACGCCTTGAGAGTAAGACATCTGCTAAGTTGATAGTGCTATAATGAGCTGTGGACCAAATACATTTTGGAGTTGTGTTACACAGATAACAATGAAACTACTGAGACTGTAAGAATCAGTAGTGGTATTTATACTGTACATTGATAAAACAGAGGTGTGAGAATAGACCAGTTCTTCTTATGTGAGCAGGAAAGTTAAAAAAAGATTCAGTAAAGTCTTCCACACATGGCTTTTGTGCTAATTTTCTAGAGAAATTACTTCATCAGAAAGCCATGTGAAATTAATATTGATTCAAGCAACCATGCACTTGTATTTACCTTCAAACATTTGTTTGTTGACAGGCTCTCAGTACTTATTCCAAGCACCAAATCACTACATCTTCCACGGAGCCGAAGTGTACTCAAACTCGGAGGACGAGACGTCCAGCTCGTGCGACAGCGAGGACTCCTGCTGCAGCGACGAGGAAGAGGACGAGAGGGAGGAGGAGTGCGAGAGGGAAGAGGAGGGTGATGCAGGGAGCGCACACATAACAGTACAGGAGGAGGAGGAGAAAGAGGAGGAGAAGAAGGAGGAGGAGAAGCAGGAGCAGAAGAGGAACAGCCTTAGAGACACACTGCCAGAGAATCAAAACCACGAGAGCACCACACCGAGCTCTCCAACAAACAGTACTGCAGCTGTGAATGTCCCAGACACCACAGACCTTTAACAACACAAAACTGAGTCACTCTTTTCTCAACTACATGTCCACAAGCACTAGCAAGTCTTTATTGTACTGAAGTACATTTTATATATATATATTTTTTGTACCCAATCCCTGCCACCCCCAACCCCGCATCTTCATGTTGTTGTTTTTCCGTCTGTTAAGATTGCACAGATTCTACTGTGCATATTCACACTTGGGGTGGGCCGTAATGCTATCTTAGGTAGATGCATGCAAGTTTGCATTCAACATCAAAAAGGAATGGTGAGAGAGTATATGAAAGTAGGGTAGTGGGGTATCCACAACTTAAATGGAAAAACATGGAACTTTTTGAATGGTGAAGTCACTCCTTTAACTTATTTTATTTGTTTATCTCTCTGTGGTTGTAAGGCAGTTGTGTTTCATGGGGTACTTCTTGGCGATGAATAGTGTAATTTGAACTGGCCATTCACATAGACATGGGATGACTAAAGGGAACATATAGGTAGACCAAAGAACATTTTATTTCCACTTCTCTACAAGAAATGTTTTCATTAAACCCTCCAAAGCGCTTGGTCTTTGAATTTCAAAGATTTTGAAGCAAAACAGGTGGCATTGTGTTTGACATTTGGCAGCTACTTTTTACAGTTGATGTGTCAGTGATGTTCCTTTTTTTCTTTTGGGAAACAAATCCTGTTGAATCCAGACAGCCAGCAAGCAGTTGGCAGTGTTATTTTTTATGTCCATTTTTTTTTGGTTAAGGAAAGTGTACGTAACCATGAGAAGCCTTATCATATGTAATAAGCTGTCCAATAGCCATGATGCACTTTGGTTTCAAATGAATCTTCACATGAAAAATTTAGTGTTCTCAACAAAAGAAACTACAGTGAACAAATCCATTTCTCCATGAACCTAAAAACTGCCACCAACAATGTGATGTGACAGCTGATTTATATGGTCCACAGAAGATTGAATGGTCCAGTCCCTACTAAAGCCTTTTGTATTACAATTGTGAATGCCTTTTACTTTATTTGTACAAATTGTAATAGGTTGAATTCTGGATTTCAAACTAAATCAACCTACCATTTTCACATTCTGAAGACACCACCTCCACTGAAAATTCATAAGCATGTGTATGGCGAAAGCACAAGGTTGTAATGCAGACATGTTGAGGTTGTAAAGAACATTGTTAGGGTGTTTTATGAATTGCTAATTTATATGTTTATATGTTGATGAGACACGTGAAATCATGTTTACCACTGCAGGGATCATTAATTTGGTATAGGGTGTGGTAGTTATGGTAAGTAGTAGCCTAAGTTCTTTGGTGTATAATCCACTTGCAAACCAGATGATGGATGTCCATAACTTTTTTCCATGACTTTTTTTTCTTCAGAACAATACAGGATACATTTTATATTTGAAATAAAGCCTTTATGAACATGACTATAAACTCCAACCAGCAAGCCATATGATTGTCAATTTTGACCTCAAAGAATAAAAACATTTATTAGTGCACTCTTCATTTTTTTTTATGTTCCCATGCCGTATGTGTTTGACCTGAAGATATTTTCTGTCAGCGGCCTTTTTCTTTTTTTTATTATCTCTGCTTCAATATGTTTGTATTCTGTGTTGTGTATGACTTCTTTGTCCTGTCAAACTCAAAAGGTTGTTCTTGCAGGGCTTGTTATTTGCAGACCTTTTGAAATTCTTTATCTGACCAGATTGTCCTCTCTCAACACGTGTTAGGCTGCCGTTGTGTCGGTTCGGAGGATATGTTAATGCATTTATTTCTGAAAAATAAAAAGAATATTGATACACCTCCAAACACTTGTGGTGGCATGAAGAAAAAATATATATATCCTTAAATCTATAGTGACATAGTTCTACCAAGCATTTCTTGAATTTCCCCTGGGGATCAATAAAGTATCTATCTATCTATCTATCTATGTACAATACGGATATATACAAACTCCCTCTTAACAGAAAGTTTTAGGAGGAGAACGTAATTATAAGAAAAACATAATTTGTTTTTACAACACAACGTCGTAAGAAAAACACCTGTCTACTACATGTGTGGGACAAAATACTACAATTCCCAAGCACCCGTTTTCCGGAAACGAATGCTGCAAAGTGTCGCAAACTCACGGTTGACTGTAGCAGGGAAGTCACTGTGTAAATAGGGAATTGTGATCTCTAGCAGTTTTAGAAACATAATTCAATGCCTATTTCGCTACATGACGACGACAGTTAAATACAGCATGGAGGAAATGGAAGAAGACCGTTTAGATGACCACAATCACAACTATCGTGATGGCCCAAGAGATGCTCACACCTTCATGAGAGCACAACTGTCAAATGAAGCCCAACTTTTCTGCTCGCCCATGATTAGCACAGAACCAACAGGATCTTGCAGTGGGATATCGTCCAGACGAGAACTACGATACATGGATTCGGATTCTAGTAGCATCAGCAGCGAAACCAGCGACACAGACAGTCCCAGTGCCTCGGCGTCTACGCCTGGAAAACTAACCCTCAACTCGGCTACAAAGTTTTGTAAGTGGGATCTATGCGCCAGAACGTTTGCTGATTTTGGTCATGGCCTGACTAGCTATGGGCATATTTATGGTGCTAGCTCTGATTCTTTCTCCTGTCTCAGTTGGCATCTTTTTTCCCCCGTTGCAAATAAGATCAGATCTCACAATTAGCATCACCCCACTTAATCTGCTTAGCCTACCGATCACTCAAGGTGTCCCCTTTTGTTTTGATATAGTAATGAACTCGATGACTGTAGAGGATTACAAGAATATCTACTGGCCCAAGCTGGAGAACGCAATTGAGCACTTGCTGACCCAGAGCCCCTCCGACCACAATTCCATATCCTATGAACAGATATACAGGTAATTTGGTCATTGTCACATTAGTAAAGGGCTCCACTAATTCAGCTGTGTAGCTACTAGTTCACGGAAAAACAGCACATTTGGTCTTTAGGATATGCATTTATTTGATTTATTAACATTTCCACATGTTGTATTTTCCCCTAGCCATGTCTATAAATGTGTTTGTCAGCAACACTCAGAACTACTCTACAATGATTTGGTATGGAAAATTTCCAGTCACTTAGACCAGGTTTCTGCTCAGCTCTTGGTAAGGACACTAACTAAAAATATTTTTTTAGTCAAATGCATAGTATTGCAGAGAATTACTGAAATGGCATGGCATTTTGTATTTATTTATTTATTTATTTTTTTTTATTTATTTATTACAGGGCAGTCTACCTGATGGGTTCATAGAACACTTTAACCTTGTCCTCACTCAGTACACAGCGGCTCTGCAATGCATCGTTCCTGTGTTCATCTACATGGTGACTCTCTTGACCTCATTCTCATATTCTGTACTGCGTCTGTGTTATTGGTATTAATGTGTTTGATGACAAATGGGGAAGACGTTGGCACAAACAAACCTCTCAAAAGTTTATTACTTAATGTTACAATTTGCATTTTTTCACACTCAGTACATTTCTGTCGTGTCATCTTGTTATCTTTCATGGCATCTAGAACAAGTTTTACATTGAAAGAAAGCTAAACCAGGACCTAAGGGATATCCTTATGAAGCTTTTCTCTGATCATGTTGCAGAAAAACATGTGAACACAATAATACGTGAGTGTGTGGTGCCTTCACTTTTTCTAACTGTGTTTTCCTGTTGTGCTTAGGACCATTCCAACAGTCACAATTAGTGCATTTGGCAGCATTTGGTTTATGAGTCATGGATATGGTTACTGCTTATGTTTGTATGACAAGCTCAAATGCATGCAGAACTGTGAGTGGAGTCACTTTTCTAAATGTTGTGTTTTCTCTGGCTTAATGCCATTGTCACACACACACACACACACACACAAACAAACAAACACAGAGACTTACACACATACAAGAACATGTAGGCATGAGGTAACTCAACAGCCATATTGAAGCCATTTGAAAAGCAATATCTATGAAATCTATTTGAGAGTGATTGTATTGGAGATTGCCAGATCATCTAGTGAAAGCGTCGTTCAGAAAAAGGAAATAATAACTGCATGAGTAACAAGTCAGGCATGTATTTCTTATATGAAGTTGTATTGCGGATGTGAATAGTTCCTACATCCATTATACTGTATCTTCATTAATGTGTTGCTTTTGTCATTAGCTCTTCTCCAAAAAGCCCATTCCATGCCTTTTCAAGTCAAGCCATCAACAATGGCTAATGTTGTGAAAGGTCTCTATGCCCTTCGACCAGGTGAGTGCCTGCAAGAGACTTTGTACTTTTAAAGTGCTCATAGTATTGTATACTTGGTTCTGTGATATGCTATCAACGATATTCTGTCTACTCTATAATTAATAGAATTGAAAATGTGTGACTTTTGTTGTATATAATGTTAATAATCTTATTTTGATTTTCTATGTATTCTTAAAAGACTGTATCAGTTGTAGTGTAAGGATGATGGTATCTTATGTGATATTAAAGCCTTGCTATTCCTCTGTAGAATGGTCCAATCTCGCCCCAGCTCTTTTTTCCCAATTCATTCCTCAAATCCATCCTCCGACTATGGAATCACAGCTTTCCGATTATGCTGCCCAAGACCAGAAATTGCAGATGGAACTCTCTCTTAATGGGTTCTCCAGGTATGGAACATGGACTGCAATTTTATCACCATGCTTGTAAATAGCACCTCTGTTGTTTAACATGTCAGTGTAGCAGTCATCAGAACCTTTACTATTAACACTTTCAGAGGAGGCTGTCATGTGTTGTGTGTTAAACTACAATAAAAAGGAAAGAGTAGTTCATAAAATTATATAATGATTGGCCATTATATTAGCAAATTTGAAACAAAATAAGGGAAGCAATCCATCTGAGGGTGTACTTTCTGGTACTCCTCTGAAGCCAAGGGACTCAGCCGCCAAGAGATAGATGCTCAGTCTGGTCAGACATGGGTTAAACTGTGGTTAGATTACATAACTTTAACCCTAATTTTAGCCCTGATTTGCAATCCAAGATCGTCTTTTTGAATCTGTCAGCTTTTGCTCATCAGAGGTCTCAGAGGTTTCACATTATCGGGTAATCTGTGATGGTCAAAAAAGTCCACTTCATTGTCAAAGCCAGGAGTATGTCAGACATTTGAAAGTTTTCATTTTAAAATTGGGCAGTGTGCCACAGGAGTCGCCATGAAAACGAGACCTAAGGGGTCTACAAGTGTGTGAGTCATTTTGTTGTTTTGTTGTTTTTCATTGTGGATTAACATGAAGAGTATCCAAATTTCAATTTTGTTGGCCGGAAGGGGTAAGAGTCAGATGACTGAGAGAATCTGCAGATGAAGGCAAGACTGAAACTAAACCACATAGAGGTTTAGGAGGAAGAACATTAGTCTGTGCCTGACAAGATGTCTGTTGTGACTCACGAAGCTGGTTGCCACATGCTGCAAGGAAATGCAAGTTAAGAAGTCCTGACCGCAGAAGTTTCTAAAGGGCAAGCAATGTCTTGTAGGAAACCCCAACAGTAATGCTAGCATGATTGGCTGCCTCTGATTAGTGTGGGCAAACTCTGAAGGAAACCATTAGGTCTGTTAAAACCATAGACTCATAACTTTAGATGAGGGTGGGTGGCTGGATGAATGGGCGGTTAGCAGGACCATTCCCTTGGATAGACTTGAACAAGAGTCTTGGTGGTTCTGAAAGCTCTTTAGAGGACTTCAGGGGGCGCTGAGAGGCTGGAAGTAGATAGGCCGGGGAAGAGTGGTGCTCATAACAGTCTACAGGCCTTTGATTCCATCACTTCTACGGTATATGTTCAGTTTGGCGTGGATTCACCTGAATACTTTCCATTCATCTAAGTTGCACACTGAAGACACTCATTAAACCTATTTGAAAGAACAGCAAAGCTGTTTTGTATCAACTGGTAGGAGGAAGGGAAGGACTGACATGAAATGTGCAGTTGTAATTACATTAGAATTGTCTGAATTTTGTAATATAAACACAACAGCATTGGAATTGGATGAATACTTTCTGAATACACTGTAGCCCTAATTTCACTCGAAATCTCCTGAAGTTGGTTGATGTTTATTTATTTGCCGTTCCACAGGGGGGACCAGTCACGCAAAAGAGCAAGCGAAGAATCGTAGCAGTTCACACTACATCGATGTAATCGTAAGAGTTGTTGAAGCACACTGGTCACCCTCTCTCCACAGGCACTGCCTCTGTACCCCCTGGCTCACATGTGTTATGCATGACCATCCTTTAGATAGCCCCTAGTGTCAGCTTTATTTGACGAAAGCCCACTCTCCATAGCTGTGAGTTCTTCTCAGGATTGTTTATCTGATGTCTCTTAAACAAGAAAACTGGATGATTTTGTATGATTTGATGATTATTTGTATGATTTGCCATTTCAACAACAACAAAAAAAGTTTGTCCAGATGTTGACGAAAGGCGTGCCTTTTTGTATAATTCTGTATACGCCAAAACAAATTCTTGTATAATTTATGAATTCCCTGCATCATGGTAATATTTGTTTTGTGCGTACTTGTTTTTTTTTTACACTACCACAGAGTGCATTACCGAGAGGTCTGGGAAAGCAGTATGCAAGATGTCAAACACAGTTCTAGTGTCAGTAACTTTGTAGTGATCTTCAACATGTTTTGTGGCTTGGTATGAAGAAATCATGGTTCCTCATGATAGACCTAAATGAGTTGGAAGGTAAAGTGACTTAATCAGCAGATAGCAAGTCTGGCTGGAGTTTATATGCATCTTCATCCACTGTTTTGTTTTACATGTCCTTCATTAAAGCATTCAGAATGTAATTCTCTGTGATATCAGGAAATGTGACCGACATTAGTGTCATAATTCAGTTCATAAAAGCTCTTAAAATGTCTTTGCATGCCACACGTGAAAGTTTGATTACACGGTATGCAACATTATAAGCTAACAGGGATTTGAACAAGTTTTGAAAATCTTGACATGATATCCATTATGAGGTGTTGTGTATTGATCATTTATGGGGGAAATTATATTTTTATTATATTCATTCATTTGTCTTAACATTTGGGTTGCCAAAATAGATCTTTTTTTTTTTTTTTTTTTTTTGTGTTTGTGTTTAACACCCTCAGTCAGTTCAGGTATTTGCACTGTTTTAGGTGTAATCCAATGCCAAAGTACTGTTAATCATTATTTCCTGTGTAGAATGTTGTGGACTCACCCATGTTCTAATCATGTATAGTTTGACTACTTCTTTCAATTAAACACACTTGAAAATTCACATGTTTGTTTAATATGCATCCTATTTATGCAACAGCTTTTAATGAAAAGTTCTGATATATTATTTTAAAGTTCTAATATATTAATCTTATTCTATTGTATTATTTCAGTAGATCTCTGAATAACAGGGTATTCTTGAATGTTACTGATATTTCACTTCTTTATTACCAGATCATTTTCTACCCTGGAGAGAAAGATAAACATCGCCACTTCAACATTCAGCAACATTCATTGTACTTTTAACACAATGTATACTATTTACTGATGGACATGTTGAAGTAATGTGCAACTCTTTGTTTAAGTGACAGCACTGTTAGTCAATACCAGTTATCTGCTGTGTTAACGTTAGTGTGTCAGAGGCTGGATGAGAGGATTTCTAATTCTGTAGAGCTGAGTCTTTTTGACAGACTAGCGTAGGTGCTCTTCTGATGCAGGAGTCCCTTTACCGATTTCTGCTGCCTGGCCAATGAGGAGGGGCGCTCCCCTGCCACATGGTTTCGGGCCACCCCAAAATAACCTGCGACCAGTGTGCTGACAAATGTTGCTACTTTTACTGGTGACAGGTTGCCCCAGCTACTAGCCTTCAAATCTCCCCCTTCAAACCCCAAGGTTAACTCTGTGTAAAAAGTAGAGGAAACACGGGCAGCTGCCCTCGGGCCAGTTTCTCCTGGGGGGCCTTCACTGGACAGCCCCGGAATACGCTCGGCCACGGGACAAAACACACACACGCCCCACGCACGTACACAGGTGTGCTTCAAGGACTGCCTGATTCAGGAGCAGCCTCCTCCGGGTTAAAGAGAAAGGTAAAGCAGCCCTGTTCATTCCCTGTCATTACCTGATGGTCATAGTATCCGTTGGACTGGCTGCACTGCTGATTACATTAACTTGTTTGTTTTGGTATGCGCATGCAGTCATCCTGGACTGACTCAACTCTCCCATGCACTGCCCTGGTTTCTCAGGTGGACAGGGAATGCAAACTTTAATGTGACAGTAACCAGAGGGAACCTGGCTGAATACATGGATAGGGGCGAGCGCACTCCGGCTCAATTTGTGTCTATTTCTGCTGATTTGCAGCGGGGGGTTGGTAGCGTGTGATGTGTTTTCACACTTTGCATAATGTTCCCTTGGCTTAACCGTAAACCGAAGGCCTGGCCACTTTCATTTCTGATCGGATTTTAAGACTGACTAGATGTGTTATTATTTGCTTCAAAGTGACAAGAGTGATGAAGCAAAGTGATTTTCCCTGATTTTTTCATGTAAAGTGACCCCACGCTATAATTAGATATGACTTGGGAGAGTTGGACTCTGTTTGCAAAGGATTAATGTACACACCAGCTGCCACAGCAGGTCTATTGGAAGGGCATTGCTGCTGTTCTTAATTGCGCTGATTTGAGTGTCAGTAGCATCTGTTTGCCCTATCCCGTTTCGGGATTCAATAACGACTGAGGACCAGTGTCAAAAACTGTTTAGTATCTTCGTGGCACTAAGTGCCTGTGTAACTGTCAAGGGATTCAAGCTTTTAATAGACAAGACAAAATCAATGAGATAGATGACGGATTGTATTAGACATTTTCGATATGAAAATTAAATACTGTTTAGTAAAAACACAACTTCAATATCCTTTTAGTACAATGTTTGGCTTTTTGGGTCTACATACTGTTGTTAGACAGGGTTTTGGGTTAGGGTTTTGTATTTTCTGTTATTAAGACACACTTTGCAAAAAGATAAATTATAAGGTAACAAAATATATTAAATGCTTTCAAGCACAAGCATTAACCAAGCTTTAATCTATCTGTGCAGTATACAGTATCTTTTTATGTCCTTCATTAGCATGGTTAAAGTTGGTCTGAGTGTGTGGTGGATGCAAACGTTTGGAATAGAGAAGCACAACTAAATATGTGAGTCTGTGATATTTTAAGATGTCAGTGTAATTGTGGAAAGCAATGTAAAACTATTTCTTGAGCTATTTTGTAGTCTCACATGATCTGTTTGCACATATCCACTCTTGCATTTAAGTGTCAATAGGTTTGTATGAGATTTGGTCCTCATTTATTGATGATCAAGTTGGGGTTCTGCATTGATATCTGATAATGATACAGTGCTATGTTTTTGTTTCTAGAGGCACACAGAAGAACAGAATGGACCAGCCCACATCACTGTCACAGTTTTTGCGGGAAAACTACCTGGCAGAGGCCAGAGCTCACCACAGACACGGAGAAGGGGGTCACTCGGACTCGTCCCCCTCGCGGCGTCTCCTGTACGGGACTCTCAAAGGCAAGGCAGAGGATTCTGGGACGCGTGAGAATACTCAGTTCCCCGATCTGTCCGCTTTTCTCAGTCAAGAGGAGCTCGACAAAAGTGTCAACCTTGCCAGAGAAGCCATTGGTCACGAGCCCCATGAGAATGAAACGTCCAATGAGGCCAAACCTCCACAGACGGCCCCCTCTGTGGCCCCAGCGATGACCTCGTCTATTATCAACCCCCCTGCGGACAAAACTGAGAACACCTCACTAACACAGCCATTCACATCAAACAGACAAGCGCTCCAAAACCCAACGCCCCTCCATGACGGTGTGATGAGGAACAACAGAGTTCCCAGGGAGCCCTCTCAGGACTTCAAGCGGCCCATTAGGAACCAGCCTTATGGCCTTGAGACTCAGTCCAAAAAGGAGTTCCTCAACAAAGCGGCCGACTTCATTGAGGAGCTCTCCTCGCTCTTTAAGGCCAACAGCTCCAAGAGGGTACGGCCACGGTCCTGCAAGGCCCACAGGAGCAGGAACAAGCCCCAGCCGGACGGCATGGCCTTCAGTCTCAATGTGGCTGATGAGCGGGAGAGGCCCATTCACTCCTTCAGCACTGACCCGTCAGAGGCCCTGTGTGAGGACTTTGCCCAACAGGAAGTGGAAATGACAGAGCAGGAAACGTTCATGCCCGGGGATGATGCCCTGGAGGAGGAAGCTGCGGCTGAAGGTGAGGCCATGGCCGAGGTCGAGGGTGATGCTGAGGCCATTGCTGAGGCAGAGAATGAGAACACGGCCTTGCTGGAGGGCCAGACCTCAGAGGAGCCCGTCTATGAGCCGCCCCACTTCATCCAGAAGATTAAAAGCCGAGAGGTTCCTGAGGGAAGCAAGGTCCAGCTGGACTGTATTGTGAGAGGTCTCCCTGTGCCTGAAGTTCGGTAAATAAAACACACAGCCTCAAAATCAAGTTTATGTTAAGATGTATGTAAAGCGACACATACTAGAAAAAGTTTTTCACAACATTCACTAATGTTTATAGTAGTTGCTTTTAGCTCAATATGTAACTAGCTATTCATAAGTAACAACTATCAATTTACCTCCACTGAACAAAACTCATCAGTCTCTCTGTATAGATTTTACATGGCTGTCTACTTAGAGGTAATTTATGCTGACAATAAAACCCATCCGTTTATGTTGACTTCTGACATTTGATCTAGAGTAGCAGCCATGTTCCCTCCTCAGTTTTTGAAATCCTATTTCAGGGACAAACAAAATGGTGTACGGCTGTGTCATCATGTTAAGGGTTGTTCTCAGAGGAAATCCCATAGTGATATATCCATAAATCATATACTTGTCACGTCCTCCAAAAATAGCTCCATAGATACCAGTCTCGTGCACCTTATTTTCACTCTCATTCTTCAGTCCATTCAGATTATTTAACAGCAGCGTCTACTGGGTAGGAATTAAATGGAGCTGTCCATGTGGGGGTAGTAAGTCGACTTAGAAAGTCTTCTGTAGTGTGAAGTGCAGTGGAGTGTCTGACAGGCGACACAAATGGACAGCTGTCACTAGTTCCAGTGTCATTTAATCAGCTGTCTGAGACCGTGTTATGTCAGGAACATTAGGTCATCTCAGCTTTGTTAACAGACACATGAGCATGTGCATTTTTGTGAGTCAATGTGTGCGTGTACGTGTTTGTTTGTGTGTGTGTCTGTGTGTCTGTGTGTTTGAATTTGTGTGTTCTTTCGTATGCATCTGCTTGTGTGAGTGAGGGTGAGAACTTGACACACTTGAAACAGTTTTCATTGTGTATAGTCCAAATCCTCACCCTACTGAAGAGCTCAGCAATAAATAGCTGCATTAGAATGCTCCATTCTCAGCATTTGTCACGTGCCTGGTCCTGTGTGGTGTTTGAATTGATAGACAAAGACAGAAGTTACCCAGAGCGGTCAGGGTAACAACTCGTGGGTGTGACGGAAAGGTCCCAGTGGACAATGTTGACAAGAAGCAAGTATATTTGGCAGTGGGACTTCCATGCTGTGCGGACAATGGGCACATTTGGGTTTTAGTTTCTTACACTTGGAGGATGATATTGGAATTGACTTGAGAGACTCGGTAAGAAAGGCTCTCTAGCTTTCAGCGCAATTTATTTATTGGGGTTATCTTGATGAAGCCAAAGCCAAATGTCTATGTTAGTTTCCACACTCTCAACTGTCTTGTTAGCATGCTAGCATGTGGTTCTCTTTGAATTTGTGATGTGGTATCTTTTTTTGTTCTTATTCAGCTTGTCAGTGTGAGAATCTGCAACAAACTGACTTATTTCATCAGTTAATTATACTTTCTTTGGGAGAAGACATCAACCTCCATTAGAGTATTATTGGCTATTACTTTTTAAAAATTAAAGCCAACTTCCTAAACAAAATTCCAACCAAACAAAAATCCCATCAAGTTCTTATTAATTAAGGATTTTAAAAAAAAATCCCAATATGTCTTTTCAGCCTCGTTCATGTCATTTTTTCAGTGACGTGTCTAGGTCGAGTGTATGCTCAGCACTACCTGGTCAGCAAACATGATCATATGTGCAGTAAAACTATGTTTAGCACTGTGTGTGTGTATGTTGGGTATGCAGTCATATTTGTGTGCTTGGTCAGGCTTAACTGGGGCTTCCTGCGATGTTGGCCTGTGTGTCTGGAGGAAAACTAACCCCTGACAGGTGCAGCCTGGAGGACCTAGCGAGAGGACTGTCCCACTTTCCTACCACTCACACTGTTCAATTACACCCGCACGCATGAGAATGGACATGCGTGAGCCAAAGTCTGACAGTACATTTTGATCATGTTGCACTGTTACAATAGGACACCCCTGTCACAGCCTATGAATGCCAGGGTTTGATGTAAGGATAGTGAGAGTTGGGTGATGTGTCAATGGAATGAAGTAAGTTTCCTCTTACACTTCTCCAGTGTTTTGTTGATTAGGGCTGATTAACAAAGTCTTTGCTAGTATTCCTAGATGCAGTTCAGTGGGACTGTGCTTGAAAATGTTTTCAGTAAGTCTTGCTTGTGCTGGTATTGTACCAGTGTCACTGTTCAATTCAGTTATTAAGGAAAGTGGCTATTTGTTTTTTTTTTCTTTTACTTGGGACAGATAGTTGCTATGGAATATACCCATATTTATCAGTTAGTGTGCTTCTGTATACCTTTAGTGTTTGCTGTGTTTGTATTGTAGCTATTATGTCTCAATGTGGAGAGCTAATTCTGTTTAAGTCATTTTACCACAGATGCTGTGTTTGTATCGGAGAGAGTATCGGAGGATAGCAGAATAAACCCAGTATTGCCAGATTTTGTAATGAATCATATGATTTGTCCCTCAATATACTCTATGGTGTACTTATATTATCGTTAAGAGATTTTTCACCATTTATATATAAACAATGTTTAAGCTATACATACACTATTGGATGTGTCTAAAGTTAATTGCTGTATCAATTAACTTCTGGTTCGTTGGATGGCTTGTTGTTGTGCCATGTATTTTCCTGGCACAGCTAATCAGGTCTTGGAATCCTGCTATCTGATATCACTGATATGAGTAGATTCCGTTGATGTGGGGACTGTGATTCAACCAAGACCCATGCAAAGACTGTCTCACTCAGTCACACCTGTTTGTTTATCACTGGGGGTGTTTTACACACCAGCCATGCTTCATCAGCCCAAAATAAACTGTTGCTAATCTTAAAAGCTAGAATCTAGCGGTGGGGGCAGAGCATAGGCATGCGCACAGAGTCAGGAGCTCATGTCAGTCCCAAAGAGAAATGGACAGAGAAAAGCACAGAGGGAAAACATGATCATTTGGAGTTCTTTATGCTAAATGAGGTGGCCTAACAAAGCCATAGCAAGCCAGGCCTTAGCTCCAAAATATTTGTACATATTTTTTGGTTTGGGTACCTCTGAATAGATCCTATTTCATGTTAATTTTATGAATATTGACTAAGTATGAATATGTTGTAGTTTTGTCCTATATATGCTAAATGTTAATAAGGTGTATAATCATGTGCTATTGTCCACCCAACAAAGGGTTTCAACTTCAGCCCCATAACTGTTTTGACACCACATGACAACATTGGACTGCATGTGTATATTTTGCCCAACTATTATTTTGATGTAAATGTGTAATAATGTCTGTTTACAAATCATTCAAAGCATATTTTTCAATATTTATTTTTATCCCCATGTGAATAATTAGCTGCATTACTGACTAACCAGTAGCAAATGATTGTTGCACTTCTAAATGTAAAGGTTATTAAATCCACAAACAATGTCATATCTGGTAGTGAATTAAATCTCCTATTTGTCTTATTTCTACATTTAGAATGCTTGAGCCATGTATTTACAATTTATAGAAATGCAATTAATTGTAGTAATTCTTACCAAATGCATCAGTTATAATAGGCTTTCATGTAAGTCATATGTTAATACCAATGCCATGATTATCTCTGGTCAAATGTGTTGTCCTTCAGATGGTTCTGTGAGGGGAAAGAGTTAGAGAACAGCCCTGACATCCAGATCATCAACAATGGAGAACAGCACTCCCTGATCATAGCTGAGGCATTTGAAGAAGACACAGGACGCTACTCCTGCTTCGCCTCCAACTTCTATGGCACAGATTCAACATCAGCAGAGATTTATATTGAAGGTCAGTATTTTATGTCATTATTTGGGCTCTTTAAGTTAAAGCTCATTTCATTTGACTGACTCAACATCTTAATATGTTTTGTGTTTTCTATCATGTGTCTTGGATTACAGGTGCCTCCTCTTCAGATTCTGAACCAGAGCAGCATTTTGACCATTTAGCACAGTGAGTTGAGTGTCAGTCAACAAAGACAACAGCACTTGAAATAAATACAAATTAAGTTGGTACTGATATTTTTTTTACAAATCTCTTTGTTGTCACCACATGGAAAATGGTGAAGCTTACCTCTTATTTGAATGTTCTTGTGAATCTATCAAGGGTGCAAGGGAAAGCAGTCCAGTCCCAAACCACATTGCCTTCAGCCTCCAGCAGTCAGGCTAATGCGTTTGTTGAGGACTCGTTGTCTGCGCCGGCAACAGTTTATCCTGAAGCTGCGCCACCCTCAGAGGTTTCCACACAGCCAGCCACCAGCGAGGAGCTGTGTCCACCTCCACCTGCCCAAGTCCTTTCCACACCCCTGCCCACTACCCAGGTGGTGTCTCCACTGGCCGCCCCGCAGCTTGAGCCAGCTCCTCTGACGATCCAAGACACCAGCGTGCCAGTCCTCACCCAGGAGATTCCTCTCGAGCCTCCCTTACTTGAGCAGCCAGAGGTCACCCAGGTGGCCTCTGCAACGGTTAGCACTCAGTTGGACTCAAGCCCACCACTGCTGCCCCCCCTGGGCGTCCCCTCCTCTTCCCCCGCCTTGACCGCGCCTCTGGCCATCCCCGAGGACACAGCGGCACCTTTGGCTGAAGTGCTTCCCACATCGCTACCTCCACTTGTGGTGTCCACCCAGTCCAATGGACTCGAGGTAGCACTCTGATTCAAACGTCAATATAGAACGTCCTCAAAGGCAGTGCTGCTTTGGTTTTGGAATATTTTGATTTGCACTGTTCCGGCAGTTACGAATTTAGTGTGTCATTTTATGTTTCTCTTTAAAGGGTCAGAATGGAGGCAGCTATCCGCAAGGTTTAGATGGAAGGCCAATCATGGCGGCCCCTGTTTTTACAAAGGTGACTACTTTTGCCAGCAGCAGTTCAGAAAAATGTTGCTTATACACAAATGTGTAGCAGCTAGTGAAATAAATAACAAGTTTGGTACAAGTTTCTTTCTACCTTACTTTAGTTTACTTGTCCTAGAATATTGTAATTCTTGCTGCTGTAGAAATACTGGTCAGTTTGCTGTTTTCCTGTAAGAGCCTGTGTGTGAGTATAAGCGGTGTGTGTCTGTGTTTGGCTCAGAGTTTACAGGATGTGCTTGCGTCGGAGGGCCAGCTGGTGGTGCTAGAGTGCCGGGTGAAAGGAGTGCCCTCCCCGAAAGTGGAGTGGTACAGAGAGGGGACTCTCATAGAGGACTCGCCTGACTTCAGGATCCTGCAGAAGAGTAAGACGGCACACCAGCAGTTCACACTCATTTCACTTTAGAGACAGTACATGTACAGTACTTATTTGTGTTCTACTACTACCCTCTTCTACTGCACTTTTTACCCCCCCCCCCCCCACTTTGCACAAATAGGCTGACACCAGACATAATTTCACTGCATTTCTTACTTCCAGTAACTATATGCATGTGACAATAAACTTCCTTGTATCCTTGTATTTTGTTAATGACTTGCTGAAATCCCTAGTATGGTAGGGAGCGCCTCTGTGCACTAACTTTACAAACAACACGTATTCCAAACAATCTACAGTATCTGCAGCACTTACATTGTCATGTCTTTCAGTGTCGTAATAATGACTGCTTTTCTTTTCTGCAGAGCCCAGGTCTTTGGCAGAATCAGGTATGCATTTAACAGGAAACTGTAATTCAACAGGACTGAATCATATATTCTGGCATGGAACCTTGTCAAGTCCCTCTAAACCTTTAAGCTTAAGTTTATATATAGTCCATCATAATCACTTATTTTAATCACATATTCAGTTACTATCCTTGCTAGAGGTCATTCAAACACAGAAACATATATTTTACATTGAGGCGATCGGCCCAACCCCTAATATTAAATAATGAAAAAGACCTGAACCAGAAACCTTTGTGTCTGCGTGTGTGCGTGTATGCGTGCTTGTGGGTGCGTGCTTGTGTGTGTGTGAGTGTGTGTGTGTGAGAGAGAGAGAGAGAGAGAGAGATTCATCCTCCCCATCTATCCTCCCCATCTTTTTATAGGAACAGTAACCTTCCTTGAAGAGCCATATTAGTACTTATAGTCTAAACATAATTACACAAATCTTTCCAGAACTTTTCGGATAAATGAAATGTTTTTCATAGCCTGGAGTAATTTTCAGATGGGAAGCTTGTGTTCTTGTGTCTCTCTGAATGAGAGCCAGTGTAGCAACTGAGTCCTAACCATATAAGGTAGTCAAACAGGCTTATGTCAAACACTGACAACCACAGACCCTTTCAAGGTGTCCAAAGCCCAGGACAGATTTGAATCAACAGTGCTACAGGTTCTTTACCCATTTAAGTAACCCCAAGATATAGTCCGAGACAGAAGTACATAAAGGCAGAAAGAGAAGACACTGTTTAATGAAAATACAATATATTGTTGGTTGGTTTTTACCTAGACTTGTCACTTGACACCGTGATTTATAATTTCAGTATTCACTTTTTCAATATTCCTAATTTACCTTATAAGAGGCCTCTGTAAACAACAGTCCGTGTTAATGTTATCAGTAGTCAATATGTTATGGCTGTGTCATATCCCTTACCCTTGTGTGGACACAGCCAAGTGGGCGGCCTCTGAAATATGTGTGTGTTTATTTTTGTGTGTGTGTAAACCCAAGAGGAGATATGCACTTTGGTTATTGCTGAAGTCTTCCCTGAGGATTCTGGGACGTTCACTTGCACGGCCAGTAATAAGTATGGCACAGTCTCCAGTATTGCAGCACTGAAAGTGAAAGGTAATACTTTGCTTGCTTGTGTGACGTTTACAATGACACAGTACACAGTATGTATAAGAAAACGCACATTGTCCCACACAGTAGTGTGCAGAACAATGATTGACTTCATCATTGATGGATAGGAGTGTCCCCTATGTTATTTTTGCACCCTATTAGGCAATGACACCAACACAAATCATGTAAAAACACTGTCCAGCCTAAATCTGGAGACCACGCTCAGCAAAGTGTCTAAACAGACAACCTCGGAGTATAAGGCATCCAGTGTGAAGTCGCAGCTGGACGGCTCCCTGACCAACTGCAACAAGGCTTACTCCAGTACCCTCTCCCTCCATCCCCTCAGCAGCAGCGGCCACCACTTAGACGCCTACAGCACCAGCATGCCCAGCCTTGACCCACTAAGCCTCGGCAGCCCACACCTCGACGCTTTTAGGTCCACCCTGCCCCGTGCCGCTGACCCCACCAGCTTCAGTATGCCGCGCCTCGACCCGCTGAGCATTAACCAGAGCGCCGCGCCATACCAGCCCCCCAGCTCCCGCCCCCTCCAGCTAAATTCCACCGCCGCCAGCCTCTGGCCTAACAACCATGCGGCCGACCCCGGTCCACCCGCGGAGCCCGGCCCCGTCCCCACCCCAGCAGCCCCCGCTGAGCCTCTAACCTCTTGCCTCAAACCCCAGCTGGACCAGCCCTCAGCACGAGACCCCGAAGCCCAGACCCTCCTCTCCTGCAATCCCCCCGTGGGTGCCGTGCCTCTGCTCTCTAGGGCTGAGAGCAAAGCCAAGCCGCCTGAGCCAAAATGCACTATACCCCTCCCAGATCCCCCTGCGTCCTGCCTCAAGTCCAGACCGGAGGGCGTCCTAGTGAACCACAGAGAGCCACGGTCAGCGTCGCGCGTAGGCCTACGGGTGCACTTCAGACTTCCAGAGGATGAGGAGGAGGAAGAGGTGGAGAGTGGGGACGGATCCAGCACCCATGAGGACCCCTCACCCAAGGAGCCACCCCCTGTACTGGCCAAACCCAAACTGTAAGTACCCTGACGCATCCTGATGGGAGACACATTTCATTGGACTGAATATTCATTCATATTTTGTTGCTCTCTATTCATTCATATTTTGCTGCATGTTTTATAGTGCTATGTAGTTTTTTATTATGAAACCAGAAATAACCTTACTTAATGAATTTATTGCCAAGTCAGCTTCAGATGTAGCTTGTTTAAGGGTTCAGTAGAATCGGCACTGATGTAAACTAGCTCCTCTGCATATTAGCATGACTGAGCGCTCCCAGTCTGAAGAGCTGCAGCTCTAGTCAGTGTTGTCTCTATATTGGGAAAAGTAAACATTCACCAAAGGAGGGCTGAGCCTGTGCTCTCTGTCCTTGCTGTCAAAGTAAAGTGGTCCAGTCTGAGATTTGCTCATGCCCTCTCTGCATTATGTGGAGTTTTGCGCACTGGAAGAGCAAGTGGGAGTATTTCAGAAAGTAAGTGCAATTTCTTGTTGCTCTGCATAGAACACAACTATTTCAGCTTAGTGTGGAGACAGACTATCCATTTTGCAGAAGCTTTTTATTCCTTACATCAACCTTCGTCTTCCATTCCCACTTATTTATTTTTGTAAATAAGTATCAGGTGGTATTTTTGGGGTGTAATGGAATATGTCAGTGAAGGAACAAGAGGTTCAGTACACTTTATGGGGGCATGAGAGGACATTTATTTGCAGAACTTTCCTGTGAAAGTAAATGGTAGCTGAGCTTTTTTTAGTATTAATGGTCTCATGGATTATAACTGCGTTCAACATGATGCGTTTATCTTTTTTATACAGAACAAATCAACACAAATATTGAGGCAAATAACTTGTGATACAATAACTGGTGATACTCAAAACTTGTGATACTCTTGTCTGCATGACATAGCATAGTCAGCAGCATAGCATGTGATACACAAAGAGTGATGTGCTCAGGCTGCAGAGAGTGAAGTGCCATCTGTTTGTTGTGTGGGCTGTTCAAGATATTCCCCATATTGGGCGCTTGGCAGCAAAAATTATTGGAATTGTTTTTTCATGTCTTTCTTCAGTTAGGTGTGATGCCCTAAGCCCTAAGGCATGGCTGATGCACCAGAGAGGTTGTTTGTAACTGCTCCTTTGTTAAAGAAAGAAAACAAGGCTAATATTGTTTTGAGGTTAACGTTGGCTTACAATCAAGTACGTCTGTGTTTCTCTCCTTCTGTTTGTTGCCCTGAATGGTTTCCATACTGTTGTACTCATGGTAGTGTACAAAATGATCAAGGACATACTTTTATAAGGTGAGAAAAGATTACTTCTCCACTGCCTATTATTATTATAAGTGGTAGTACTAATATAGTAGAAATAGTTGTTATTTTTCCACCCAGTATATTTCTATTCAGCACTGAGCCTCTTATACACTTGTAAACGTAGACAATAGAAGACAAAAAGTCACCTCAGCCTTTGTCTTGTCATAAAGTGTGTGTGTCAATATTGTGTTTTGTGGACTTAATAATGTAGATAGATAGATTGATTGATAGATAGATAGATAGATAGATCGATCCTTTATTGATCCCCAAGGGGAAATTCAAGAATGTTAATAACACTGTTTGGTGTCAAACCACAGATCTGAGATCAGATGTGATTATGTATGTTAAGCTTTCGCTGGCTGTGCTCTTCTGCAGGGACCCTGTTCAGCTCCAGCTGCTCCACAACCAGGTGCTCTTGGAGCAGCAGCAGGAGGGTGGCCCCCCGAGCCAGGACAAGCCCCAGCCCTCCCCCTCCCCCTCCCCCTGGGCCAGCAGATCCCCTCAGGAGGCTCCAGCAGCACCACTCCACTCACCTTTCACTGACTCGTCCTGTGTGCTGCCCATAACACATGCACCTGTGCAGGCCAGGCCAGCCCCGACCCCAATCCCACCTCCCGCTCCCCAGGACTCGAGGCTGGTTCCCCAGTTCAGTCCAGCAGCTCCTCCTGTTCTATCTCCCATGATGCCTCGAGTGGCGTCCACCTCCGCACCTCCTGTTAGTATGTCTGCACCCACAGCACCCAAGCTGGCAGCCCCCCCAGTCGCCCAGATGCCCCCAATGAATATGGCTGGCCTGAGTGTGAGTGCGGCCCCTCCGCCCCACATGAGTCCCATGGCTCCTCCCACCTCAATGCCACGCCCTACAGCACGAGCTACATGCCCGCGGTGGGCGCTCCGCCTGTGCCCAAGTTCATGACCGCACCCACGTCACCGATGAGCGTGGCTCCCTCGTCTCTGCCCACCGTCAGCTCGTCGATGCTCAACATCGCTCCGCTGACCCCTCTGTCTCCGGTGCTGTCCAAACCCCCAGTGGCGCCGCTGAGTCCACCTCCACCTGTAGCCCAAGCTCCAGCACCCCAGCAGAGCCTCCCGCCACTTCCACCCGTCAGCTCCCTGTTCACTGGCGCCAGCAACTCCCAGAGCTTCAGCTACGCCCGACCCAAAGAGTTCATCGCCGCCCAGACCCTCTCCCCCGTGAGGAGCCCCTCTCCCACTGAGTCGCCGGTGCCCCTGCTCCACGAGCTGGCTGCCGAGCTCAACCTCAAGCTGGCCCGGGAGATGGGCTCTCCGCTGAGCCCGGCCTCGTCCGTCTCCAACTTCCCCACGTCTCCGCGCGTCTTCCACACCAGGGTGCTGGAGCCCCCCACCAGCCCCACGTACGTCTCCTCCCCGACCATGATTCCTCCTGCCTTCCACAACACCCCGTTTCTACGGGCCCAGTCACCCCCCCAGGCCTCGTCCCCGAGCTCCAGCAGCTCCACGCCCAGCCCCATCCAGAACCCCGTGGCCTTCCTCAGCAGCGTCCTGCCCTCGCTGTCCTCACTGGGGGGATCCCAGTCCACCAACTCCATGGGCCTGCCAAAGAGGGCCCCCATTGTGTAAGTACACTAACACACCCCACTCAAATGTAGAATTGAACATTGGCATTTGACTCATTTGAGGCTGCTTGACACATAACTGATGCCTTGTCTCAGGCCTCAGAGCATTCTGAGGAAGACAGCGCGAAGCCAACGGCTTCCATCAGATGAGGATATCCGTGAGAGTAAAGAAAGCCTCATTCACGATATCGAGAAAAAGCTGAGATTTAAAGAAGACACTATACGCCAAGGGGCACAGGTATTAGACATTTTTATCACTATGTATATTAAATTGGTGATTTTAGTTCGCTTGCGTATTTCTACTTCAAGAGAATAAACACAGGAAGTGAACAGTAATCAAGGCATGTTGCAAAATTGATGTTGCATTTTGAGATATAGAGGAAATGAGAAATCCATTTAAAATCTATGACTTAGATAACACAAAACAGAAATATAGAATTGCTTTTTGAAACTGTGTGTGGTAGAGGTCATAAAAAACATCAGAAATGTTGGAAAAAGAAACAAGGGTCAAGGCAAACCATATGACGAGATCCAGCATATACGGTTTAGATTTGTTTCTGTGGTTTCTTTGTTATTTCAAACCAAAAACGTCCACCGTTACATAGAATCAGTTTACAAGAACACAGGAACTAAGAGTAGTGTTTTTCTGCAGCCAATCATCCATATCTAAAGATATGAGGAATACATTTGTAACTGCAGATAAAGTTCTCCAGACCAGACATTTTTATTTTACATGTAATGTCCGCACACTACAAAAGGAGCTTGTGTCTGTCAAAGCATTAGCCACACATTCCATACAGACTGGATTCCCAAAGTCAGCTTCTTTAGTGGTATGTAGCTTACACCTTTAGGACAAAGTCATGGACATAATTTTATCCAGGAAGACACATAAACTTTCCAAGAATCTTATTCAGACATACAGTGGCTATCTGCAGACATCCCAGCACAAGGCTCAGATCTGTTCAAAGGACACTAGACCTTGGATCTACATAGAGCTGAACCTTCTAGAAGCGCATACTGACCTCTGTCATATCTTGTCATCTTCATCATTGTTATCATCATCATCATAATCATCATCATTCCCATAACAAGAATATTCCCACTCGTACAAATCTCACTAATCCAATCCCTACTACACTTGAGTCAGTGTGCAGGGCCTGCAACAGTGCCATACGAACCCAGCAGGAATGGGAGTGGAATGTGTGTGTCATGTCATGTCTGTCTTCACCCTTCATCCCTGTCCTCTCATAGAAGCTGCCCTATGAGGGGAAAGCAGCGAGCAGACCTCTTGGACCAAACATTCCCACTGCAACTGTCATTAACTATGACGAGGTACAAACCCAGCATCCCTCTACCGCCCACACCGCTTTGCTTACTAGCACTGTGGGAGACCAGCAGGGGTGTGGTGGAGGTGGCCCTATAGCATCCGCTTTTATTCACTCACTCTTTTCATCCATTCATCCATTCATCCCTCCATCCTGTAATGTGATGTGGGCGCTTTCGGCTTCTGTTCATTAATAGTCTGATCTGCATGGATAATCACTATTAGAAGATAATTCTCATATCACCTTCTAAACCACCACCTGCTTCTTTAGCTCATAGTCACATACCTCAATTTGCAGACAGGTTGGTCAATGTTACTGTAGATGGGTGACTTGTATGTAAACTTAATTCATTAACTCATGAATAGGCGTTGGCATGTTCTGAAGGGTAAGTAAGTGAACATAGTGGCATAGTGATTATAGTAAGTGAACAAGTGGCATAGTGATTATAGTACATGTATAGATGAACAGTTTTCTTGTCATCTCTCTCTGCCAATCTCTATAGCTGAATGTCAGTGCTAAGACAGAAATACAAAACAGATATGGTGAAGTAATCTATGCTCTTTTGTAGGGTAACAAACATGTATCCAATATAGCTCTTATGTCTGAATCTGGTATCTTCAATGAATTTGTTTGACAGTCATCATTCTCCCAATTCAACACACACACACATACACATATACACACACACAGTGATCACAGGTCACCGGTAGCCTACTGTACATGGTTGAAGCAAATCCCTAATTTCCTAGTTTACAAGAGACAAATAATCTTAATTGATCATTAAAAGTACCTACGAACAATAATCAAACAGTATTATGTTGTAAATAATTGATCATTGATTAAATGACTTAATGTCTTATTTCAGTCTGTTCTCTGCTTTCCCCTCATCTTTACCAGACTTTTCGAAATCATAACATAACTATCTTCTTTTGGAAAAAGAAGAGTTTGTTTTCTGATTTCTAGAATACTTATAAAATGCATAACATATAAGTTATACGTATTGTCCCATAGCTATTCACTTCTACTTTAAGTGCTTGGTTTGTCAGTACCTCTGTAACTGCATTGTGTTTGATCGACCGCTCCTGCTCACGCCTGCACCTACCCAGATTTGACCCGCAACTTGCAGCACCTTTCGATTGGAGACGGGCATGCTAGAAAGGGAGCCGTGGGTGCCAGCATTTCTTACTAAAATGTCCCTTTAAGGCCTTGGGAGGGAGGTTTACTTAACGTACATACTGTGCAGCTACCGATACACATCTTCTCATCCGGACTGACTGAATCTACTCATTTGTCATGCAGATCTAGAATGTTTATATTATGGTGAGATGAATAAAACAGTAGTCGTGCCAGTGTTGGGTAAGATGCGGAATCAGCAAAATGCTCACATATTTGACTGATCATTTTAAGACATTTATATTAAATTGAGGACCATTAATAATGGTCTGTGAATTAAGATACAATAAAAATAAAACTGAGAGTATATTAAACGTGTATTTTTCATGGGTAGTTGGGCAGTATTGGGTAGGTTTATTAAATCCTAGAGAAACCCTATGACTCTTCGCTATTTCTCTCCAGGAGTACAAGGTGTCGAACTTCGAGCAGAGGCTGATGAGTGAGATTGAGTTCCGTCTGGAGAGGACCCCAGTGGAGGAGTCGGATGACGACGTGCAGCATGACGAGATCCCCACGGGCAAGTGCATCGCCCCGCTCTTCGACAAGAAGCTGAAGAACTACCGGGCGATGGAGGGAGCTCCTCTCACATTCACCTGCAAAGTAGTTGGAATCCCCATCCCAAAGGTGTAGTAGTGCCATCTCATACTAACCTCACAGTGTTTCCCATACATTGACTTATTTGTGGCGGCCCACCACAATATCAACATTGACCACCACACAATGATTTTCCAGGTTGTACTAAATTGTGCTTAAATCTGGTTAGCATCATAACCACGCTGCACTAATTTGTTAAAAACTGTTGCATTCAAGTTAATTCTGCAAACCTACCACCACAAATAGAATTTAATTCTGTGGGAAACACTGCCTCGCATCTCTAACAACCCTGTTTGCCAGTGAGGCATTTCACAGTATGGAAACCATGGTGTCCATGTCTTGTGATCTAAACATGCTTCCTCCGTTAGGTCTACTGGTTCAAGGATGGGAAACAGATTCTAAAGAAAAATGATCACTACAAGAAATACAGGGAGGGCGATGGAAAGTGTGCTCTGCACATAGAAGCAGTCACTAATGACGACGACGGCAACTATACAGTCATGGCTGCCAATCCACAGGTATGTCACAGCTTTGGACTCAGCATTTCATTCATTAACATTCAGAGAGCACATAGTCAAATCCATGTTTGTATCTAAGGGGAGGATGAGCTGCTCTGGCCATCTGATTGTCCAAACGGGTCCTGTGCGGAGTCGGCAGCAAATTATTAACTCTCAGAGGTGGGGGCAACTCGTACAGTAAGAATTATTACAACTAGCAAAACATATGGTGATAGGTGGTGACCTGGTGCTCTCCATTACGTTAGAGTACGGGCTCGGGTCCAGGAAGTGGAGGAAGGAGAGCCAATCCAGGAGCGCTTCTTTCGGCCTCACTTCCTGCAAGCTCCAGGGGACATGGTGGCCCATGAGGGGCGGCTCTGCAGACTGGACTGCAAGGTACGTCACCCCAACATCAATACTACACCCTGTGCATCAGTACTATAAATAAATTAAGCATTAACTAACCAATTGATAACAGCAGCAATTTGCCCAAAGAACTATTGTCAAGTCATTGGATGGTGTGTTCTTTAGGTCAATATGGACATCGCTCATGTTTGTCCACAATACAAGATATTGATAATATTATCATAATATTACCGTACTGTCAGAAGCCTAGGCCTACAGAAAGTAAACACAGAATAGAATAATGAAAGGGGAAAATAAAATCAAATGAATCCTAAATGATATGCTCCTCATCTGCTGGCTGGTATTGGGTAGCTATGAGTAGGCGAGTTCTGGGAAGTCCTGCTGTGCTGTGTCAACATTTGCCATGAATATGCATCATGAAGAGTGGATTTAGACACTTGCTGTTTGTACCTCAGTGTAAAGATAGCACTTTCTGTAGCTTGCCAGATCACGACCATGATGTCTCTTCATTAACTTGTTGAGTAGGATATGGCATCAGGATTTACTGTGTTTATAATAGCCCCAAATGTACTTTGTGTAAATCTGTGCTTTTGTATTCTGAAGGTGAGTGGGTTACCAAACCCAGAGATCATGTGGTTACGGAATGGGCAGCCCATTTATCCAGATTTCACTCACCGGATGCTGGTGAGAGAAAACGGCATCCACTCGCTCATCACTGACCCGCTGACTAAGAAGGACGCTGGCACCTACACCTGCATCGCCTCCAACAAAGCTGGCCAGAGCTCCTTCTGCCTCGAGCTGAGAGTCGTGGGTGAGCTGCTTCTCCTGTGAACCTGCACTGCATGCACAAGAGAAATGAGCTGCCATTATGATACATACATACCTACAAGTGTATTTGGAAATGTTTATTGAAAGAGGGGGGTGTCTGCGCTTAACCATAAATGGTGGCCCCAATAGAGAGACGGTGGTTACATAATGCAAGTACTTTTTGTCTTTCAGAGAAAGAGATGAAACACCCGCCCCAGTTTGTGGAGAAGCTGCAGAACACAGGCATCGCCGAGGGTATCCCCGTCCGACTAGAGTGCAGAGTCGTGGGCATGCCGACACCGGTCATCTTCTGGAAGAAAGACAACGAGACCATTCCCCACTCTAGAGATCGTGTGAGGTAAACAAAGTCTTGAAACTATACTTTCAGATTATGCCAAAGTAAATTGGCAGGTAAAGAGGCTAAATGTGTCTTTGAATTGTCCTCACCCAGCATGCATCAGGATGCCACTGGATACGTTTGCCTTCTCATCCAGCCTACCAGGAAAGAGGATGCTGGGTGGTACACAGTTTCAGCCAAGAATGAGGCTGGCATCATTTCATGTACAGCAAGGCTAGACATTTATGGTAAGAGCACAGCATTTATGTTTATACCTTTTATTATAAATTATTTTCAATAGGTGATGGTTTCTTAAACAAGCTAAAATGAAACCCCCTGACATTATATCATTAACCAGTCTTCCGCCATGATAGAAACTGATCCAATGCTAGAAGCTGATCTGATATTACACTTTTTTAACATTTTAACAATGTCACTTCTTATGTAGCTTCTGCAGCTACATTCAACTGATCACACTGCTCAGAAAAGGTAAACTCACTGTACAAGGGAGCGAATGGTTGTTCTAAGACCGTTAATTGTGCATTTTAAGTGTTGTAGAAAAACAGTTCTTGTACTACTGGAGATACAAGGTGGTCTCAGAGACAAACTCTCTGCCAACCATGTCCTTGGTCAGTCATGACCTGTGTCTGGATTACTAATGCCATTCAACCTCAGAATCATGTTATTCTGGTCCATGCTCATTTGTAAACAGTAGCTGTGCATGCAAGGCATGGTTGGAGCCATGTATCACACTAACACTCCTGAACTCCTGCAGTGTTTTCTCATCGGCATCACATAGATCATCCTAGGACAGTTGTGACATGTGACTACTGGTTTGCTCGTCCAGGTTGTGTGACCAAACGTCGCTCGTTTCTTTTCTGTGTCTGTCTGTCTGTGTGTGTCTGTGTGTGTCTGTGTGTGTCTTTGTGTGTGTGTGTCTGTGTGTGTGTCTGTGTCTGTGTCTGTGTGTGTGTGTGTGTGTGAGTGAGGAGTTTTGTGTGGTGTGATGGAGAGCTTCAGGCAGATTCTGATGAGCTTGTTTTCCTTCCTGTCCGCAGCTCAGTGGCACCAGAACATCCCTCCACTCCCCCAGAAGAAGAGCACGCGCCCAGTGAGCCGCTACGCTGCGCTGACCGGCCAGGGCCTGGACATCAAGTCAGCCTTCCCCTCCAGCGACAACTGCCCCATCCTCTTCGCCAGTTCCCCCACGGAGGCTACCCTGGAGAGCGAGGAGCTGTGAGGGGGGGGGAAAAGGGGGGGGGGTGCTTCGGGACCCCCACCCAGCCAGCTCTCAACCCCTCAGACACCACCTGTAGACTGTGCCAGAACAAGTCTAGTATGTTTTTTTGCAGTTTGATTGTTGTGGTTGACTGTGCTTTCACAGGGTATATTCAAAGAGAGTAATTGCTAGTCAACGATGCTGTTGTTGCTCTTCGGTCATCTCTCTATTTTGTTATGTTCGTCAGGCACGTTGATTAAAAAAAAAAAAAGTCACAGTTTGCTTACAGTAGTGATCTCAGTGTGAGGATTCGTCTCACCACTTAGTGTTGGGGTTGCATAGTACGGTACGGAAGCCTACAAGTGGCTGCCAGTGGTGGAAAGTATGCAATGTCATGAGTGCCATTTAGTAATCTCAGTCACTCATTTCAGAAAGCAGAGGTTTCATCTCTGCACCATTCCAAATGAATAAAACTAGATATTGCTGATCGATAGCTAAACTAGTTGTTGGGCTTCACTTCTTTCTCCACTGGCTGCCACTTGAGGTTTACCATTCACAAATGCAAGGATGATACTGTAGATGGTAGTTTAGCATGACTTCAAAGAGCTCACAAATCATTTGAACTGAGTTTAAACTGGGAATCTTCCTGCTTGATGCTATGCAGTTCTAATGGAATATTCTGCAAATCAACAGATTTTAATCGCCTTTTGGATTTTGTGAACAAATTCAGCTAAATCCAGTACATTTAAAGTGACCACACCAGTTGCCTATCAGTAATCATAGACAGTACTGAAATTATACCAGTGTTGCATTGTTGTAAAGATCTTAATATCTTAAAGAGTCATATGACTGCATAGTTCAAATACATGATCATATTTCCATTGTTAAAACATAATCTTTATTTACTTAAAGTGACGGCCTCCATACTCTTGTGGAAAGGTAACAGTGCAGATTAATGTGCTGAATAATGTACTGAAGGCTGAATACTACTTTATTTCTCTTACTGAACGTTTGCACAACACCTTAGATGAGAGTTATTTAATATACAATATATAAGATATATAAAATTTGCCATTTTGTGAGTTACAATTTTGTCAACAAATATGTGCACTCTTCAAGAAAGCTTTATAAGACGTTTTTGAATGGGATTCATTGAGAGCCGTGTACGCTGGGTGGGTGTGTGGAGAACACTTGAGTTGAAATGTTATTTAATAGATTTAATGTTTTAAGGCAAATATTCAATTTGTGTAAAGTCGCACCATGTAAAATAGATGTCCTTTTCTGTGAATAAAGTTCTATTTATTCAAAGAAATGTATTATATTTGTACAAACAAAGTGCATCTCACACAGTTCTAAATAATAAATGTCAACAAATACATACCCTTTATCATCAAAGCATTTCTTTTAATCTTTAAATCTGCTATTTTTACAAGGTCTGAAATGATATGTAATAATAACTCATATTTGATTATGCCCATTCCATAATGCTCATCTTTACTGTCATCAGTAGGTTTAAATAGCATTTAATTAGGTAGTCTTGCAGCAAAAAGCAATTGGCCTTGATAGCAAAATTGGCCATGGACCAACTATTACAAAAGCCTTTTTGTGAGCAAATCTCACCCTCTTCATTAGCTAATTAGGCATTAATAATCTTGCTAGCTATTAGAGGAAGAAAGTTCAAACAGGCGTAAAATTGCATTCACCTTGCTTAACCAGATTACTGCCCACAGTCTCATTTCACCAGATGCCACTTACGGGATTAGCCCATTTTGGGTCACTCTCTACACTTCTGTGATCTTCATGATTGATATGCATTTATAGATCACACAGCCAAATATTTTAAAAAACACAAACTGACTGAATTTCATAGTAAGCAATAAGCCAAACTGAGTCAAAAAAATCTTTCAAACCCCTGAGCAAGTTTTCTTGCCAGACATTGTGTCTCATTTTATTAAGGTAATTTCTAAATCGTCTCCTGTTAAAAAGATAATTTGATTTGACAGGTCATTAATATTTGATAACTCTATTTGTCATCATTTTATAAAGAGAAGGCATGTTTTGTGCATCCATGATGATGAACTTAAATCAAACTGAAATGAAAACATATTCATATTACATAAGATGCTTTCAACTAAATTTGTTTTGTTGGTAGTTTATCAACAATTATGTAATTTTCCTATCAAGTCTTTGAAAAAATTAATTGATGATCTGACTCAGTCTGCATTTGGCTGAACTGCTTCTGCTTACTTGTATAGGCCTCTCTTTTTTTCAGGTGCTGGACTGACACCAGTGGGGTTCCCATATCAGATTTAGGAAATCCATGGATTAAAACATGGAGTTTTTCACTTTCCCTTCCCTGAATCCAAAAATAAATCCTAATCCAAATGTCCATGAGCAAGAGAGATGTTTTAATACCATCATAACAAGCGGGCCAGACTCTGGTCATTATGACATATGGCCGGCCGTCTTAATTTGGAGTGGAGGCAGGCCAGTGGCCCCAGACAAGCTGGTCACATGATGGGCAGAAAAACAAGCAAAGCAGAGCGACATGTCTGAGACGGGACCTTTAAAAAGGACACCCAGCAGCTGGCTCTCCAGCCCCAAATCTTTAATCAATGAGCCAAACTGGTGGAGTGGATTCATATGCCTAATTGCACAACAGAATCACTTAGTTTGGCAAAAAACACAACCAGACAGCTCACCATGATGTCCTCCGGGTGATCATTTGTTGATTGTATGTTCAGCAGTGAAAACGATGTAGTTGCCATGATATTGGATTTATTGGATAGTTATATTTAGATTTGCATTGATCCCAGTACACTGAATGGCTCTGAAGAACAGCTTGTTTTGAGCTTGCAATTGAATTGAATTAAATCATTCTCCATTTACACTGGACCCTCTTTAAACAAAATATTTGTTTTGCATCACATTGCAATAGAATATTTGAATGCATATACACTAATACTACATATTATATACATGAACTTTTTATCTCCTCAAACTGTCTGTTTGATCGACATTTTTGAAGTATGTGTGTGTGCATGTCTGTGCGTGTGTTATCTGAACTATGTTCATGATAGCTGAATTCACAGCTGACAGATGGAGACAACTGACAGTTCACTAAATTATTCTGTCTCTTCCATTTCCTCAGACCACTGGACAGATCAATTATTAATTGTTTATGTTCCCCTTCCCCCCTATACATAAGAAACACTAATGTATCCCACATATTATGTTTTGTCAATAGCCATATATAATCAAACCACCAGTGCCTGTAAGGCAAGCTGGGTCCCCTCAGTAAAACAACAATCTAAGAATAGATTAATAAATTATCCACTTCTTAATGAAACATATATTTTTTTTCCAAAAATATGAAATGATGTCATGAATTGCAAATGGTGTATTTGAGTCATATTTCAGAAAGTATGCTAAATGTGGCAATGGCTTTCCATTAAGTACTAAAATAAGTAAGTACAAACCTCATACAAAATGCATAGAAAAAGTAGAAATTGACTGTTGGCTAATTCCTTCTCTTGTCTACATTTTTTTGAAGCCTCTTATGTTTATGGAGGGCAAATCAAGGCTAATTAGCAGATGGTGTGGGGATGGATGTATTTAGTGACATACTGTGTTTATTCTGGTAACCGTAAAACTGAACAATTTCTTCCCTTTGTCATGTGCTTATATACAAAATAATACAGATACAGTTTTGACTCAAACCTTGGATTCACTCACTACAAGCTACACACACTAGACATTATTAAAAGTTGTCAATTTTACCTTTAATTAATTTTACCTTTAAAATACAAAATCTCTTAATGATGAATTTATTAATGTATGCAAGTGCATGTACTGATTCAGTCAAGTTGTGATGTCATCTTCATAATTCATATCCATGGCAGTCAGATAATGTTGCAGTTGCCCCCTTATGAATATGTACATCAAATTAATTAAAGGAGTTTCCAATTTAACATCTGCCATATCTGCAGTCCAGTTCAGTTACAGGCCAAACATCATACAAAAACTAAAATAGCTATTGTTTTGATCAGTGAGGAGCATGATTGGCCATAAAGTGACGGCTAATAAAAACTAATCAAGTTGTACTGTAAGTGGAGCTGAACAAAGAGTGAAAACAGATTAACACTGAGGCCCTACACCATAGAAAGTTGTTTCGAGCCATCAGCAAACCCAGGGTTCTAATTGAAAATCATGGGTTCCCAATGTTGCAATGGAGCCCTAACATTGACCCCCAGCATTGACCCCCAGTATGTTAAGGTTAGACGGGGCAGATGGCAGGTTGTGTATTTTCATGTGCTCATCTTTCCATTTAGTTACAAGCTTTGAGACCAACCAATTGGAAAGCCATGTAGGTTAGAGCATATTTTGGGAAGGAGTTTAGGGGAAAAGGAGGAGGCTGTTGGCTCAGGGTTATGTAAGGTTGAGTGGGTGTGTGACATTTGGGGGGGGGGGGGGTCATTTAGTGTGTGTGTGGAGTGTTTTGAATGGGGGAGGAGAAGTGGGTGCTCAAATGCTGTCGCTGTCATATATGGGTGTGTTCATGTAGCCAGACATGTGTGGGTGTATGAATTCATTTTGCAAAGCAAGTAATAATGGGGTGTGTGTGGGTGTGTGTGTGTGTGTGTACTGGGAGGGGTTGTTGCTGTGGAGGGAGGAGCTCCCACCTGCTGCCACCTGTTCACCTCTCCATCCTATAAAAGCATCCTTGTCTCCTCCTCACCAAGTGCACTCACTACACAGCACTGAGCAGCCTCAGGATAAGGATTAACTCTGTCAAGACAATTGCTTGTGCTGTGGCCCATTACAGACACCTCTCACCGGAGCAAACGGTCCTCTCTTTAAATTTCATAGCTGGGAGTTTCAGCGTTAAACAGATCACCAGAATGAAGTCTCGCAGGCAAAGCTGCACCGACTCGGGTTCAGAGTCAGACACCAAGAGCCCTGAGAAGTTTGAAAGTGCATCGCGCCGTCGGATGGCGGCAAACGCTCGGGAGAGGAAGAGGATGCAGGGTCTGAACACAGCCTTCGACTGTCTGCGCAAAGTGGTGCCGCAGTGGGGCCAAGACAAGAAGCTGTCCAAGTACGAGACGCTGCAGATGGCCCTCAGCTACATCATGGCCCTGAACCGCATCCTGACGGACAATAGCAGAAACAGCACCCCCCACAGGCAGTGGCTGGACCTGCAGTTCGATTCCCTGCAGGCGGAGGCCTACCAGTACGGCTGTGTGAGGTATGACTCTACTGGTGAAAATGAGGCAATGCACTCGCCGTTTCCTTGCCACTTTGAGGGCTTTGGAGTCCCATCATAATGACAAGGTCAGATTTTGATTCATCTCTATCATAGGGGAACCTGGTGTGAGCTGTCCCTTGTGTCATTCAGCACTGGATATTCACAGAGAAGCGATCTGAAACTTCACCTTTTCATTTGATGCCAAAGTGCCAAATGAGAGGGTTGTGGGTCGCCTAATGTACAATAATTTATTGTGAACAAATTTGCTATTTTGTTGTTACAAACAGAAACAAATCACGCACATATTATCAGAATGATGGATGTGAAGGACATACAGTCAAAAATGACTCCTCATTGACCATCTGAAAGGATGTCCGGTGTGTTGTGGACAAACATTCATCTATGAGCTTTAATTGGACTGTTACACACTGTAACCTTGTTTTTGCTTTGTATCAAATCTTCTAAATAGGGCCCTAAAGTCATGGACAGTGTTTTATTGCTTAGTAAAAGCAATGAGATGTATTGCTGTTTTCTCCCTCTTGCCAAACTGGCAGTTAAGACGTTTATTTTCTTTATAAGATTTGCTTCACTGTTTTTATTTTGTATTATTATTGTATTGTTTTGTATTATATTGTATATCATAATGTCTTGCTAACGAATAATGGTAGGACAAGTGTATTTGCACAGTACTGTAGGAGTCAGATGGGGATGAAGTACAAGATTTAGGATGTAAAAGGATATACGTTAGAAACGGGTCTAAGGAATCTTAACCCTCAACAGTTGTGTATACTTTTTTACTGAAATAAAATGAGTTTTTGTATGAAAACACTTGGTCAGTATGTGCCTTGTCTTCTATTCATCCCATGATAATCTTATATTTTTGTTTTGCAAGGGTCAGGGATGTCAAATCAATTCAGCTCATAAGTATTCTTTTACTTTCCAGACACCAAGTCTTATATTTATTTATCCTCAATAGTCCAGTCAGTGGATTATTATGACCGCCGCGCAGCGAAGCGGCGGTCATATAGGTTTAGTCAGATTTTTATTTTTTTTTTTTTTTCGCATGCCCAAATTTCCGTCAATGAGTCCCAGGACACTGAAAGACCAGGGTACACGAAACTTGGTGGGCATGTAACCCCACATGGATAGCATGGAACCATCATTTTTCGTTTTGATCTGTAACCCCCCCGCTTGACTGGACCCCCCAAAAGGAGGGTAGGGCAGACACAGTTTTCTGTGAATATCTCGAAAACCGTGGGGTTTAGGAGGACCATTTTTTTTTGTATGTTGATCTCAAGGGGCCATGTCAACCCATTCCATAACCACTCATTTCATGTATAGCGCCACCTAGTTAAACACAAAAAAGTAAAAATGAGGTGTTGTAATTGAAGGTATCTGTGACCTAACATAGTCAAAACTGCACGAAATTGGAAGTGTATGATCATTATGACACCCTCTGTATGCACGCCAAGTTTTGTGGAATTCCGTTCATGGGGGGCCACACAATAAATTAATTTATGTTACTAAACACCAACTGGCCTGTAGGTGGCCGGAGACAGTTTTCTGTGAATATCTCGAGAACCGTGGGGCCTAGGAGGTCCATCTTTTTTATGTATGTTAAGGGGCATGTCAACCCATCCCATTACCACTTATTTCATGTATAGCCCACCTAGTTAAAAATTAAAAAGTCAAAAATTTGGTGTTTTTAATCACAATATCTCTGGCTGACAAGGTCAAAACTGCAATGAAATTAAAAGTGTAGGATCATTATGACCCCCCGAATGCATGCCAAGTTTTGTGTACTTTTCGTTCATGGGGGCCTTACAATAAAATAATTTATGTGTACATTTAGTGACGCATAACCAACAATGATTCCCAGGACACTGAAAGACCAGGGTACACGAAACTTGGTGGGCATGTAACCCCACATGGATAGCATGGAACCATCATTTTTCGTTTTGATCTGTAGCCCCCGCTGGACTGGACCCCCCCCAAAAAGGAGGGGGAGGCAGACACAGTTTTCTGTGAATATCTTGAAACCGTGGGGTTTAGGATGACCATTTTTTTTGTATGTTGATCTCAAGGGGTCATGTTAACCCATTTCCATAACCACTCATTTCATGTATAGCCACCTAGTTAAACACAAAAAAGTAAAATGAGGTGTTGTAATTGAAGGTATCTGTGACCTAACATAGTCAAAACTGCACGAAATTGGAAGTGTATGATCATTATGACACCCTCTGTATGCACGCCAAGTTTTGTGGAATTCGCTCATGGGGGCCACACAATAAATTAATTTATGTTACTAAACACCAACTGGCCTGTAGGTGGCGGAGACAGTTTTCTGTGAATATCTCGAGAACCGTGGGGCCCTAGGAGGTCCATCTTTTTTATGTATGTTAAGGGGCATGTCAACCCATCCCATTACCACTTATTTCATGTATAGCCACCCTAGTTAAAAAAAATTAAAAGTCAAAAATTTGGTGTTTTTAATCACAATATCTCTGGCTGACAAGGTCAAAACTGCACGAAAATTAAAAGTGTAGGATCATTATGACCCCCCCGAATGCATGCCAAGTTTTGTGTACTTTCGTTCATGGGGCCTTACAATAAAATAATTTATGTGTACATTTAGTGACGCACACCAACAAGGATTCCTGGACACTGAAAGACCCGGGTACACGAAACTTGGTGGGCATGTAAATTCCCACATGGATAGCATGGAACCGTCATTTTTTCTTTTGATCTGTAGCCCCCGCTGGACTGGACCCCCCTGAAAGGAGGGTAGGGCAGACACAGTTCTCTGTGAATATCTTGAGAACTGTAGGGCCTAGGATGACCATTTTTTTCCGTATGTTTGCCTCCAGGGGTCATGTTAACCCATTTCATGTGCACACATGTGCACAAACAGATACACACACACACACACATACATTCACAGTAATGTCACAGGCACAAACACAAGCACGCACGCATACACACACGCACGCACACACACACACACACACACACACACACACACACACATAAACATAACACAAACAATCAAGAATTTCTCAGAATTATAAACAGGCAAGATGGAGGTGGGGTTGTATAAAATGAATTTTACATGTGAAATCTATGAACTAATCATGTTTTGGTACTTGTTGTCTAGCAGATACCAGTGAGAATTGAGTGTGGATAATGCAATTTATTGAGACAGTTAGAATCATATAGGCCTTTCAGCGTGATTTCTTTTTGTGGAAAAAATATGCTGGACTGGGCGGCGGTTATATTTTGTACCGCTCTGCGGTACATCTAGTTACACATACAAATTAGAGGAATCAATCATCCGAGCAGCATAAACATTCTGATGTATTTATTACAATGACCAACAGCATGAATACTCTTCCAGACATGAACCTGTTGGGAGAACTGTGGTTCTCATTCAGCAAACAAAGCCTCAAGCTCTGGCTTTTGATCTGAGCATTCTGTGTGCAGAGATAAGGGGATGTAATGGGTGTACACAGCACTTTTAAAGCAGCCCAAGTGACGTCAGTACCATCCTCTGGTGCAAGGTGTTGCTTCAGAGAATATTCTTTCTTTAAGAGGAACTGAGATTTGTCAGAACCGTATACAATGCAATATATTGTCTATATGTCTGCAACAAGGATTTACTAAAGTATAATAATTAAGTAAATTAAGTAGATCAAAATGGGTTTTCATCATCTCATAATCCCCATGTTACTTTGTCGTATCGAGGACATCACATTCTACTCAGGACAGTCGGTGTTTGACAGTTTGGTCTGAAGTGTGTACCATGGGTATAATGCAGTTTGACTATGACCATCAGTTATCATTCAGCAATAAATAATACAATATGTAATAATATATCAAAATAGATAAATACATTATAGTTTATTACAGAGATATTTGAATGTATGTATATTACAATGTCTTGTGAATTGAAATGGTTTTAACCAAAAACTGTTTACAAAGATATTGTGCATTTAGCAAAATAATATATTCATATATATATATATATATATATATATAAACAATATATTTATCTATTTTAAAAATGGAAAATTCGTCTGAAAAAATCAGAAATGTCTTTGACGACATTCAAAACAAAACAATCAAATGACACACAGCCAAGCAAAACACTGTTGCAAACAGTCAGCTGACATCATCACTCCATCAGTCTAAAAGGAGGTGCAGTCAAGAGAAGACTGATGAAAATCTAATTTTCATCAGCGAAAGAAAAATGGCACAAGTTGTGCTTGCTGCGTGCCTGCCACCAGCAGACCACTTGATAGGACAGAGAAATGAAAAGCTTTGTCGTGCAATGGCCGTGATTAAAAGCCCATTGAGAGGCAGCCAGGCGTGAGCGGACACAGCCGGGCCCAAGGCGTGTACATACAGCTGGGGCGAGTGTCCAGCGCAGCTCCCCCACGGGCTCAACGGCCATTATAACCCATCCGCTCATTATGACAACTCACAAAAGTTTGATTCCAGCCCATCATTAACGTCCTCCTGATCCGCAACAAGGGGGACTTGGTGTAATGGATAGCATCACATTTTGGCACTGATGTCAGGTTGGAGGTTTCAATTTGAAATTGCAAGCCACTTCACATCAACAAATAGGTGAAATTTGTGAATGAGCAAAAACATTTTGTTGCCAATGTAATAATAATTTATTTTTTTGTAAAATTGTATAGCAATATGCAAGTATTTGTATGTATATGTGCTTGTTGAAGCGAGTTCTGATGAGCTGCATGTAGCTTGCATGCAAAGAGTGTTTGCATGATATAGGTTATGCAGATGGTCATGTTGATGCTCATGCTCAGTTGATTGTTTGCCCTCTTAATGTATGCTTTCTGACAGGTGGCTGTTCATATGTTAATATAGTCTTGGTCCAATGATATGACTGTTAATGAAACAAGCCCTCAGCTCATATATATTGCATTGGACATCAGAACGCTCCAGCCCCGATATATGAAAGAGCTTATCAACAAGTAATGAACATTTGTCAGTTAGAGGCTGTAGCCATGCTGTCCTCTTACTGCTCAACACATTGTTTCAATTATTACTGAAGAATAGCTGTCAACTCCGAGGGATTAAGAACTATGAAATATGGAATGAGCGCAATTTATGCATTCAGCACCAACAGCTGAACAATTGTGTAGGTCCTTCAATCTGGTGGAGCAGCATTTTATTACTAAAAGAATAAATCAAACATTCATGTAAAATATAAACCCCAAATTCTCAATTATGATGACAGCATTTTGTAGCTGTTGATGACAGATGGCCATAACTCTTCTGATGTATAGGACTGTAGAATTCTATAATGTAAATCACAGTGTAAGCTTGTGTCATCAGCAGTTGCCAAGCAGAGTCTTGGTCCTCAGTGGAGCACTGCCTTGTTTGTTTATGGCAGCTCTGACAGGAGCCTGATCCCTCCCTCTCTGTGTCAGTGTCGGCCATGCGCTCGTCCCAGTGCTCCCTTAGCTCAACCTCCAGTATAAAGCCCAGCGGCACCTGTTCTCCCCAGACACACAAAGTCAAACAGCCTCCAGGCACTCAGCCTTCCCCTTGACCTTCGCCCCTGTGGGAACCGCATCTCCCAGCATGCAGTACCTGAACAACCGATCCGAGAGCCACCTGAGCAGCCCGGCCGAGTGCGAGCTGGACACCCTGGGGAAGGGCAGTGGAGGGGGCTGGGTGAACCAGGCCTACAGTGGTTCGACCCCGTCGATCCCGCGGGCGGTCAGCACCGTGTACACACCGCAGAGCCTCTTCCACAGCTCCATGGACAGCATGTGCACGCTGGGCATCCCTGGCTCCAACCCGTACCCCTCGGCCGAGGCCAAGGTCCAGCATCAGCCGGCCAAGAGCAAGAAGAACTCTGGCTGCTGCTCCTGTCTGTGGAGGGGAATAAAAGGTAAGGGCCGTTGGGCTAAACTTCTTGTGTGTAATTGTTTTATTGTTAATACAGCATTATTCTATGTTCATTTGGATGTACTCAGACTCTTTGTGTACATGGCAATAATATCAAATAACCCCAAAATACAGTATTATCTGATCAAGTGACAGTTGATGTATTGTTGCCATCTAGTGAAGCTCAGTATGTCTTATGTATATCCTAAGGATGTTTTTTCACTTGTTTTACATGTAATAGTTGCCCAAATTGCTTTAAAGTGCGCAGAAATCAAATAAGCATTTATGTCTGTATTTTGCTGGATATGTGCCAAGCGACAGGAGCACATTGTGAAATATCCAATGTATTGTGTTTGAAGTATTGATATTTGTTTGCACTGACTAATAACTGATAGCTGGTAATTCTGGTTTTACAAAAAAACACATTCCCCCCGCAGCCTTTGGGTGATTGACCTATACATGCATTTTTTCTGTAACAACACTGACACAATGAATCAAAGCAATACTCCAATGGTCAGTGTCACTGTATGTATATTGCAGACATTGTCAAATGTGTGTATCTTCATTTACACTGTTCTTCATTCACTACATTTGTCAGGTATTTGGGGGACTACATTGACGGAGGACACAAAAGGGAATCGTGAACTCTACGTAAAAACAACTTTGAGAGAATTACTTGTCTACATTGTTTTCCTCGTGGATATATGCTTATGTAAGTATGCATGTGGGAAATCCACTGGTGGGGAGGAGGGGAGTGGGATCTGGGAGTTAAACTTTAATTGATAAGTCTCAATAGAAATGTCCTTGTGAAGAGGATACATCCTATTTTCTTTTGACTGATTTGACTAGCTATTATCAGTGTCTTGTGTCTGTTGTGGTGCCTATTATGAAATGCATAATCCCACCCTCCGTGCTAAAATGCCATGTCATTGTCTAGCAGGACATTAAGCTTGAAAGGAATACCCATTCTACTCTGCTGCCTTTCACTGATAAGAGCCCTAGATTGGCCATTCTAGCTTTGTCTCAACTGGATTGACATTGTTAAAAGGGGGCTATTTCCATACACCAGTGTTCTCCCTTCCTCACTCTTCAAACAAATTACTACCACTAATCCAGGCTGGAGAGCTTTTATAAGGCCACGGCAGAACATGTCCTATTGTATCAGAGGTCCTTCAGCTGTCTGTCCAGGCCCTTATCGCTGGACACAGAATGACCTGACATGAATAACGCTTGATAGAGGCTCCAAACGGCATTTTTTATGAGCGGTGATGTTCTCTTGCCTTGCAGTGACGTATGGAATGACCAGCTCCAGCACTTACTACTACACCAAAGTCATGACGGATTTATTTGTCAACACTGCGGGTGACAGTGGGGTGACGTTTCAGTCCATTGGCAGCATGGCAGATTTCTGGACGGTAAGATAAGGGCACATCACCAAAAAACTGACATAATCTAAAAAAAAAAAAACATCCATAACTACCTTCAAACACAACTTGAGCTCTTACTCAAAGAGCATGGAAACTGCACATCCACCTATGTGCTCTGCAAACAGTTGTGTTTAATAAAGTCCATTGATCAAACAAATATCAGTGAGATTGAGGTTGTCGTTATGGCCCACCCTAAGCACTCTTTTAAACGTGACACAATGACTCCATTAATGCACCGTCTCTCAGCACGCTACCTGTCTTTCCTTTTTATGACATCAGTATGCACAGGGGCCATTGGTGAATGGCCTTTACTGGACCAAATGGTACAACGACCAGCCGCTCAACTACAGCTCCCAGTCTTTCATCTACTACGAGAACATGCTGCTGGGCGTCCCTCGCATGAGGCAGCTGAAGGTGAAAAACAACTCCTGCAAGGTCCACAAGGACTTCCAGAATGAAATCGTCGACTGTTTTGATGTCTACAGCGATAAGAAGGAGGATGAACAAGTGTTTGGCCTCATCAATGGGACAGCGTGAGTCCAGTTCTCACCTGTTCACTTCCTTCACACATACGTCTTGTGACTTTGTCACAGTAATCCACAGTAACCCTAGTAACACTATTATGTTTCCTGCTACATGTCATTCACAGATGGCAGTACCACACAGAGAATTCGATTAAAGGCTCCAATCACTGGGGCATGCTGACAACCTACAGTGGGGCAGGCTACTACCAGGACTTGGGCAAAACCAAACAAGAAAGCGAGGAGCTTTTGGAGGCAATGAAGGCCAACCTGTGGCTAAACCGAGGAACTAGAGCCGTCTTCATCGACTTCTCAACATACAATGCCAACATTAACCTGTTCTGTGTCATCAGGTACATGAGGCTTGAATGATGACTGTGTGTATGACCTGAGGCATATTTGTACTCAAGTAAACGGTAAAAGGTTCTGAGGTTTTAGCCTCAGCAACCCACAGGCAGGATAACATGAAGTAGTTTGTAGTAATTGATGATGTTTCATTAACATTATACTCAGGTACTGTACCACACCATGCTATTAGTGCCTGAGATTTAATATTTCAGCACGGTCACAGACAAGATCAGTATTTAATGTATCTCCATCTTATTGACAGACTCCTGGTCGAGTTTCCAGCCACTGGAGGGGCAATACCATCCTACCAGATCAGGACAGTGAAGCTAATTCGCTACATAAATACCTGGGACTACTTTATCATTGGCTGTGAGATGATATTCTGTCTATTCATCCTCTACTACATCGTGGAGGAGATTCTGGAGCTCCGCATCCACAAGCTTTCTTACTTCAGCAGCATCTGGAACATTCTGGATGTTGTGGTCATCCTGGTGAGAATATGAAAGCACTATGTTATCCCACACAACATTAGTCTAAATAAGTAAATCTGACAATCAATTCTGAAATTTTACCTGAACTGAAATTGGCTTCTATCCTCCACAGCTTGCTCTTGTTGCTATTGTCTTCAATGTTTTCCGAACTGTCAAGGTGGACAAATTACTTGGGAAACTTTTGGAAGAGCCTGATATTTATGCGGATTTCGAATTTTTGTCATTTTGGCAAACACAATACAACAATATGAATGCTGTCAATTTGTTCTTTGCCTGGATCAAGGTAGATAAATACATTTGACATAATTACATTCCTGAAGTAATAACCTGCACCTTATTGTCATTTATATTATCCAGTTTTTCCAGCTCTCCACTTCATATTAAACACTTACTGATTATCTATTCTACCTGAATACTTTTAAGATTTTCAAGTATATCAGCTTTAACAAAACCATGACCCAGCTGTCGTCCACTCTCGCCCGCTGTGCTGCGGACATCCTGGGCTTTGCCATCATGTTCTTCATTGTCTTCTTCGCCTATGCCCAGCTCGGATATTTGCTTTTTGGAACAGAGGTCGAATCCTTCAGCACATTTAATAAATGCATGTAAGGAAGGTGATACACTAATTGGTTAACATATTAAAATGACTAAGGTTCTACTGCTCCTGTGCAGATAAATGAAAGCTTTCAAAATCACTGCACTTGTATGATTGTGTATATAGAAATGTATAACGCCATTTAAAAAGAAAACAATTCAATTTGACTTTGCTATGTTACTGTGTCCTCAGATTTACTCAGTTCAGAATAATTCTTGGGGACTTTGACTATGATGCTATTGAAAGAGCCAACCGTGTCCTTGGGCCAATATATTTCTTCACCTATGTATTCTTTGTCTTCTTTGTGCTGCTTGTAAGTCTCCAATAAGTTCCAATAAGATCTTTTTGAGGGACCATCCTTACGACTGATCTGTAATTAACAATTCTGTCCTTTCATCTCCAAGAACATGTTCCTTGCTATTATCAATGACACCTATTCAGAAGTGAAGGAGGAGTTAGCATCCCAGAAGGATGAGCTCCAGATTACTGACATCATTAAACAGGTGACATATGTAGATGGATCGTCCACTCTCCATGCAGTGGCCCTGGTCTGAGTCTTTAGTAATGTCAATATCATGGCTCAGTGTTTAATCAAATCACTCATATTGACGTATACATGCAATTTCAGAGCTACGAGAAGACATTCATGAAGCTGAAACTCAAGAAGGAGAGAATCTCTGATGTTCAAAAGGCCCTGCGGTCTGGATCTGAGGAACTGGAGTTTAAAGATTTCAGAGAGACCCTGAAGGAGTAAGTCACCTAACACATTTCTAATTATGTTATAGTATTCCTCAAATGCTACTTTTGTTCTGTTGTGAGTTTCTGAGTCAAACTCCTGTGTTCCTTGCTCAGGATGGGTCATGCAGACAATGAGATTTCAGCAGCTTTTGCAAGGTTTGACAAAGATGGAAACAATATTTTAGACAAAGATGAACAAGAGAGGATGAAGCGTGAACTGGAAGAGAAGAGGGTGGGTTTGCATGATAAATATACTGAGTGCTCCATTCTATTATAGAAAACTTTGATGTTTGCCATAGGTAATATGTTTCAAACAGATATGTATTAATTGTATATTTATTTAAATCCATTGTATTGTTGTTTGTCTTAGGATGCACTGAGTGAAGAGCTTAACAACCTTGGGGAAAACTTGAGTACCAACAACAGCCCTCATAAGAATGCTGAACACCGCAGTTCAGCTGTTTCTCAAGAAGACTTTCAAATGTATGAACAGCTCACAACATTTATATCTATATATATAAATATACATATATACATTGAAGCTACCAAAGCACCAAAGATATGGACAGTCCCCTCTCTAATGAGCTCGCAACTAGCTGACAATACCATATCAAATGTTAGCCATGGTCTCATGTTAATTGCTTTGTTTTTCCCAAAATGTTAAATGTGGTATTTTCTAGAAAGATATGCATCTAACATATGGGCCCTAATTTAAATGACAGGCAAGTCAAAAGTCTTACTAAATCTTATTTAAAAACTAGGCAAAGGCTACTTGCTAATTATATACATGAGCCCAAAATGCTCACAGTAGCTTTATTTCATGTACAGGACACTTTGCTTGTCATTTAAATTATGGCCTGTGAACTTGTAAGGTATATGTAATATATCATAGGTATTCTATATGTCACTCTTCTATACTAGGTTGGTCAGACAGGTTGTTCAACTGGAATGTACTGTGATGACCATTATGTCGAGGATGGATGCAGTCATGGGGAACCGGGAACTTCAGAGCACCAACAAAGGAGCCGTGGGGAGAGGCCGGAGTGATGTGAGCATTGAGAACATTTAATTTCATTCAACTGAATTTCAGCTGGAGACGTAGATTTATTTTTTTGTGTTTATTCTGTCTGTCAGTACATGACAGTCTGGCATTAATATTCTACAAAGCGTACAAATTATACTATTGTTATTAGTAGTAGCAGTATGTCTTTTGTAAAATTCACAAAGAAGAAAGTAGGTTGATGCCCTTTTTAGTATCAACAGGAGCACTAGAGTGAAGGTAAGGACACTAGAGGACATTTTAACGTTGGAATTAAAAATGGATTACTTTAGTGATGCTTGTCTGTGCCTGTTGTTCCTCCCTCTGTCCAAGGATGAGAGATCAGATGGGAATGTGCTGGTGAACGTAGACAGTCCTCAAGTCCTCAAGGAGGGGTCACCACTCTGGTCTCTGACCAGCACTGGGGGCAATGCTACTGCAGGTCGCCTCTACCCCAACATGGAGTGGCTCAAATCTCCTGAGAACACCAATTCAACACGACACTGAGATGGCCAAGTCAACAATCCATTTGGTACAGCATCACCACTTAGAGGAATAACATTACCTGCTGCTCTACACTAAAGCATTATGTACATAAGTAATATAATGGCCACTATATTTGAGCTTTTGATTGTACCATACTTAGATTTGCATCTTTAGTGGCCTCATCTATGTCTAAGTCTATGAATGTGCACACAACTTGTCTTGCAATGTACAAATAGAAACATTAGACGTGTACCAACAAATCTATTATAGTAATCACAACCAATGTTAAAACACTACTTAGGTTACACCATCTTTTAAGAGGTTCATGGATGAGGGGGAAAAAGGACCTCTGCTCAGTGTTTTCACAGCGAAAAGGTCAAACTGTGCAAAGTACAATACTTTCTTTTGAACTAATTCTAAAATATTAATGTATTTCACTTTCTAAATCACTATAGATAAGGATATGTTGTAGCCTACTACTGTTCACATGAAAATGTCCTGGCAAGACAAAAGACTGGTAGGCATGCATGCTCCCAGTCTTGACTTACATCACTCATGTGACTGTGTACACGATGGTGCATAATGGTACTTTGTGTAATGTAGCAATAGATCATATGTTGGCAAACATCTCATGGGAAATATGATAGTGCATGTGCATTATGGACTGGGAGCATAGTAATTGTACTTCCATGGCTATATTATGTGCAGAGCATTTAATATATGAAATGCAAATAAAGTACCTTCATTGCAATAGTGTTAATCTCTCATACATTGAACCTTTATATGATTCTATGACAATGTTTTGTTAAACTAAAGTACCCATATGTAAAGAAAAAAATATGGTAACCAACAACAAATACAAGTGTTCTAGTTTTATTTTTTACACGCCTTAAAGTTGCAGCCATGTTTTGCGTTGGGTTCAACTTTGATGCCTGAAAAGAATATCCAATTATCAATTTATGGAGGTTTCTCCTCTGATGCAATGGATACATTTTCAAAATCTTGAGTATAATCCAACAGTTCAGCCCTTTACATTCATTTAGCAACCCCAACAACACATTTTAAAAACATGCAGTTTACCCTAACAAGTGGAAAACTCACCCTGCTCAACAGCTGAAAATGGCACACATATCTGTCCAAATCTGCAAATGAACACTGAAGTGCAAAAGGGCTCTACAACAAATCATCAGCTCTCTACCACGAGCTTCAAACTGTGAGTTACAAAATGATGCATGAACTGACCTATTAAAATTAAGGCTTCTTTGTAAATTACACTGGATTGGTTCAATATGTCAGTCAAGCAATTTGTACCAGTGTGCTATGTACAGCATTCAATTTGTAGAACTCTATAATGAAGAATGCATGCTTTGGAAAATAAAAACAAACTTACTTTCATACATCGTTATCAAAGGTTATGTACACATTGCCCTTGCTAACTTAAGTCCATAATGAAGAGTGACTAAAAGATGTCAGCTAAATAATAGCTACAGAGACTTCCACACTGAATCTAAGATCCTGCTGAGAGAAGAATACTGTGCTGAAATGCAGAGCGAAGCTGAAGAGGGGAACTATAGACAACGGCACATAGAAATTCATGTACACGGAAACATTTACAAGAAATGGGTCTTTTAGAACTCCCCAAAGTGTCTCGACTTACGTTGTTTTGTTAAAATAGGACAGTTGGTGCTTTACGTACAAAATGAAAAGTGATGGACTTTAAGCACGTTTATCTTCAGCCCACTGGGGCAATTTCTTTTCAGATTAAAAAGCGTCACTACATCTACAACTAAACATTTCAAACATTTCTAAATGTACCAGTGCAAACCCTGTCTCCAAATCTGGGACAAAAACAAGGAACATTATCCCTTGCCAGCTGTTTAGACCATGTGTAGTCATAAACCCAAATAAGGAGGGGGAAATGTCTTATACGTCTCGCCTCTCAGTTCACCAAAAGTATGAGACAGCAAGAAAATAATCAAAAGGAGAATTTCTGTTATACAGACATGTGTCAGCCAATATATTTCATTTTCCCAATTCATGGCATTAGGTCCTATTCAGCCATGAGCATTCAGCATTAAGTCTCTTAAAAACTTCAACTGGTTTTACTCTTTCCTCCAAGGCGTGGTACGCAATCTCATCTCAGCATCACCATTCTCTATGTGGGGCCAGTTTCCACTCGTTGAGTTGAGTGACTGCGTTTAGCACGGCCCCGCTCACTGTGTCTGGTAGCCAGCCATGCCAAAGGTGGATTGATTGGGCATCACTGGGCCAGGCTGAGCCTGAGAGGACTGAGTGCCGAATCCTCCCATCCAGCCTGGGGATTGTGACTGCCTGCTAGGAGGAGAACACATGGGGCTGGGGTTTAGGGAAACACAGGGCTATAAAATGTGTGTCAACAACATAAACGATACATATTGTTGTACATACATACATTACATATATACACATGTACATATTCATATATTACACACTATACAGAAAATGTAAATAAAAATATTAAAATATTTTGTTACCTTGACATGTTCTGGGCAGCTGCCAGTATGGAGTCCCTACAAAAACAACAACAAAGGATTTTATATCAAAGCTAATATTGCACATCCAGACCCTATAAGTTTGAGCAGTGCATTTGCCTGGAATTAAATGTAATTTTTGAAAAGTTTTGTAGTTCTTTTTATCGATTCAAGTTTAAACAAGCTAAACAGCAGCAAGGCTATGCACATATAAATATATATGTATTTATCTTACACCTAACACACAATTCCCATCCCAAAAAGTGGCACCATCACTGGGAACACCAAATGTGAACCTGCTTTTCAGTTAATGCTTTGCAACTTAATTTGTGCAAATGAGACATAGGATAGAAAGAGGCAAGACGACACACTCACTCCATGCCAAATCCTTGCTGATTCCACGTCTGACCGTACATGCCGTAGGATGGCATTTGCCAGCCATTAGTCATATACTGACCATACTGCTGCTGGGGATTTCCATACACCTGATTCCACTGTCCCCATTGGCTGTAGTCCATCTGCCATTGAGACATGTTGTTATTGTGTGTTATGGGGGAAAATCCAACATTTCATGTAAATCTGATAGCACCTTACCTGTTGTACAGTTTTGGCCATGTCAGGTGACTCTTTGCCCCAGTAACACTTAACAACATGGCCCTCAATGGTGGTTCCATTCACAGAGACAATGGCATGGGCTGCACTCTCATGAGTAGAAAACCTAACATGGCGAAGCGGCAAGAAATACTGAATGAACAGCCATCATGTACAATAGTACCTCATCTATACAAAGACATTTGGCTTGTGCTACACAATGTCTTTAGAAGAAACAATGCAGCGTGCCAAGGGATTAGTCGAGTGGCCCTCCTGTCATTGACACCCTTGTTTGTAAAAATTTTACCTCTGGTGCAGAGGTACACTACCATCTAGTGGCCATTTTGAACACTACATGCAAAAGGCCTGGAGCAAATCAGTAGGTGTTTTTATAGATATTCCTATTGGCCTATAGATTCACTCATAAGCTAACCTAAACATTTAAGTACCATGTGTGTATATACATTTGATATGCCATATTGTGTATTTCATTAATTATATAATTTCAATCACAGGCTAGCCACTATGGTACATGGTTTTTTATAACTGTTGTGAAATAAAACTTGTTGTTCCTAATAGTGCTTTAAATTGAACAGTTGTTTCATTTAGTGTGCGCATGTAGTAGTAGTTGTAGATGTATATGTACTGTATATGTATGAGTAGTTGTAGCAGTAATACTAGTGCTAGATAAAGAAATGAAATTAGTCTGTAATTAAAAGAAAATTAGTTACAAACTACCTGATGAAAGAATAGCCTTTTTCAGGAAAAACCCGGATCTCCATGATTTGTCCAAATGGTGAAAATGTCTGTCGCATGAGGTGTTCTGCGGTTGAGAGGGAGATGGAAGTTCAAGTCAGAAGCTGCGTAAGTCATCACTTTATTATGTGGAACTGAAAAAAAAAAAGTTCTTACCTGAGAGGCCAGACTGAATCCCCCCACAGTATACGGTGCAGTTCTGAGGACTCGACTGGTTCACCACATCTTCAAATCTCAGCTGCTTCGAGCTACCTGAAATTTTAGACAGAAGTTGTACTCATGATTGCACTGTAAAAAAACGTTTGGTTTGTGCATTAAGGCTGGGAATCACAGTGAAGAAACAAACTTCAGAACTGCATATAGCTCCTTCAACAGACCACCGTTTTCACTGTTCAATCCATTGGACTGTCGATATCACCATTCATTACGGTACTTACTCTCTTGTGCGTTTTTGGGAGCAGGAGGCTTCCGAGTGGCCCAGTTTGTTCTGATCTGCCGTCCACCCAACCACTGTCCTCCCATGTGCACGATGGCATTCTCTGCATCCTAAAAAAAAGGAAAACACAAGTTTCCTGACTAGGTTCCAAACATGATATTCAAATTTTGATGAACTGTCTGAGTGCCAACTTTATTCTGCACTATAATCTGTAATATGGTCCAGACCGTTTATAGTCCTACAAGCTGGAGACAACAGTACATCTATTCATGTCTGATAAGACTACCAACTTTGTTTACACTAAAGCCATTGTGGCATGTGTGGTGTACTATCTCAAGGGTTTGTCTTTACTGTAAAATGATGTAGGAGAATAAACAGAAATAGAAATAACCTTCACTCTGTGTTGCTGCTCTGGAGCCTTACCAGTTTGTTATAGAAGGACACAAATCCATACCCCTTAGATTTCCCAGTTGTCATATCCTTCACCACACGTGCATCCCTGCAGGAACAGGTCACAACACAGTCAGGAGACTTATTATGGGCTTCCGCACAAGTTTAAAGAAAAGGAACCACACACACACATTGAGAATCACTCGTTTTTTGCCCAAATACTAGCCGGCTAAAGCTATCTTCTTCATTTGTCCTCAGCTCTAAACACTGATGCAAGACTTCATTTGAAAAGAAAAACAACGAAAAACAAGTACGTAAACATGCAACCTACACTGCAGCTAAATCATGATTGTTTTTTTTAAACAATATTTGCTATTTACATTTTTCTTACATTCAACAGTGCCAGCTTTAACCCTGAACATTAAAATGATTAAGGCTTTCAAATCATACATGTCATTTCTTTTTTACTAGTAACCATGCATTTCTAGATTTTGCTGATGGTTCTCAGCCTACCAGTAGAAATATACAGAATACATTATGCATGTATATTATAAATAGAAATATCAAAGAGAAAAAAGGAATTAAACGGCATACATGGCCTGTTAACAGATTTCTTTATTTTTCCTGGTCAATTCTTTACCACCAATATGGAGTTTGGGAAGCTGCAAATTTCGAGAAATTGACATTTTCAGAATTCTTGGAAAGTCAAACTAGAATCAACACATCTAGGCAAAACCATCATTAGATAACATTTATTTTAAAAACACACGTCTAAATGGAAAATACTGGACTTGGTTAAAAAATTCTACACTACGTTAAAGGTTAATAACAATATTATTGCAGTATAAAAATGTAAGAAGAATGAATAGATGGAATAATAAAAAAATCTACATCTGAGTTTTCCATGTGCACAGTTCCTTGCTGTAAGCCTTCAAGCTCCTGTCCAATCCTATGAGCATTCTGTAAAATAACCAGAGCGCTATTACTGAGCTGAAACTCACAGCTGGGAGCACTGACAGTACTTCAGGTTTTAGTCACAGAAAGGTGGAACTACCTTGAACACGTTATATAACATTCAAAAATACTCACCATTTCCTAAAAGTGTCAAAAAAGCATGGGTGAAAGGACTACACAAACACATTCACCGTTACAAAGCCTTGTTGTGGATATATTTGCATTCTGTTTGGAAGAAGCTTCCCAAATGTTTGCCAGTGGTTGAGTTCAAAAGAAACGGTAGCGAGCTGGTTTATTTACGGCTGTATATCTTTCTCTCGGTCAATTTCACGAGCCAGTCGATTTGTTTCAGAAATTCTACCGTATGGTTCACAAGAACTAGCATACAGTATTAGATCAGGAATCAACAGAACATAGGCGAGGGGACACTTCCTATCTGAGCCAGTATTCCCCCCTAGGAGAAACAATGCTTACCTTTGCTACTTTATATGGTTAAAAATTAATCTCAAGAAAAGCAGAAACTTGGTACGAAGGAAGGAAAACAGAACATAATACAATGCTGAGGAAATAAAACCAAAATCTTAGAAAACCTACAATTTATCAGGTATCATATGGATTCATTCAAATGCACTTGTTTGACCTCGGCGACACCTGACCTCATAAGATGAAACCTTGAGAAGTTAATTCCAAAACTTACGAGATTTTTCCAAATGGTGCAAAGGCAGCTTTGATATCTTCAGTAGTTATCTCTGGACTCAAATCACCCACAAAGACATGAAAGTGATCTGAAATGACAAAATCCAGCAGAAGCATGCAGTTCAAAAACATGGGAGGTGTGAACAGAAAGTGGCAAATGCTTTCGTTTTTTAATACCTTAGCCTACATCTTGACATTTATGGATTACATTTTCACTGAAAACACTAACAATCAATCACCCCAATACTTACTGGATGTATCTTTCTTTTGGCTACTTGGAGTTGTGGCCCAATTTACCTTCACCTCCTAAAAATGAAATAACTCACTTTAAAATACTGAAAACTACCATACACATTACTAGTTGGCAACTATGTGTTCTCAACCAACACTCAACATATTCAACCAACCAAAAGCAGCAGTGCATATGCTTATATATGATTCATTTGTGTTGTTGGTGAACTGCTTCCATTTGTCTACACAGACTGTTTAAAAATAAAACTGGTATTTCAACCTCTTAGAGATTTTAAAACAATACTGCTCAAATTAATATAAGCTTGCTTAATAAAAAGTGATATTATACATAATAAAAGCAGATGAGGCTGTAGCAATGAATAGCAAATGCAGTCTATAAGCTCTACACGTTTTCTGCATACCAGATTTTTAAAAAGAACAGAGTATAAACATAATGCTCCTTTACCTTTCCAAGGATCTTCCGGCCATTCATGGCTGCCAACGCAGCAGCTGCATCCCTATGCTCAAAGAACTCCACAAAGCAATATGGGTCATTGCTTGTGTGCTGCAAAACAGACACAGATATCTAGGAGAAATTGGTTGATCATAAATCATTGTAGATCATATAGGTTCAGGTTGAAGAGAAAATAGTATATACACATACATTCAGATAAACACAAGTAACTGTCAGTATAAATTAGTAATATGCTATTAACTAGTATGTTACAAACAACCTTTAAAAGTCATTTACAGTAATAACATTGCAATTAGCTCATGAGCCACACAAAAAAAAGTCATAATGATGGGCAAAATAATACCAATTAGTAAGTTTATACTTTCCAAACCCCTTACCTCTGTTATCATTTTACAGCTTTTACAAGGTCCTATCTGCGTGAACAACTGAAGAATTAAGTTTTCCGTGACATCTCTTGACAGGTTTCCCACGTATCTTTGAATAATAATAAAAAAAATGCATTAACCTCAAGTGATGAACTGAATAAGCGGGTCTCACACACACCTTCTTTCAATGCATAACTAACGCAGCTTGTAGGTCTACGTTCGACGAATGACCTCACGTTACCCTCAGACCATCTGTATATTCTGGGTGTTGATGATGTATTGCCTTTGGGATGTGTTTGAGGACAAAGCAAGAATGACTAGTGTTATTTCATCTAACCGTTACAAAAAATGACCTCAGCTACGGCTAAAATCGGCCTAACATCTCTACAATATCCTTAACTTGCCAGAAACGTTAAAATGTTCATCTAGGCCACCTGTGATAACGTTAGTAACTTGAGACAATCCAACCAACACTAACGTTAGCTGAATTTAACAGAGACAGGCAAAACAGGACATGTTGTGAGTAACATGTAGCGTTACTGTACTATGAGAAAACGCTAAAACATATTGTGGTGGCAAGACGGACATGACGAGGAACTTCTAAGCTAGCCTAGTTGTTGTCAGATTTGACATTTGATTTGTATTTCTAAGTTAAATTGCTTGTTTTCCCTGAAACTGTCTGACTAGACAGCAATAGAAGTGTCACGCTGACAGTAAACTGACTTGGTTGTAGCTATCCAGTCTGGTTATCTTAGCTAATTAAATGAATGTCAACAAATTACCAAAATAGCGATGATAATAATAATAGCACGCTAATGTCAGCTCATTCCATGTAACCGTGCTTCAACGTTATACATGCATACCATTAGGACTATGTTTGAGGGTCTGCTTTTGTGTCTTCTTCTTTACTCTACGATAAAGATAAAAAAAAATGTCACTAGATCTAAAAAATGGTAACGTTAGCTGAATATGCTAGCTAACTAACCTACATTGACTGGATCCTGACACGAAAAGATAACATTAGCTAGCTAATGCTAACGTTACAGAGGGACTTCGATTTTGGTTTAATGTCTATGGCATTGTGAGTTACTTACAGTGTTTTTGGGTGGCTTTCGTCTTCCATGCTCAGATACCGATAGGTGTGTTGTTACAAAATGTTATTATTTGAGAGACTCTCGGCGAATACCAACTATGGTCTAAATTTCTTCTCAAGGTAACTTAGCGTTTAATGTAGAAAATGGCGGAAACCGGTATGTCAGGAAACCCCGATCAACTTCGCACATGCGTAGAACTGTGTTTGAGAATGTTACAATTACAATGTAACAATCAATGCAACACAAATTATAGCCTTCACAGCGGTTCCTGTAAAGTGCGGTGGGCTTGCTGAAGTTTTTTTTTTTGCCAAACCTATTGTGTTTGAAAGCAAAATAACGGGAGGGGAGTACGATGTGTATGAATAAGATAAAGATAGGCCTAACAGGTCAGTTAAATACTGATACTGACTGGCCTAGTATAAATTCATCCAAAGAAAGAAAGAAAACGTTTAAGGCTATATAGATTTAAGAGTTAAATTGTATGGCCTAAGAGAACATAACAAACTAACCAAACCACACACACACATTGAGAATCACTAGTTTTTTGCCCAAATACTAGCCGGCTAAAGCTATCTTCTTAATTTTTCCCTTTAAAAAAATGCCTATTTTTATTTTTATATACGGCTATATGGATAGATTTAAGAGTTAAGAGAACATAACAAACTAAGTTCGGGCAATAGAGACGTTGTATCCCGTTATAATGGAATGTTGTAGCAAAAACCTGGTAAATTAGATCAGATGTGCATTTTCTTGTGCATAGCCAAAAAAACTATTGATCATCACAGATTGAGGCACATAGTTGAAATTGCTCGAACGCATATTGACGTAGCCTATATTTCACTGAAACCAAACATGTCCCCTGCAACTTGGAGCGGCATAGGTAAATAACTTGGCTAGCCCTACATAACTTGAGGCTTGTTAGGATTTAGTGTCTATTTTCATAAATGGGTCAGGCTATTGCAATTAGAGGTTTATTGATATATATTAATTGATTCCCATAATATTTTACAGACACCCATAACATTCTACTGTCTTGGGGGTAGCCTAGCCTATGGAGAACACGCCTCTAGAACTTTCCCCCCTCTCTAACTTCTGTTATCCGCGAGCTCATTCTGGAAAGCCAACACCTCCTCTGCTACGTCACTGAATTGATTCTTTAAAGCATCCGCGTAGTTATTGCTATGGCTCAATATTCAAGACCGAGGATTTCTCAGAGCATGAAGACGCAGTCTCCAATGGTTGCAATGGCCACAAACGACCCTCTTCCTCCGGGTTGGGAAATTAAAATTGATCCACAGACTGGATGGCCATTCTTTGTGGATCACAACAATCGGATAACTACATGGAATGATCCAAGACACGATGGTAAAAAGGTAGGCTACAGAGGTGCCCTTTTGACAACCCGTTAGAAGTCAGTTCATTGCGTTATAAGTTTTTTGCGGTCATGAAACGGTGCTGGTCAGTTTGCATGCGTTAGTAAAGCTTGTCATCTTTTTTTAGCTTACAAGTCGTGTTATTAGACGGGGATGGAACGTTCATTAACCTTGCATGACTCATAGACGTCTACATCGTTAGTACCATCTAACGGTATATCTGAAGAGCAAAATGATGTGTATTTTCAAACAATGTGTTCTGGGACATAGCCTACAAAACCTGCATTTGGGGAAAAAACATTGTGCTATAATGTTGCGACGACGGTCGCAACCGATAGTGATTCATCATGTCCCTAAATAGTACAAGACTAGCTCACCGTTGTGACAGTAACTATTAGCCCTCTACCAACCTTTAATGTTTCTGTATTACGAGTTAAGGTTGCCTGGTTTCTGCATGACGCACTGCAGTCATATGCTAAGTCATGCCTTTGAATGATTGACCACCTCCATAATGTTTTAAAGATTCTCGTGTTACCTATGCGCTTGTTCATGGTTAGGCTACTGTGTAAGTGCATGGTAGGCTATCCCGTGCCCGAAAGTTTCCCATACAAGGGATTTGAGGCGGATCCTTTATCTCCCGTTAACTCACCATGAGTCGGCTACACATTACATGAGGTATTATGCAGCTGCATTGAACTCAGATGTAGTTTAAGTATTGTTCATTAAGTCAATTTTAGGAATGTTTTTTTTATGTCATACGAGAAGTGTGTATGTTTTTAGAGCCCATAAGTCGCCAGACAGAATTATTTGTTTGTAAGACCAGCACTTTGGTCTTGTCCAAAGTTAGTGACATGAAGAATCTGCTGGAAAGACACAGCTGCCAGGAGATAAAATGGGAGCAACAGCGGCGGTGGGCTGCTTTGCTAAAATGGCAGAGGACACAGGGGTTAGATTTGTCCCGAGGATTTAGATTTTCTGAAAGTAAATACATGTAATTTAAAAGTTAAATTAGGAAATAATAATATAGGATGTCCATGGGTTTCAACGTGAGTTGGATGACCTCTTTCATAACGCTTTTAACAATTTTAAATACTACAGAGAAATTATATAACAAGTATCTTCTTGTGTGTTTAAAAATTAGTGATATCAGCTGAACACTGGGGGCTGTTCATAAGAATATTATGGCTTTCTCCTAGGATCATTACTTTTCCTAGGATCATTACTTTTTTTAAGTGCAGGGAACCAATGCAGAAACATCAAGGCACTTGTGTCCTATTGTCTAAATGTGTCTAAAATGTGTTGCACAACACAACAGTCTCATCTTGATACTCAACAGAAAGCAGTCATGTTCTGTAAACATTGACTTTTAGTTTAATTTATGCAAGCTCCATTCAAACTCAGTCATAATCACTATTGTCTCTGTGTGTAAGTGATCTGGGAGGTGTTACTTTTGACATCAGCCAGGGACATTTCTCATAACATGCATTGCTTGTTCTTATTCGATGACTGCCAGATTAGATTTCCCATGACATCAGCCAATGTAAATTTCACTGTGAAAGGCTAAATGTGTGTGCTCAGACAGACTTAGTCAAAGGGTGACCAACACCTCAATATCACATTACCAGATGCTTCATATGACATAATTTAGGATTATTCTGAGAAACTCACCCTCACTTAACTTGACAGCCAGTCAGTTGTGATACTTATGAAACTATTTGGCTGTGGTGATGTACATTTTTCTAGTAATTCTTTTTTTTTCTGTAATAAAGACAACTTCTAGTGTGCCATGTTTGCAAGTTTCACCCATGGTATTTGAACGTCCTCTGTCTCCCTCTGTTTACCTCACCAGATCAGCCCCACATCCTCAAACGGGCCCTGTGTTCCCATTGAGTCTTCTCCGCAGGACACCCAGAAGGGCTTTGTCAGAGAGATGAAGCTCCCAGTTCTCCGCCCAGGCTATGTCCCCATTCCAGTGCACCATGACAATATTGAACTCCGTCAGCCCTGCTTCTCCTATGTCCAGCCATCCACCTTACAGAACATCAGAGCAGAGGGACGCACCCCGTCCCCTACGCCGACAATGCACTGCCGGGCCCGATCCCCAGTACACGTCAACTCAGACGGTTCCCTTGGTGATTCCCACTGTACATCTTACTCACCTGTTTCACAAGGACCAGAGGTGAGATATAGACCCTTTCAACAATAAAAACAAAAACAATGCTTGAACGTTCTATTTGGGCCCCAATCTACTTCCTCTGCATTAAGATAACATATGGAATGTTAAAAAGGAAGTCTTGTGGGGCCAACTATGATGCTGATAATGGAACTCTCTTGAAAGGGTCTATAGAGAAATATAGATTTTTGTGAACCATCTAATTGCAATTTTGAGTTATCATACTTTAGAATCTCATGGCACAATTTTGTAAATATTGTAGACAGTAGACATAAGTCTCAGAAAGTGACATTCTGTCACATTTATGTGTATGTGACAGATGTCACTTGTGTTTTTGTCTACTTATTTGTAAATGTTTGTTTATTCATTGGAATCACTTCTTTATCCCAATTAACCTTAACTGGTATTTTCTTCCAGATTCAACGAATGAGTCCAGACACAGTCCCACTCCACCAGCCCTCTCGACCCAGCAGCACTGGTCTCCAGGCAGGCTATATCCCCATTCCAGTCATACATGAGGGGGCAGGAGGTGCAACACAGCCTCAGATGAACCCCACGTATCACTCCCAGTACTACCCTCCAACACACACGGAGTACCAGCCCTCCTACCACTGCCGGCAACCAGAGGAGTGGGCAAGTATGCACCATGGGCCCATGTCAGCTCCTCGTGATAACAGGATACATCGTGAGAGTGCCGTCCCTATCCACATCACACAGAGCCGTGACCTGCCATCCCACATGAGGGCCCAGTCACCAGTCAGATCACAGGTCATGGGAGAGAGGCCACAAGTAAGAATCCCATAAAGTGCTCTCTTTTTAACAGATCCATGAAGTAAACAAATTAATTTTCTTCTAAATGAAATGAAATTGATATTGTTTTTTTTTTATCCCATCATCTGAACAGGCACATTTCAATAGTATGCTGCAATTGATTATAATGGCCTTCTTCTTGTTTTGTCCAGGTCCAGCATCACATTACACAGAGAGATGCTGCCCCTAAAATCGAAAGGGAGTTTCCCATCAGTCAAACTGTTCAGAGTGAGGATGTTCAAAGACCGATAGTTGGTACACAACAACTACAACCCCCGCCTCAGCCAGCTCAAACTCAGCAAGTACAACAGCAGCCATCCCAGCAAACAACACAACAAGTGTTTCCCCAACCCCAATCACAACAAGCGTTTCAACAACCACCACATCAAGTATATCAACAACCACTACAACAAGCGTTTCAGCAACCACAACAATCGTTTCAACAGCCACCACATCAAGCGTTTCAGCAACCACCACAACAAGCATATCAACAACCACCACAGTCACCACAACAAGCATATCAACAACCACCACAGTCACCACAACAAGCATATCAACCACCACCACAGTCACCACAACAAGCATATCAACCACCACCACAGCCACCACAACAAGCATATCAACAACCACCACAGCCACCACAACAAGCATATCAACAACCACCACAGCCAACACAACAGCCCCAGCAGACTGCCAACATCACCATCCAAGTTCCAGACAAATCAGATCACCCGGAGCCAGTTGCTCCCCCACAAGAGGCTCCGTCAGCAAAAGCGGAGCCTGATGTTTCAGCTGAACTGCCGCCCCCAAGTCATCCAGGCCTGATGAAAGTGCAGCGGATTGTGGAGCGGGTGGACAAACTGGAAGAAGAGGTGAAGCAGTTCAATGGCAAAAAGAATGACAAAAAGTATTTACTACTAGAGGAGCTGTTGACCAAAGAGCTACTAGCCTTGGACTCAGTGGATCCTGAAGGGCGATTGGATGTACGTCAGGCAAGACGAGATGGTGTGCGCAAAGTCCAGACCATTTTGGAATACCTAGAGACTCTAAACGATCAGCCACCACCACCAGAGCCTGCACCTTCAACTAAGGGCTCTGTGGCCGAGGTCTCTGACCAAGAGCAGAAAGGCGAGCCGAGTATGATTGGCCAGGCAGATGTGGAGATGGCAAAGGATATATCCTAATGACTGTGGAGCCAAAGAGATTGAATGCAAGAAACTTGTCTTCTTGTCCACCTTCTTCTTCTTGTCACCTGCCATCACTTGCTATTTTACTGCTGCGATTAAGTTGCATGCTTAAATTATTTAATGTTTTCTGCTCTCCGACATTTAATGTGATTGGTTGCTGAGTGTTATTCTGTCATATGATGTAAAAGCAGTGTTGTTGCCTTTCACCAAGCTAATTACCTTGTAGCAGGACCATAGTGGTGACAGCTATTCAGAAATGAGATTTATTGAAGAGGCCTTCAGACAAAAGCAAGTATTTGTTTTTGACACAGATAATTGCCTTTTGTCCTTTTAAGAATTTAGTGGTGGCTGTGAAGCTTGAATTCAGAACTAACATGCCCAGATTCTATTTTTTGTTTGTGAAAGGGCTACTGGATAAAAAAGGCTACTGGATAAAAAAAAACCTCAACAGTTAGCCTGCACTCAGTTTTATTCAAGTTCTTTAAAAGAGCATCATTTTCTAAAAAATCATCATCACTTTATCACTGGTGGATTTGATATTACATTATGACCACATTTAAATTTGCTGTATTTTTGTGGGGGAATTGTTATGTCATAAAGTTGTCATGTATGTGGTATTACTGTGCTACTCTCAGTTTGCCCATCTCCTGCTGCTTCTCCCAATGCCTGTTTTGTGATATTGCAACTTGTATCACTATAGTATTGTAATACGTTTACAAATGAATATTACTGTCAATTATATTCATATTAATTATAATATATTTTTACTTAATATTTTTGTGCCAAAAGTTTTTACAGTATGAAGATCTATTGTAAAAGCAGTCCATGGTGTCCATGAAAATGTGCAAAAAATAATATATGTGGACAATAAAAAAATATATAAACATATGTAATTCAAAATCTTGCATTGTCACTGGTCAACATGAGCCACATTATCTGCATCAGCTATCAGTGGCAATGGTGTAACAAGGGAATGCAGCATTGGTTGCAGTGTGTCTGTGAAACTGTACACAATGTTCATCACAGCTTAAAAGTTGCAATTTGCAACAGTATTGACATCTTGATGTCATCATTGCATGGCTGTGAATAAAATGCATCTGAAAATGCTGATGCCATAAAGTGTGCCTTTTGTCATGTTTCATAATAGCTTTCTGACAGACCCCTTGGATTCCGGCATTCATTTCAAAAACATAACAAATTATGTTACTTTTCATTCAAAAGCTAAATTACAAAATGTCATAATGCCTAAGAGGAAATGAATGGAATATGGTATTTTAATATAAGTACTGATAAACTACCAGGAAGTGGTACTTACAGACAGGAAAAGGTGTCAGAACTGTAACAAAAAGTAGACCTATAGCTGACTGATTGCTTTAAACATAGTAGCAGTTTAGTAACATGAAAATCATGTATTGACAATGAATTGTTTGGAATGATGTAATGTTTTCAAATTGTACAGTCAGAAAATAAGACAAAGAGTTAACCAAAAGTAGACAAAAAAACTTTTGTCCAAAGCACTGTTGTATGGAATAAATATCCACAGCAAATAAGCTGCTGGCCCAGATGGAATACAAACGTAGTGAGCAATTGGCTACTGTCTTTACAGATATATTTAACATCTCACTTAGAACCTCACCTGCATGAAAAACACCACTATTGTTCCTATCCCAAAGAAAAACAAGGTAAGCTGCCTAAATGACTATCTGCCTCTGGCACTAACCCCCATTGTAATGAAGTGCATTGAGAGGCTGGGACTGAAATATGTTAAGGAAATCATCCCTGACAGTGTAGTGCAGTCAATTATAGTTTGCCTATACCGTCATAACAGATCAACTGAGGATGCCATATCACACACTCTCTAAACCACCCTGGCACATCTACAACAGGTAAAAGTATAAAGCTCATCCAAAAACTGCTAGGTCTGAGACTCAGAGCCCATCTGTCCAACTGGATTCTGAATTTCCTCACCAACAGACCCCAGAATGCGTGTATTGGCAGTAACACCTCCACCACCTTGATCCTCAACACTGGCAACCCATCAGGGCAATGTTCCTGATCACCAACATTGATAAAAGGGCCTACAGAGAGGAGGTTAGGCTGCTGGTAGAGTGGTGCCAGGACAACAGTCTTGCTCTCAATTTCAGCAAAACTAAGCAGATGGTGATTGACTTCAGAAAACAGAATACAACTCACACCCCCATCTACATCAGTGGGAATACTGTGGAGAGAGAGTCAGTACACTGTAAAAAGTTTAACGTAAAATGTACAGCAACTTGCTGGCAGCAAATAACCAGCAAGTGGCTGTATTTCACTCTACAGTACACCTACTGTATATGAAATCACAGTACCTATGCCTGATACTGTAAATGCAAACTACAGTAGTACTACCAGTGCTGTAATGTATACAGTATTGAATTGTTCACCGTATTTTTAATCACAGTACTTATGGATCATACTGTAACTTAGTACAGTAGTAATACCAGTGCTGTAATATTATATACAGTAATTTTGGGAAATTCATATCCTGCTTTATCTACAGCCAGGATAAATTTGACTAGGCCTAGGTATGGTTTAGGCTACACAAACTTGCATAAATAACCATTGACAACTTGCTATCAGTTTGAAAAGCAAGTACATTTATTCACTTTTTTCCGTTTAGAAATTCTCGTGTGCTGCATCCTAACGTTAGACCAACGGTTGCAGTCAGCCTGATCCACCACCAGTAGCAGAGTGAAGCAGCACCTAGCAGAAATAGAAGAAAAAAAGATAAACAGTGTTAGATAACAATTTTCAACTGAAACTGAAGGCTACTTACAAGTGAAACTTTAGAATAATCATTTATATATATACTGTATGTTTTTTGAGTTTACTGTCAAAATACCAGGCTGAAGATGGTGTTAGCATAACTCAGTTTCGCAAGGTATATTTAGCTGCTAACGTTAGCCAGCTGGGTGTTAACGTTAACGTTAACCAGCAGCACATCATCTTCAGCCTAACATTGTGACAGTAACATACTAGGCCTAGCACTACTAGCGAATGTTTTATATAAATTATATGAATATAATAAACTGTAACTTACTGAGAACTAAGGTAGGCCTAATATAAATGAGACTGCCAAAACGTTAACGTAACATAAAACATTAACGTTAATGCCACCTTCACAGCAACAGCAACTATGATCGCTAGCCTAACGTTACTTACTTAGTTGATCCAACAAGCATGGATGAGTTTGTAAGTTAGACAGTACAACGTACATAGACTGTACACATGCCCGAATTTAATGTAGTACAATTTCACAATGAAACATTAACGTTACATAAATAAATGCTTGCTTACCATTAAGGTGGAGCTGCGAACTTGACAGAGTGCTGCACACCGTTGGTCTGACTCGGACTGAACTGTTGCTCAAAAATGATCTCCCGTCGCCGGACAGTTCAAACGTCGTCGTGCGGTGCACGTTTCAATCACCACGTCAAAGTTTCCCAGTAAACCATAAATCCATGACTTTTCAATATCTTTTCAAAATGATGATTTGGATGGAAAATCAACATAATATCAATGTTACTTTGCTATCTGGGAGCTTAACTTTGTATTTATGTGCAAAAAGAAAACAGAAAACCCCAACCGATTTTCCGCCATGTTTTTTCAAAATTTTCAAAAAGCTGACAAGTGAGGGAGGAGTCAGATTTATTACTGTGTTATGATTCGCAGCAAATTTTTATTACTGTAGTTTGACCATTTTTGACCATAATTCATAGCGAAACTACAGCAACATACTGTATTCACAAATACAGTACACATTTTTCTCAAAAACAGCAGTGATGCTGTGAAAATCACAGAATCTTGTTACAGTGTAGCTTTAATTCCTTGAGGTAACAACAGTGATGACCTCAAGTGGACAGAACACGCACCAACTGACAGAAAAAAGGCCCATCAATGCCTTCACTTTCTCAGGCTGCCGAAAACTCAGATGCCCACTTCAATCTTCATCAGAATTTACTGATCCTCACAGGGTGTTTTACATCCTGGTACGGCAGCTGCACTGCAAGGGACAAAAAAGCCCTACAAAAGGCGGTTAAAACAGCACAAAAGTCACAGTCACACAACTCATGCAATTCAGGACATCTACATCACACGCTGCCTCAGGAAAACAAGGTGCACCATGAAAGACTCCAGCCACCCAGCACTGGCACTTACAATGACATCAACAAACATTTAACATTCAATAGTTTAAAGTAATGGCACATAATAATAATGAATAAATTCATTAGGGAAATATAATATCAACAGATGAGTCTTCAGACACTTTTTGAAGATCCCAAAACTACCGCTAGAACGAAGAGCAGTCAGGTAAATCATTTCACCAACGAGGGATCACAGAAAAAAATAATCTTGACTGTGACCTCTTATGGAAGACTGACATAACAGGCACTCATCAGATGAGTGTAGTGTGCAAGAGACGAAGAGCTGGATCATGGAATTAAGAGAGCATGGTGCAAATCCAGTAAGTGGCCTACAGACCAGAGTGAGGGAATTGAATTTAGATTAACTAAGAGAGGAGTTACACATGTCTTCTTTGACCAAAGATTAAAGAACAGAAGTGTTCCTGCATTTTGTAATCGTCTCACTACAAAAGCAGGTAGGCCAGCTGACAATACATTGCAATAGTCCCATTTGGAAAGAACCATGGCCTGCACAAGAAGTTGTGTGGCATTGTGTGTTAGATTGATCTTGTGAATATTGTATATAAACCGACATGGCTTTGCGACTGAGGCTACGTACTCATATGCTCGGGTCAGTTCATGTAAAAGTATTTCTGCAGAAAATTAAAACTAGCTAGCTGTATTCCACTATATTCGATTTAATAAGCTGCACATTGACTAATATGTTAATAATAACACACACACACGCACACTCACATGCACATACATACATGGTCCTCTAATAGCCTATTATTTGTGACAACACAAAAAAAAACCCACAGAATTTAAAAGGGGTACCACATTGTGTGTACATAGGCCTACCAACTGGAATGATTTAATGAGGAAACAATTCCCTGTGTCTGTAGTTGGCTATTCCGCTTTGTAGGCCTATTCATGAATGATCAAGCTTTGTCACTACTGTATGCTCCACATCCAGATGTTTCTTGTGACTACACATTTTTTCCCATATAGATAAATGTAAATGGCCTTGAAATCATCAGTGTCAAACAACTACCTGGTTTTTCCCTTCTTCCTTTTAGAATTTCACAACAGGCCATATGAGATATTGCTGCCTATTGCTGAAGGCCTATCATACAACAGTAATTAAAATTGGGAGGTGACGGGAAACATAAATTAAAGCCACAATTAGAACACCATTATGTTTTGTGTCAATAATATTATCATGACTAATAACAATCATTGCTACATTAGCCTATTAATCAAAACAATGGCAATATGTTCAGGATAATTACATATCATGGAATGTCTCTGTAGCACGGAGGATCATGTTTCGGATGACGACAGCAGTCACGTGTGATTGTTTCTGCAGGAAATTGATTCAGTCGGTCCTGAAACTGGGAAGAAACAGTCTCAGCGACATTTTCAAAGGACTAAGAAGTTGTCCAGTCTGTCTCGGCCGACATTACGCGCTAGAATGTCATCTATGCTGCAAGACAATTAATACTGTCAATTATATACTGACAGCAGCATGTCGGAGTCTAGTAAATTAATAAAAACGTACATAGCTACTAGCTAGTTAGCTGGCTAACTAGCACGCTTAACGAATAAGCCTGCGTTTGTTATCTCAAGCCAAGAGGACGTTCGGTTTGGACAGTTAAAACGTTACTGTCAGTTGGACTGTAGCAAAGTCAGATTCACGTAGCATTACTGGATACAAACAGTATTCACATGTTTGGTCATTTATGGTCGAAATGGAGCTATTTCAAGCAAAGGATCATTATATTCTCCAATGCGGCGACAACGCACTGTGGTGCAGCAGGAAAGATGGTACTATGAGCGTGAGACCCGGTAAGTCATTCTTTTGCTGGTACTGTTTGTTATCAACACAAGCTAAAGATCGATATCCATTTGGCATTATAACACCTTACCTAATATTAACGTTACCAATTATTGTTGTTATCTCATCAGTACCAACTACTGTACGTTATCAGTAACGTTGTCGATAACCCCTTAACATTGCTACTTTTTAGGTCGTTCAGGTCATACCCATAGCTTCGTGCAATTTATTTCTGAATCAAAAACAATTGCCAACTAACGTTAGTTGCCGTTCTATTGGCTTACATGCATGTCTTCATGTTTATAGTTGGGGTAACATCAACGTTCGCACTAGGTTCGCACGTAATCAATCAGCCAAAATTCAGAGAGATCGTTATCACAGATACGGGTGATTTTCCTGTTTCACGGAGGCCATTGATGTCAGTTATCTGGCCAGTATGATTGCCCTACTTTCGAAAGAGCAGTAGTCAGTTCTCATATTTTGTATAAATATGCCCTGGCGAGGTCGAAAGAATGCCGTGAGACGAGAAGCGGGTAGGCTAGGATATGTGCCAGCCGGTGCACAGTACCACAGGAAATGAATACATCCGTGGTGCGTGCATCACACGACAAGCCATGTCTAGCTAATGATGGAGTTGAATTCAGTGGTAAAATTAAAGCGTTGGCTACTTGAAATCAGTAGAGGTCATTACCATGGCTATGTCAGACCATTTTAATGAAGCATCAGTGTTGCCTAACCTAAGAGTGAAACATGATTATGGGCCTCCTCCATGTTTGCATCCTTACTCATGAGAGATACAGTGTGTGTGTGATCTTCGTCATGTTAAGATGTTAAGATGGTGATCATTTTTATGTCATATGTCATATGGTGATCATTTATATAATCATATTTACATATTTTTGTTAAATAGCCAGGGTTTATTAGTGATTTGGATAAGTTGACCCAGAGACTTAATAAGAACTTAGGTGGACCTCTGATATGCGAATTTGTTGGTAATAATCGCCACATCCCCTTAAGCTCTACTGCTTTTCTTCTCTCTTCTCTTGTCCCTGTAGTTTGTAGTGCTGCAAGTCTGTTTATTTCCCCTCATTGCACAAACGCCTGAGGGAACGTAACATAATGAATAAAATCCCTTGATCCCAATGTTGTTAGTAGAGGACTAGCCTATGTCCCCTTTGCTCAGTAAATGCAAGAACTGAGTCTCCAATGCATTTTTCCTTTGGCATGACTTCTTTAGAACCATCACTCTTCATCTAGTGCACAAACACTGGCACAAATACACTCAGACAACATACTCATTCCCCTTTTTCCCAAGCAAAGAGAAAAAACAGTTCTCTGCTCAGTCTGTCTCATGTCCATTGTCTTTTTGTACATGTGCATACAAATTCACATGTGCGCACTCTGTGTTTCCCCTCTCACTCTCTTGACCTGTCCAATTCCAGAGCGAGCGGTCAGTCAGAGCAGAACGGACAGTTGAGTTAGTGCACTCTTCTGTAACTGAAAAGCAGTGGTGGGGACAGTGTTTTGTAGACTGTGTGTTAGTGGGAAGGAGTAGCCTATAGTCTGCGGAGCTGGCTTGTGTCTCATGGTGTCTGCGCAGCCAGGCTCATCAGGTTTGGGTTGCAACGCTGTTCCATTATTTAATTGGAAAAGGCTTTCCACTGTTCATTTAAAAAAAGTCTGTTGGTCCAATAATTGACCCAAGTGCTGGGTAAACAGGCTGCACAGAGGAGAAAGAGCATGCCATGATTTGTACTCCGTGTGTGTTCACTGGCGACCAACATTATGCTCTTGTTTATGGTCTGGTTACCTGAACCAAGAGCCATCTGAAAGAGTTCAGATTTATCTAGTTTTCAACGCTATCTTAGTAGACTACCCTGTGTCCTCACAATGGGTTAAATGGAAGGGCTAAGTGTAAGGATAGATAGATAGATAGATAGATAGATAGATACTTTATTGATCCCCAAGGGGAAATTCAAGATTAGGTTGAAGGATTAGGTTAGCTGATGCCAGGCCAAATCAAGAAACTTGCAAAGGCCAGAGAGACTGGACTTCTATGCCTTAAAAGGAATAAAAGGAATAAGGCTGGTCTGTTTTTTATGCCTTTAGTTATTGGTTGTGATCCCTGTCAGTGATGCCCTTCGTCTTGTCTCTGAAAGTTGTCATCTCTGCAGTTTGCTTTAGGCCTAAGTACTTGTTGTTTCTCTCTCTCACACAAAGTGTAGTGTGACAGCAAGTGCTCGCAATGCATTACTCATCCACAGGCCATATGCATCGCACCCATCTCAGCAGATCTGAGGCCCACTCATCTACACAGTGTGGCCTGGAACTCTCCTGCATACCATATAAACTGAGCCTGAGATTGCTTTAGCCTGAGCAAAAGTTGTGTGGTTTAATCGTCACCTCCTTTCACAAATGCAGAGCACTGTGGTAACAAGAGCAGCTGGGCGTCGTGTGCTTCAGGATTGGTTGCAGCTAGTTGTTGCTGGCAGAGCCGTGGCGGGGCCGGACTGACAAACTGACTTGCCTGTGGGAACTAGCCCCTTCTGCCTGGAATCCATGACGGCCGGAGCATGGAAAGTGCGCCCCTCTATATGATTCACACTTCCTGACTGCTGCTAGGCTTAACCACACCCTGGGGTTCCCACTTCCCTAGCTGTCCTTTACCAGGAACAGGCTGAGGGCTGAACCCTGCTGTAGCACACACCAGCAGCATTTCACCCCAGCAGAGTATTATTCACCACATTACTATTTTAATCAAAACAACGTAGTTGTAGGCCTACATAGTATAATAGAGTGTTTATGCAGGAAATGGCAAATTCCATTCTTTTGCTGTAGAATATCTGGTGCTGGGTCTCTCCTTATCAGATAGATAAATAGATAGATACTTTATTGATCCCCAAGGGGAAATTCAAGTACAAATTCATTCAAATCATCCACTTCCATCCTCAATAAAATATGTTTTTCCAATGATGATTGACTACGTAGGCTAGTAGATATATGAGGGAGGTTATTTAAAGAAGGTTTAGACAAGTTTTTTGAGACCAGGCTGTGTGGACAGGACAAGTGGTCAGAGACCCAGTGTTCCACAGGCCTTTGCAGCCAAACAGGGAGTCCCATCTTTCATGAACCTTGCTCTTTGAGCCAGTAGTTATTATTTAAGCTAAGCACATTCATGGATTCATGTTGATATGACTACATTTGGCCTCTTCACTCCCCCTGAGAAGATTACAATGTCAAGAAATATCCATAAAACATTCCTTAACTTATGAGTTAAGTTAATATTATGATTAAGCAGAGCTTCCCAGTACCAACTACCTAATGGTCTTTACAAGCTGTGAGGTAGGTGTAAGTACGCAAATGTCATTTGTTGCTTTGTATCATGGGTTGTTAATGACAGTCTTTCATGTCTGTGTGTGTGTGAGGTAAAATGTCTTTCCAGGATTTCTCTTTAGCCTCACTCACATGATGACAGGACTCTTGCTGTGATATCATGACAATTTACTCTCTGTAATGTGCTCCAAATACTGATGTTTGTAACATTAAACAGTCCCTCAGCTGAACGGTCATTGTCAAAATAACTCTGGTATGTGGATTTGAATAATGATGTATTCTTACTCAAATACTTTGAGTGAATCTGTTTTGGCTGTCAGCTGTGCAGGTTTAATCTTTCTCTGTCATTGGGAACATCAAACTAAATACACTAGTCCCAGTTAGCAGCAGAGAATACAACATAGGCCCATGGTTCTGAATGAACTATAAGGCTGACTGTTGAGTTACCAACTGAACTCATTAGTTACCCAGGTCTTGTCCTATGGCATATCTGGAAGACATTGTGCCATTATCATTGCTGTTTGATATGTTTTGAATGGGCCTACAGCTTACCACCTCTTTGGACGTTTTTGCTCCACAGCTACTGACCTGCTGTTGGCATGGAACCCTGTTTGCCTGGGCCTCGTGGAAGGCCTCATTGGGAAGATTCAGCTTCATGCTGGTAAGTGGACAGTTCTTGTCAGTCAATGGGATTGAGAACAGTGTGTCTCTGATTAGTCTTGTGTTGTTTCAATGAGGCATATTGACATCATTAGTTCATTAGGCTAACTACTGGCCTAGTGTTATTTTCTTAACCCTTGTTTCAAGTGAAAGTCTTCAGTTAACAAGACTTGCTAAATTAAGTAGATCAGTTAAGTCACTGGGGATTAAGGGGGCAGTCTTGAGGTATGGTTATGGTTAGACTTTCATTTTGTTAATATAGAACACACAACCCAAAGTAGACTAGCATGTACTTGAAAATGAATAGGTCAGTTTATGTTTAACTATTTTGAAGATGTGTCATTTGCACTTTCTTCCAGAAGATATTTTTAGACCCTTGCCTGATCAAGACCAATAACACCTTGCTGTAAGAATTAGATTAGGCTCTTCATGACAGTTATTGGGGGAGCTTTTGGGGACTTAGGCTAAGCCTAGTAGGAGCTTTTTGTATTTGTTATTTAAGTTCAACATATAGGCCTTTATGTTTTTTTATCAGCCCCTCTTTTCTGTTGAAGCCATAATTTGATGATAACATAGCCATGTTTGTAAACCTGTCTTCCCCATCTGTCATCGGTTGCATTGCTTTCAGTGCATCTCATTGTTTCCTTGTGAATGTGGCAGTGTTGATGGCCCTGTTTAAACGGTGGGGAGAAATCAGCCTGGAGATTATGACAGTTATAACTGAGTGACTCAGCTAATGCACAACAGATCATCCTCAAGGCATGCACCCATGGAGGATGTGTATAATGTTCAGTATAGACAGAACTCCCGCTGTCTCTCTCTCAGCTGTTGGTTTCTCTGGTTCTGTCGGCACTTGTCACCTGAGGCAGACCTCACTGTAGCCACTGGCTGCCTCTGATTCAGCTGCCTGTCCTCTGGAGGGGGGCTGGCTTCTTACCAAACTGTGAGAGGCGGCACGAAAATATTCACAGTGGCTGTTCCACTGGGTTGTTTTTGTTCGGGCATGAAAGGCGCTTGTTCTCTCACTTCCAATTAATCAAGGTGCAGCCCTGGCCCCTGGTTTAATTTGAGCTCCTGCTCCGGGAAATAAATCATCGGCCGTCCTCTGTCCTAACGGCGGGCTGGGGCCAGGGAAATGAGCCGCCAGTGAAGTCACGCCTCGCGGAATGTGTGCGGAATTTTCAGGGCTACTGACGCATCCCCTTCCCCAGGCCATGTCCTCCTCTCCATTTCTCTCTCGCTCTCTCTCTCATTGTTTATGTTTCTCCCCCCTCTCTCTCTCCCACTCTGTCTTTGTCTCTCGCTCGTCAGATCTTCCTCTGTGCCTCGTCCTGATCCGGCAGAAAGCACTGGTCGGAGAGTTGCCAGGAAACCACAAAGTGTACAAGATCACCAAAATAGCTGTGGTAGAGCTGTCGGAAGATGAACCCCAGGACTTGGAGCTGGAGGTGGGTGGAAGTAGCTGTCACAAAGCACAGAAAAAACACACCCAACACACCCACCAGCCAAATGTGTGCCATTTCAGAGTGCCTACAGGTAGCCCCGTCTCATAACATACAACACAACAAGCCTCTATTTATGGTCTCCAGGCCAGTTGTCTTGCTTACTATTATGTAGACCCTTGCGGTACATTTGCCTCTGAAAGCCTCTTAAAACATCAGCGTATTGCGTCGTGCACTGACGTGCATGCTTCAGTGCTTGATGTGCAGCTGTTCTTTCTCGTCCTCCCGCGACATGTGACGACGTGCACGAGTTGTAAATACAACATTCAGTGTACTCTTATCAACCATGCTGTTTCAGAGTTAACCCCTTAAGGGGATGTCAGTAGGCTTGGTATCTACAATGCATGAAAGGAGTAGTTGTGGCCCATACAGCAAGGGTGGTCTGAGCACAGACGGAGGTCCCACAGACACCAGTCTGTTGTATTGTTAAGATTTTCATTTCTGTAGGGTTGTGGATTGGGGAGATTGTACCTAGCTAAGTGATGTCAAGGGTTCCCACTATTTGTTTGTCACAAAGTAATTACTACAAACCAAACACTTTTCTTAGGATCTCTCATGTTTATTTCACATCACGGCGTGATTACTGTGATGTGACCTAGAGCAGAGGAGTGTCCTCTGGACTGGGTTGGGGATCTCTCACGTTATTGCGCTGTGGTGACTTTCAGACAATGACTCAAGCAACGTGCCAGACACACCCTATCGGCTAGTGTTACCTTTGAGCTGTGTGCGGTTGTGGAACAGTTAACTGTATACGGTGTTCCACATGACATGTCTCAGTGTGACGTGTGAAGAGCCTCTTAATGAAACTGATGCAGAATGCGTGAAGCTCATCACATTTGTGAAACGTTCTGAATGATTGCATCATGTCTATCCCTTAATTCCAGCTTTGCAAGAAGCACCACTTTGGGATCAACAAACCAGAGAAAATCGCACAGTCCCCAGACGAGTCCAAGTTCCTGCTGAAGACGCTGAATCAGATCAAGTCCAATGTCGCTCAGCCCACCAAGAAAAAGGTTGCCACCTCCCACAGTTTTATGCAAAGTAGTTGGTTTACTCCACAAATGTCATTCCTTTGTGATTCATTTTGCACATGGTTGTTTTCACATTTTAAACATACTGACATAGAAATCAACAGGATTGTTCTGCGGGTGCAGTAGCACACATGCATGTATACACACATACGTACACACAGACACACACTTACACACACATGTAATGTTGTAGGTATCTCCTCTCTGTTGTGTATTGGTTGCGTTTGAGAGCCCCGTGATAAAGTCTGTCCGCTGCTGTTGCGTTTGCACCCGTAGTCCACCCCCACCCAGTATACCCCTGATTCACAGGTCAAGGAGAACAAGGAGAAAGAGCGTTTGGAGAGGAGACTGCTGGATGAGCTGTACAAAATCTTCATGGACTCGGATTCCTTCTACTACAGCCTGACCTATGACCTCACTAACACCGTCCAGCGGCAGGGAGCCGCAGACAAGTCGGACCTGCCCATTTGGAAACGGGTAGGCAGCGTCGCTTCACCTGACCTCACCTCACTTCCTCTTTTGGTTTCCAGCCACGGCTTGGTCTCCAGAAACCATGACCACGAGACTGAATTTGCTGACTTAAATCAACCTGCCTTAAAAATATGCGTAATAGTGGTGTTGAACATTAATTTGCATAGCTTGAAGAAGTAAGTGCATTTGTACAGGGTACGCCTAAATCAATAAGTATTATGATGGAGATGGACACACACACACACACACACACACAGCTTTTGGATGACTCAGTGCAGTAGGCCTGCCAAAATGTCTGATTGAATTGTTTGAAAGCCACATGGCAGCTGTAATGCCTGACTGTGGAGATGACTGGTTATTCTGCTCTCTTAGGTGGATGACCGGTTCTTCTGGAACAAACATATGATTCAGGAGCTTCTGGACCTTAAGGTATGACCTCACCATGATGACCAGTCATATATTTAATATGTAATCAAACATGTTGTTTTAGACGTACAACTCACCCTGATTTCATTTTATTTAGCATTTAGTATTATTATTTGGTTAGTTGCATTGTAATGCAGTATGGTCAAATATGGAGTTTGTAGATGAGTTTACATAAAAGCCTAACTTGGAATAAAATCTCAAAATTGCGACAAGCAATAAGGGCTTCAGCCACTGTATGTTGACACCTGTCACTCCATAGTTGTCAGCATTTCATGACAATAGTGCAGATAGCAGAAGGAGAATACTACCAGGGGCCAACCACCCTTATGCAAGTCTTTAAGAAGAACAGATAAGAAACTGCACTTGACTTTTGTCCTCAAGGGGAGGATGTGGATTCTGTAGTGAAAGGAATGTTCTCACTGATCTTGCAGATGATTTCACTGCCTCAGTCTACAAACATGAGTGTTTTGTAAATGGTTCTGCTTTTCACTTGGACTTGGTCTTGGTGTGCTACTTTCTCCTTACTCTCTTGTCTGGATTTGTCAGTCCCATAATAATAGTTCCTCTTTATGAGGCCTCAGCTGTGGTGACTAATCTCTTGTCATGCCCTTCCCAGCTCAGGAGCAGTGGCTTCTTTCCACGCTCGCTGTGGGAAGCGCTCCGGGCTATTCAAGCTCCGAGGAGCCCAATGGAATTTGACTATTAATGGCCATATGTCAGCTCTCACTGTTAACTCACTGATTCATATTAGCAGCATGTGCACTATTTATCTTCTCAGACATTGTCCATTTGTGTTTGGAAACGTTTCTGTTGCGACGGTGGAGGTGGTGAAAACACATGGACCATGCTCTGTAGCCACCTCTGTTTTCCTCTACCTCAGGTGCCTCAGGTGGACTTCTGGGTGGTCCCGGTCATCCAGGGCTTTGTGCAGGTGGAGGAGCTGGTGGTCAACTACAACGACAGCTCCGACGAGGAGAAGAGCAGCCCAGACACGCCCCCTCAGGAGCTGACCTGTGTGGACAACATTCACCCTCGCTTCGCCGTGGCCATTATCTCCCGACGCAGCAGACATCGTGCTGGTGCGCCTCCTACGCCACACTGCAACATACTTACACACACTACTCATACTTAATCTGACGAACATACTTACACACACTACTCATACTTAATCTGATGAACATACTTACACACACTACTCATACTTAATTTGATGAACATACACACACTACTCATACTTAATCTGATGAACATACTTACACACACTACTCATACTTAATCTGATGAACATACTTACACACACTACTCGTACTTAATCTGACGAACATACTTACACACACTACTCATTAGGGCTGTCACTTTTGTGAAAAAATCCTGTTCGATTTTTGAGACATAAGTGTTCATTGAATCGATTGTAAAATCGATTTTTTATGTCTAAAGACGTTTCCATTTTCAACGGCAAATATAGGCCAATTCACAAACAACTAACAGGCATTAGGACGAACGTAAAGAGGGCGCTTGTAGACGCAAGCCAGCAATAATATGATTTATTGGCGTGAAGTTTAGTGGCTGCAGGCTTCAACGTACCTGTGTTTGTGTTTACGATTAGAAATGTCAAACAAATTTCGCCTACGTAGAACTCGATTGCACAGTTTGCATAGCCTACCGCTTTGTTCTTCTCCATAGTTTGATATACCAAAAATCCGAAGTAGGCCTACTTCCACATCGAACTCAAGTTATTAGGGCCTATCACTCGTCTCTCTCATGTCGCACAGGTTGATCGCGTTGTCCTCCATTTTTTGTCAAAACACGAGCAGCACAGCAGCTGATTGAAACAGCTGTTTCCGGTGCATAAAATTGGTGGGAATTTTCTTTTTAGCTTTCGCAATGCTTACTGCACTTCGGAATTCTTTTATATTCTTATATTCTTGTTTGTGAATTTTGTTAGATCTATCCTTTTTATTTGTTTAATTCGTTTAAAATTAATAGTGTACATATTTGGTTAAAATCGATTCCCTATTTTAGTTTTCGAAACTTGTGTTGTTTGGTCCAATCGATTGTGCAATCGATTTTCGAACATAAAGTGACAGCCCTACTACTCATACGTAATGTGATGAACATACATACACTACTCATACGTAATCTGATGCATATTGGTGTATGTTTTATACTTTACACATACGTTTAATCTGATGCATATTGGTGTATGTTTTATACTTTACACATACGTTTAATCTGATGCATATGTGTGTATATTTTATGCTGAATTTAACTGTTATGTAAAGTGAGGCTTCATGAATTGACTCCTTTATCTACCCCTCCCAGGGATGCGATATAAGCGGAGAGGTGTGGACACAGATGGCCATGTTGCCAATTATGTGGAGACGGAGCAGCTGATCCATGTCCACAGTCACACACTGTCCTTTGTGCAGACCCGCGGGTCCGTCCCCATATTCTGGAGTCAGTCAGGGTACCGCTACAACCCTCGGCCTCGTCTGGAGAAAGGTCAGTGCGCACAGAAGACAGTTCACAACAGAGGTCATTTGTGCCTGACCTGTGTTCATTTTATAATTTAAATCATTATTGTCCTGTATTTTACAGATGAAAAGGAGACCATTCCGTATTTTGCTGCACACTTTGACCAACAGCTCAGCATCTACAAAAAACAGGTGAAATGTCTAATAAATCTAAAAATACAGCAGGTTTAGGTCATCTGTAAGGTTTGTTTTTGTTAGCTGCCCAGAGGAACCTCTGGAATGTATTCTGTGACTACTATATAAACATGTTCGAAGGAGTAGCGGGTCAGCCATACACTTAACTATTGAAAAAAGGAACATGTTAATAATCATGACGACAGAAAAGCTGTTCCAGTCATCTTGTACAGCGGCTCCCCTTGGCATGGCGCTGTTTGGTCTCCAGGTACATCTTGCACATGTTCATCTCATCCCTTGTTGCCCTGCAGGTGATCATCAACTTAGTGGACCAGAGTGGCAGAGAGAAGATGATTGGCGACGCATACCTCAAACAAGTGCTGCTGTACAACAACCCCAACCTGACATACGTCTCCTTTGATTTTCATGAGCACTGGTGAGTACTCCCAAGCTGTCAGCTGAGGGCTGAGCTACACCAGGCACGTAACTGAAGCGTTCAGTTCGCGTTGCGTCTGCTGCAACAATTAGCTGCCACTATAGTCAATGGAAGCAGTAGCTACACCAGACGTGATAGCGGCGCGTACGTAAAAAAAAAATAGACCATTTATCTAAAATGGATTTTACGCGTCGCGAACGGAACGCTTCAGTTACTCGCCTGGTGTAGCTTCGCTGTAATACTGTGATTGGTGTCTGCAGAGCAGTTAATGAAATGAGATGTATTTAATTATATTTGGTTAGACACTGGCCATGATGCAGTGTTTTCTGAATTAAACGTTTTAAATTTAGGTAATAAGTATTCAAATGTAAATAAGAAAAAGTCATCATAAGCAACAATTCAACGTGGAAATATATGTAGAATGTGGAGAACTGACAGCATATAAATAACTTATTGATTACAATGTTAAATTGTACTCTCTGTAGCCGAGGAATGAAGTTTGAGAATGTACAGACCCTAACAGATGCCATTTGGGATATCATCACGGACATGAAATGGGCCTGGTGAGTGCTGTGTCCATTTCATGAATACTCCAGGCCATCTATGTAAATGCATCCACATGTTTCTTAAGTTGTACAACCAAAACTTTTTAAGTATACATGAACTGTACAAAAAATGCCAGTTTGTTCATAAAATATACTTGTAGCAAAATAAAAAAATATTATGATCCTTTTGACAAAACGGACTGTTTAGTTTGTTAAATAACCAACAAGCTCTCCAAAATCCTGACGACTGGAGACGGTAAGAGCCTCCTCTCTTGTGTCCACCAAGAGGGATTAGTGGTGTCCTGTTTCTCTTGTGGTTAAATATACAGGGCCTGTTACACAATTTGAGGTTTAAAGCTGTGCTACATTTAAGGCCAGGACAAAAAATTACAATCCTCCTCATCAAATATTCATGGGACCGTGTTTTCTGTCAGGGTGGACCAAGCAGGAGTCATCTGCCAACAGGAGGGCATCTTCCGGGTGAACTGCATGGACTGTCTGGACAGGACCAATGTTTTGCAGGCCGCTATCGCCCGAATGGTCATGGAGCAGCAGGTAAAAACCCTTGCAACCAGCATCAGCAGTGGAGACCTCATGATTAGAAAATACAGTGTGAGACTAAATTGATACTATATATATATATATATATATATATATATATATATATGCAGGTGAAGTAAAGAGACAGAAAGTAGGTGAGATGTTATATGTATTGCTGAAAGCACCCACATGAAACGCTGTTGATTCTGTTTTCCAAAAGCTGAAGAAGCTCGGTGTGATGCCTCCAGAGCAGCCACTGCCTGTTAAGTGCTACCGCATCTATCAGGTCATGTGGGCCAACAATGGGGACACCATCAGCCGACAGTACGCCGGCACCGCTGCCCTCAAGGTCAGTTCTGTGCATCTGTCCTCTAACACAGTGGTTTTCAAAGTGGGGGCCGCGAGGGGGTGTCAGGGGGGCCTCAGCAAGTTGGAAGGAAAAATAAAAGCAACAAATACATTTGAAAAATCTAAAATATACCTATTACTATGAGGGTTGTTATACAATGCCATTATAATAATTTGTTGCATATCTGAACATTACATTTTCCATGATAATGACTGGGAATAATAGTAGAGTGATAGCTCTCATATAGCAGAAAGCCCCAAATGCAATTTTTACACACTGTATGCTCCATCGCTGGTGCTTGTGGCTAAAATAATTATTAGGATTAGCTTAATGTATTTTTACATTTGCCGTAGTATTGTCGATGGGTTTAATAACACATCAAGGGGGTCCTTGGCCAGAACCGAGTGGTATTTGGGGGGCCTTGTCGTGGAAAAGTTTGGGAACCCCTGCTCTAACAGTGGCACATTCACAAGAACGCGGTCTGTCTGCATGTTTGTTGAGCGGTTTTGCTACAGTGGAATTTTGTGCAATCTTTTCGCTTGTGTGAATCCGCGTTGCATTTAAAAATTCCCAGAATCCTTGAGATGTGCTTTTGAGATCTGATTAGCCATGCATGACTGTGCAACTACAGGATCAGTGGATCCTTCACAAGCACGACTTTCTGGATTTTCCATGGGCATTACCGCTCATTTCTGTAACAAAAGCATGATTATCTGAGTAGACCACACATCTTCCTTGCTCCTCTGGGAGATAATCTAAATGTTTTCTTGAAATACTTGAATAAACTATTGAATACATGTGATAACTCCCTAATTAAACTGTAGTCAGAGTGCTAACACATTCATCAGTACTGTATGTCCATGTGGGTTAGCCTGAACAAGTGCTTGAGATGTAACAATGAATGGGAGCAGTGTGAAACTGTACTGCCTGTGAAAGCTCTTTTTGCATATTCAAATAAGGTAGTGGACTGTGGGGGAAATGTAGCAAGACAAAGCAGGCATTTCATGCTGTCCATATCATTTATGGAAATGACTTCCATAAATGATGGGCCTCATAGCAGCCCATAATGTCGTAATGTATTTTTGCCTTTGTACTAATGTCTTGTGTGTACCTGTGTGAAAATGTCATGGCACAGGGAGATTTTACACGCACAGGAGAGAGGAAACTGGCTGGAGTGATGAAGGATGGTGTCAACTCAGCAAATCGCTACTACCTGAACCGCTTCAGAGATGCCTACAGGCAAGCTGTCATTGGTGCGTATGCTGCTTGAGATTTGCTGATTTTCAAAAGTGTAACTCTGGACATGAATGACCTTGACCTGTTCTGATATTTTGGGGAGTCATTCTAAAAAGTAATATGCATAAGCACCATGCACTGCTGACCTGCGGGGGGGGGGATCTGTTGCTCTCGTCCCTCTGTAGACCTCATGATGGGTCTGCCCGTGACGGAGGACCTGTACTCCATCTTCAGTAAAGAGAAGGAGCACGAGGAGAAGGAGAAGGAGAGCCAGCGTGGGGCGCAGGAGCAGGTCAGTATACTGCTCCAGACCTACATGCAGCTGCTGCTGCCCGACGACGAGCGCTTCCACGGCGGATGGGCCCTCATCAACTGTGACCCCAGGTCAGTTGGCGGAGTGGTGTTTGTGTTGCATTCTAGACTAATGATTCTAAACTGTGACCCCAGGTCAGTTGGCGGAGTGGTGTTTGTGTTGCATTCTAGACTACTGATAATGATGTAATTCTGAAGGAGGAAGGCCTGTGAAACGTTATGCCCATTCATAGAATGCACTGAAATGCTGAAGGAATGGTCAGCCCTTTATCTTTATCAAAGGTGCATCACTGTTTGTGAGTCTGAAAGTAGTTTTATTTTTTTTAATCAGTTTCACAACAAAAATATTCACTGGGAAGTCTTTGAAATGCAGGCGTCTGGCACTGGTTTGACTTGTGAGAGTCACGAGCGGCTCAGAGGAGCTGCGATGATACTGTGATAATAAGGAACAAAGCCGTCTGAATCCACTACGCTTCTTTATTTCAGCCTCATTGATGCAACCCACAAAGATGTGGACGTCCTGCTGCTCTTGTCCAACAGTGCTTATTATGTTGCTTAGTAAGTGCTGCAGTCTTGCCTGAAATTTGAATGGATTGTTTTCATTATTCTTTTAGATCTCATCTGACTTTATTTATTTATTTATTTATTTATTTATTTATTTATTTATTTATTTACAGCTATGATGATGAGGCTGATAAAGTGAACCAGTACCAACGTCTCAGTTTGGAAGGCTTGGAGAAGATAGAAATAGGTAAGGAGAGTTTTGAACTGTGTCAGTGGAGAGTCTGTCTGTCTGTGTGCGTGTCTGTGCTTCACTCAGTGGGGAGTCTGTCTGTGTGCGTGTCTGTGCTTCACTCAGTGGGACGCCAGACATCTTATTTTGTCCAGCCTCAGGAGCAAATCTAATTGGCACAGATTGAAAGCAAATGTATGATGCAAGCTTTCAAAAAGAGGACTATTTGTGGTAGCCTGTGCATCAAGCATAATGAAATTGCCTTTGAGATAACTGAAATAGAATCACAAGGTTTGTATAAATAAAACACTGATAGAGCACTGTGCTGGTGGTCTATTTTCGCCCACCTTGCTTAAACAACCTAAATTCTGTTTTAGAAACTGCGTTGCGCAGACTGGGGCCATTCATATGCCTTGATAGGCATGCACGACACATTTAGGTCGTCTTCATCAGTTTACCACAAATCCATTTAGACTTCTGTGAGTGAAATTTCTCATTCTTCACACTCGTGTAATTGCCTGAAAATTAATTGCTGATTTCTCAATGGCAGGACTAGAGCCCACTCTGTTTGGGAAACCAAAGTACTGTTGCATGCGGCTGCACTACAAGAATGAGGAGACCAGCGGCTACTTCCACACGCTGAGGGCAGCGTCCAGGAACCCAGAGGACGATGGGAAAGGTACTGGGCTGAGCAGGCCTTCAGCGACGTGTTCTGCTGAATGTGCATACACCAGTGTTTCTCAAACTTTTTCAGACCAAGGACCACTTAACCAGTGAAAAAACCTCACGGACCACCTAGCTAATAGACACAATAGGCCTACTCACTGAAGCACCTTGCTAATTGTCTTTGCACCTTGCTTATTGTGTCAGAGGATTCATGTAGTTTAAATTGGCATAGCTTACATAGGCAGTGTTGCAGAATTGTTTGGATTTACATACAAGTTGGTTCAATATTGCAAACAACTCATCTATATTTTTTACCTCGTTACCTTTTTTACCTACGTCTGCTCGCGGAACACTTGGGATAGCTTGCAGACCACACTTTGAGAAACACTGGCATACACTAAAGATTACACAGACGTGTCTTTCCTGTCCCAATGCTGCAACACCTTCGGTCTGTTTGGATTCCAGATACTTTGCAGTGCATAGCTGAAATGCTTCGAATAGCCAAACAGGCCGTGGGACAGGAGCTGCCGATAATTGAGAAGAGACTGGAGAGGTGAGTGATCTCTCTCTGAGACTGTGTGATTTTGGTGGCGACTCCTCAGAAGTGCCTAAGGTGGGGAGTGGCAGGTAGCACATTTTTGATCATTTTTTAGATCATTTTTGCAAATTATGCTTGAAGAGAATATGAGGAGAGAATGTTCCCACTTGAGTGTGAGTTAGGTGTGGTGGCGGTGAATGAGTTTCCTGTAAATGAACCTTTGTTTTCCAGGAGACAAAGTAAACCTCATGAGGACATAATGGGCATCCAAGGCAGAGCAGGAGATCAGGCTCTGGGCTCCGGTCTAGCTCAGGGCAAAAGCTTCCTCCTCAACAAGTTCTCGTCTCTCAACCAGAAGGTCAAGCAGTCCAACCTCGGTCGGCTCGGCACGTTCTCCAAGCCGGAGGTGAAAGTTAACTTCCTGAAGCCCAACATGAGGGTCAATCTCTGGAAGTCGGACAGCAGCCTGGAGACCACCGACAGCAACCCGGGCTCGGTGGCCATGAAGGACCTGTGCGACAACCACTTGGAGATCTCGTCCGACTCGGACTCGTACAATTCGGACGAGCAGCCGCACGCCAGCTCGCTGGAGAACGCGGACTACGTGTTGCCTAGCTGCGGCATCGTGTCGGCGCCACGCCTCAGCAGCCGCTCGCAGTCCGTCAGCAGCGTGGAGATCGCCGTGCCCACCGTCGTTCACGGCACCAACGCCGACTACAGCCAGGGCGACGGGCCCTCGCCCGAGACCGCCGAGGAGGCCATCCTCATAGACTTTGGCACGCCCATCGACGTCTACTGCCACCAGTTTGCCCAGGACGCTCAGACCAAGCCTGTGGAGGAGGGCAGGGTGGAGCAGCCCACTCTCCCCCAGAACCTCAGTGCTAAAGCCCCCCCGTCCAGTCTGGAGGCCCAGCCAGGGTCTCAGCCTCAGCAGCAGCAGCGGGTCAAAGAGGAGCCGCAGCTCTCCCGGCCGTCCCAGCTGAACGTGCAGCCGTCCGCGCCCACCTCCAACCTCTTGACTGTCCAGGCGGCGGGCTCGGCAGTCTCGGGCGGCTCCCAGAGGAGCCTGGGCTCCCAGCTGGAGGGCAGCCTGGGCCCCTCGCCGGCGGACAGCAACGGCAGCCGGGTGGTCTCCCCCTTCGCCAAGATCAAGAGCTCCATGGTGCAGGTGGCCAGCCTGACGCAAGCCGGACTCACTCAAGGTATCAACTTCGCCGTGGCCAAGGTTCAGAAAAGTCCCGAACCGGAAGCGGTCAACGAGGCGGTCAACGAGAACGAACTGAAAGCAATGTTCACACAGTGCCAGACCCGGATCATCCAGATCTAGCACCTTTTGACCTTTTGTTTGGCCTTGTGCGGTTCTTTTCTTTTCCCAGTCTTTATTTTTTAATTCTTGTGGTAGAACGTGACTTCCAGTACAGTAGCAGTAGCATAAGCTTGCACAATGGGGCACACTGACATCAGCTGAAATCCCTGCTCTTAATCCATCCTCTAGTTAACCTAACAGATGTTTACAAACAGTGTTGTGTAGTGTGTAGTAAACCTAATCTAACTTGACCGTGTCCTTAATCTGACTAACGTCTCATGCATCCATATTCCATGTGTCTTGCATGTCAGAGGGTTAGTCTGTGATAGTTAGATCGAGGCAGGCAAGCTCTGTTGCTGCATGTCAAGAAACTACCTATAAATTAGTCACTTGTGATTCCCAACCAAGCAGTACACTTGTTGGTGGATGTCTTTTCCATGTGAGCGTAACCCCTGTAGCTGCTTCCTGAACACAGGTAGAAATAACTGACCAAACTTCTTCGACATGGGCAGCTCAGTGTGAGACGGCACATTAATGGGAACATGTAAAATGTTAAATATCATAAACGTTATGTTTTATCATTAGAAATGCACCAAAGTAGGAACCGAAAAATGCAAGAGCTGTTCAATATGTACAGTAAGTATTGTATGTAATTACTATGTACTGTGTATCTTTAGACCCCTCAGACATATTTCTATAGTAAGGTTTTATTGACACTCCTGAGTGATGGTGTTGTTTGGAGCGTGACCTTTTCACTTCTCACTTGACGCACACTTGGTCACAGGAGTCACTCTTGTGGTCTCATGCTTAGACTCAAGTTTTATTTTAGAACTCGCAAGGCAGACCTGGAGAAACAGGCTAGTTTCCTGAGGAAATCTGGGTCTGAAGGAATTGGCTAATTGAATTGGCCTTTAATCGAAACATATTTATAACAATTAGTCATTATTTTAAAAGATCTGTCATAAATGTCATTCACATATATTTGTCCATTTGAGGGGGAAGATCATATGCAGGGAGCCCCAGCCAAATGTTTGATCACTGTTAAATGCTTTTTGCACTCTTACATCTGAAGAGTAAGCCTTAACAGATACTATTTATTGCAAATCTAACAGAAGTTACAATGTTTTGTGTTGTTTTTCTTTCTCATTCAGGTGATTATGATTGTGGGCTGTTGGTGTTTCAGGTTGTAGCCATAGGAAATCCGGGTATATGCCATGGTTCTCAAATACTATCAAAATGCATTGAGAGGATACTGTAGGGCATCATTTCAGCATTCCTTTTTTTGGTGCTCTTTTCTGCTTTGTATTATTTCCAACAACTTTGTGGTATTTCACAAAGTTACATTTTGTTATTGTAACAAAGTTACAAGTTTGACATTGAGTCCGCATACAGCTCCTGATTAGTTGAGAGCAAACGACTCATGTCGTTGTGTTCCTTAATGCTACGACTTTCTTGCACCAACTCTCCCCCCACATCCTACTCAGTCTCAAGGTCCATTCTGTGAAGTGTCTACCAACCAGCATTACGATCAATTTGTTTTAAAGCAATGCAATTAACAGTGTGAGTTCTGAAATGTCAGATGGATGTTTTATCAGTAGCACGATATTAAAAAAAAAAAAAAAAAAAAACAACTCACACCGCCTTCAGTTCTTTGCACATCCTGTGACAAACATATCTAAATTTAGAGCGACCGCAATGTAGCACATTAATGAGAATATAGACAACATAGGCTGGCCACTGCTGATAAAAATGAATGTTGAAAAGATATGTACGTGGGAACCAAATGGCAACAGCGTTTATTTGGATATTGTATGTCCACAAAAAGGAATCTATTCATTTTTTTTTTTGGTGCAGTTATTGAGTTTTTGGTCAAGGCTAAACCAGATCAGATTGCATTGTTGGAGAACACAATTGCACTGACATTATTGTGAAATATAGTCTTTAGTTCATATGTAATATTTTGAATCTGTGCGGAGAGAATTGGCTCTTTGCACTGACCTCACATGATCAACTATGTTTCCCCCTCAGATTAAATATAATCTGTTATCCCTTACAATGTAACATTTGAGGTTCTATCGTTGCCTGAACGTAATTTACCCCACTTTTCCTACTCGAATGGCACCTTAAAATGCAAAGAGCTGATGGAATGCTCTACAATCCTTTGCATTTCCCCCTTTCTCCCAAAACTGAACCTTAAGTCTTCACAATTTAACAAAAACATTTATGAAAGTTGGTGTTGCCTTGATGTGTCCTTCATGCTCGGTATCAGTGTATGTATTCAGACAGGTCCACAGTATGTTCCCAGTCATTGGTCGTCTCTGTAAACTCATTACCACCACCTATCAGAGGTTGGTGTGTACTTTTTTTTAGTAACTGTCACTGTTACCACACTCCATGTGTTTTTGAATTAGTGCTGTGCAGAGTCGACTTTTTTGCATATGAATTATGCACTGTCAGTTTTGTTTGTTTGTTTGTTTGTTTGGTTACAAAGCTATGGCAAGATTGTGCTGGGTTGAAAACATTTTGTTTGGGTTTATTATATTATAAGAAGTGCGTGCACTGGACTAGATTCTGTTCTCAAAGTTTGACCCTAAAAGGATGTTTGGTGACAGAGGTACATATTTAAGCAGGACACTGAAAAAAACCATTCCTTCCTCTTCATCTGGGTTCTTAATGTTCTGAGAGGATATGTATGCCCTATGCATAAGGATTTTCCTCAAGTATGCACAATCTTCCCCCGTTTTTGTCTCCTGAAATTGTATGTGCTTTTCTCTTTTACTTTTTGTCTAACACAAAGTGCTTATGAAACTTGTTTACTTTTGCCATTTATGCATTTACTTCACTGAGCAAACATGTTCCCCTCAAGATCACTCCCTTCCTCTCTGACCAGTGAGTGACCTGATGGAAAAATACCAGTTTGAAGTACCTGACTTCCTGTGTTCACCTGTGATTGTTGCAGTGTTCATGCACTTTCTAGCATCTTCCTCTTGTCTGTGCAGTGGTTCACTAACGGGGGTTTGTCCAGTGTTGTCATCCGTTTTACTCAAGAGTTTTATTTCATAGTGAAATATATTTATTCTTATTTCATACTTAGTTCTTTCCTCAATTGTTACCTAAAAACTGAATATTAATAATAACTGTGTAAACTGCTGTATTGTAAATGTAATGGGGCATATTTGGGAGGATTTTTAAGTAAATAATTTCAAACCTCTTTTGTGCTCTTTGTTATTACATGTTGTG